>NC_134353.1:925802625-926102625 GCF_048569485.1 Anomaloglossus baeobatrachus | reverse complement strand
TGAAAAAAAAAAATGAAACCTGGTGAGAAAGTGAAGCCACCCCTGCTGCCAGAATGGTCCGCCCCTGCTGAATATTTAGGATAAAATGGTTAAAAAGCGGTTGGCTGTTGTTTTTTGCCAGCAGCAGCTGATTTGCATATATCGGTGAGCGAGAGCTCTGATTGGCTGGCTGGAAAATGCAGAGGCGAGCTAGAGAAGGTACTGTAGACAGGCTGCAGAGAGCTGATGTGAGGGTATCTTCCGGCGGCTCGTACTGTAGGAGTCGCTGCAACAACAACTAATCATCAGGAGAGATAAGGATTTATTTAATGGTATGAATGTCTACCTTCCCATCATCTAAAAATAAACACCAGACAATAGACAGTGATTGAAAAATATCAAAAGGATAAAAATCAAAGTTGAATATGAAGATTTTCTATGTATGCAATAGCGTTCTCATGATTTCCAATCTAGAAATCCTTCTTGTCGCCATGGTAGGATCTCAGGGGGCGCTCCAGTCCTCCACAATGTGCTGGATAGTTTGACCATCTGCTCCACAGTCACAGGTGGGAGAGTGATATTTTCCCCACTTCTACATAAAATCCGCACAGACGCCAAAGTTTGTTCTGATACGATTTAGAGTGACCCATGTTTTCCTTGGTAGATTGAAGCCCGGCGGAGGGTTTTGTAAATTAGGGAACATTTGGGGATCACCGTCTACTACATTGACCCAAAGTTCTCGGACTCAGGACTGGCATCTGGGTCCGGGCAATCAATTCACACCATCTTTGGCCCTCACCCTAGGAAAAAGAGACTGCGCGTGTACACGTTTAAGTGGTAAAAACGCACCACGTCCTTCTAGAAGCCGTGACTTTTGCACCGACAGAGTTCTATCTATCACACTGTTGTCAGAGATGTCAATCTAGGGGAGACCTTCGCCGGAAAGATAGAAGTGAGCTTTCCCTTTGTGTAGCTTATATGACCAGGACTGACTACATCTATTCAGGTCCCCTGTAATAAAATTATACCTGATACCACCTAAATACATTCTGACCCCCCACCCCCCCCACCCCCACTAATATTAGAGGGAATTGGTCACCATGTTTTTGCTATGTAATTTGAGAGCAGCACGGCGTAGGGGCTGAGACCCTGATCCGGTGATGTGTCACTTACTGGGCTGTGTGTTTCTTTTTCAATAAAATTAGTGTTTAATCAGCTTGAAAGCATCATTACAGGACTTGGTGTCTCGTACCTTCTTGTCCTGCTGTTCTGTGTAACTCCACCCCCGCCACTGATTAGCGGCTTTCTGTTAATAATATGCAGTGTACACAGAAGCTGCCAATCAGTATTGTGGACAGGGTTATACATGGCTCAGCATTCTGAGCACTGCTAGGTCAGTCTGCAGCAGAGAAACCAGGGATTGTATCAGAATGACAGCAAACAGCCCAGTAAGTGACTCATCGCCGGAATCGGGGTCCCAGCCCCTACATTGTGCCGCGCTCAGATTATATAGCACAAATCTGCTGACAGATTCCCTTTAACACTATTGTCCAGGCGTCTGATATTGCCGACTTAGGGGTACTCTGCAAACTACGACATCGCAGGTGCGATGTCGGAGGGGTCATGTCGAAAGTGACGCACTTCCGGCGTCGCTCTCGACATCGTAGTGTGTAAAGCCTAGAAGATACGATTAACGAGCGCAAAAGCGTCGTAATCGTATCATCGGTGTAGCGTCGGCGAAAACCATAATTACCTTGCTGCGACGGTCCGATGTTGTTCCTCGTTCCTGCGGCAGCACACATCGCTGTGTGTGAAGTCGCAGGAGCGAGGAACATCTGCTACCTGCGTCCCGGCCGGCAATGCGGAAGGAAGGAGGTGGGCGGGATGTTTACATCCTGCTCATCTCCGCCCCTCCGCTGCTATTGGCCGCCTGTCGTGTGACGTCGCTATGACGCCGCACGACCCGCCCCCTTAATAAGGAGGCGGATCGCCGGCCAGAGCGACGTCGCAGGACAGGTGAGTGCATGTGAAGCTGCCGTAGCGATAATGTTCGCTACGCTAGCTATCACCATGATATCGCATCTGCGACGGGGGCGGGGACTATCGCACTCGGCATCGCAGCATCGGCTTGCGATGTCGTAGTGTGCAAAGTACCCCTTAATCTCAGGACAGATCATCAATATCATCACATGAGTGGGGGTCCGACACGCCCACCATTGCCATACTGATGTTAGGTCATCAAAATTATATGCCCTGACAGCCCCTTCTATAATAGATCCCAGGTGAGAACCAGGCGTACTGACAAGATGTGCCATAAGCGTCTCCAAGATGCGGGCCCCTCCCTGCGCTGGAGCCGGCAAACGGCCGGAGTTTGGGTCGGAGATGAGGAGGGGGCAACGAATACGTGTCTCTCTCCATTCCTTTTCCTGGACTTCCGAAAACAGTAGAGCGCACATGACAATGGGTATTGACGAGTCATTCCTAACCCCGATTTAAGTCCTTGCCTTCCCCGTCCTATTCATCCTCCCCTCTAGGCCCATAGCTTACATACTAAACTAAAATAAAGAGACCACGCCACAGGACGGAATGAATTGGCCACAGCAGCCTTTTATTTAAACATACAACATATAACCAAAATGATACCACTAATAAGAGGGGAATGGTCCTCGAAGCCCCCAACAATTCTTTTATTGCGGGCACGGCCCAGCATAGACTTACTGTACAAGGTGGCATGACCCCTAGCCGATTATACTCCTGCTCAGAGGCACTGGCTGCAAAACCAGCTGTCTGATTTTTTACCGCACCCCCACGCACGGGCTCCCCCTTCACCACCTGTGTGGCGTTCTGCCGTCTTCCATTCCATTGAATCCACCTGGGGAGCCCAGAGCCTTTTGAGCTCCCCCCCATCTAACCACCGTGAGATCACATTCCCAACTTGGAGGACCCTCCACTCCACCTGCCGCCGCTGTGACAGGAATTAAAGAAACTAATAGGTCAAAAGTACACCCCAACCTAAATCTCAGTTCTGATTGTAACCAAAACATATATACCTCTACGAATAAATGAAAGCCCATACGTAGCCAAGCTCAGACCTCCTCACCATGTAGTGGCACCGCACTAAAAGGGAGGGTGGCTGGGTGTTTAATCGTAGGCTGCCTTAAATGGCTGCCCTACGCTAATGGCTTCCCCTATTTATACCCCTAATTCACTACGCCGCCTCGTTGGGATCTCCCCGCCTTTGTTTTTATCCTTTATTTCCCTAATCCTAGCAAAGCCCCCTAAACCCCACATTATTTGAAAATTCCCCTATACTTGAAAAACCCCCAAGCCCAGCATTATTTAACACTTTCATTCCCGTCCAACCCTGCCAGGGCAGCCTCCCCCTAGGCTGTGGGGCCGAAGTCCGGCCTTACTGAACTCTAGTGACACAGAGATGTCTGACCCTTTTCCGTGTTAATGTAGTGGTGAGCAGTGCCCGGGACATCGGGAGCCTTCCCGCCGGACCCCGACCGATGTGCACTTTATTACGGGACACAAGACTGTAACAACACCCCGAGGTGGGATCTGCTGACCCCGAATTGAATAGAAAGACCCCACTCCCCCAAAGAAATGAAAATGAAAGCTATTTATTTTGTAAGTTTTGTATTTGTAAGCTAATATTTGTAAGAAGCCTGAAATGGTTGAGGATGTGTCCTCCACAATGGTGGTAGCATTGTAACCCAGAGCAGCCCCATGGGTGCGGCGGGGGCTGGTCAGTGAGCTGTGAGTTATCAAGGATGTGTAAAAAGGGGTTAGTTATCAAGGATGTGTAAAAAGGGGGGTGCGGTGGGCACACTTGGTGTGTCCTGTCAGTGGCTATGATGGGTAGAGAGGAGCATATGTGGTGCTCGCTCTCTGTTCCGCCGGTTCAGTGGGTTTCTTGGAGTGGGGGACATCTGCCTGTGCCTCCCACTCCTCCCAGTGCCGTTGCCTGCGCTCCGCACCCAAGTAACTAGAATGTTGCGATGGCTATTTATGTGCCCATATTGTCCGAGCCTTTTACCTTATGGAGATGAAAAAAAAAAATGAAACCTGGTGAGAAAGTGAAGCCACCCCTGCTGCCAGAATGGTCCGCCCCTGCTGAATATTTAGGATAAAATGGTTAAAAAGCGGTTGGCTGTTGTTTTTTGCCAGCAGCAGCTGATTTGCATATATCGGTGAGCGAGAGCTCTGATTGGCTGGCTGGAAAATGCAGAGGCGAGCTAGAGAAGGTACTGTAGACAGGCTGCAGAGAGCTGATGTGAGGGTATCTTCCGGCGGCTCGTACTGTAGGAGTCGCTGCAACAACAACTAATCATCAGGAGAGATAAGGATTTATTTAATGGTGTGAATGTCTACCTTCCCATCATCTAAAAATAAACACCAGACAATAGACAGTGATTGAAAAATATCAAAAGGATAAAAATCAAAGTTGAATATGAAGATTTTCTATGTATGCAATAGCGTTCTCATGATTTCCAATCTAGAAATCCTTCTTGTCGCCATGGTAGGATCTCAGGGGGCGCTCCAGTCCTCCACAATGTGCTGGATAGTTTGACCATCTGCTCCACAGTCACAGGTGGGAGAGTGATATTTTCCCCACTTCTACATAAAATCCGCACAGACGCCAAAGTTTGTTCTGATACGATTTAGAGTGACCCATGTTTTCCTTGGTAGATTGAAGCCCGGCGGAGGGTTTTGTAAATTAGGGAACATTTGGGGATCACCGTCTACTACATTGACCCAAAGTTCTCGGACTCAGGACTCGCATCTGGGTCCGGGCAATCAATTCACACCATCTTTGGCCCTCACCCTAGGAAAAAGAGACTGCGCGTGTACACGTTTAAGTGGTAAAAACGCACCACGTCCTTCTAGAAGCCGTGACTTTTGCACCGACAGAGTTCTATCTATCACACTGTTGTCAGAGATGTCAATCTAGGGGAGACCTTCGCCGGAAAGATAGAAGTGAGCTTTCCCTTTGTGTAGCTTATATGACCAGGACTGACTACATCTATTCAGGTCCCCTGTAATAAAATTATACCTGATACCACCTAAATACATTCTGACCCCCCACCCCCCCCACCCCCACTAATATTAGAGGGAATTGGTCACCATGTTTTTGCTATGTAATTTGAGAGCAGCACGGCGTAGGGGCTGAGACCCTGATCCGGTGATGTGTCACTTACTGGGCTGTGTGTTTCTTTTTCAATAAAATTAGTGTTTAATCAGCTTGAAAGCATCATTACAGGACTTGGTGTCTCGTACCTTCTTGTCCTGCTGTTCTGTGTAACTCCACCCCCGCCACTGATTAGCGGCTTTCTGTTAATAATATGCAGTGTACACAGAAGCTGCCAATCAGTATTGTGGACAGGGTTATACATGGCTCAGCATTCTGAGCACTGCTAGGTCAGTCTGCAGCAGAGAAACCAGGGATTGTATCAGAATGACAGCAAACAGCCCAGTAAGTGACTCATCGCCGGAATCGGGGTCCCAGCCCCTACATTGTGCCGCGCTCAGATTATATAGCACAAATCTGCTGACAGATTCCCTTTAACACTATTGTCCAGGCGTCTGATATTGCCGACTTAGGGGTACTCTGCAAACTACGACATCGCAGGTGCGATGTCGGAGGGGTCATGTCGAAAGTGACGCACTTCCGGCGTCGCTCTCGACATCGTAGTGTGTAAAGCCTAGAAGATACGATTAACGAGCGCAAAAGCGTCGTAATCGTATCATCGGTGTAGCGTCGGCGAAAACCATAATTACCTTGCTGCGACGGTCCGATGTTGTTCCTCGTTCCTGCGGCAGCACACATCGCTGTGTGTGAAGTCGCAGGAGCGAGGAACATCTGCTACCTGCGTCCCGGCCGGCAATGCGGAAGGAAGGAGGTGGGCGGGATGTTTACATCCTGCTCATCTCCGCCCCTCCGCTGCTATTGGCCGCCTGTCGTGTGACGTCGCTATGACGCCGCACGACCCGCCCCCTTAATAAGGAGGCGGATCGCCGGCCAGAGCGACGTCGCAGGACAGGTGAGTGCATGTGAAGCTGCCGTAGCGATAATGTTCGCTACGCTAGCTATCACCATGATATCGCATCTGCGACGGGGGCGGGGACTATCGCACTCGGCATCGCAGCATCGGCTTGCGATGTCGTAGTGTGCAAAGTACCCCTTAATCTCAGGACAGATCATCAATATCATCACATGAGTGGGGGTCCGACACGCCCACCATTGCCATACTGATGTTAGGTCATCAAAATTATATGCCCTGACAGCCCCTTCTATAATAGATCCCAGGTGAGAACCAGGCGTACTGACAAGATGTGCCATAAGCGTCTCCAAGATGCGGGCCCCTCCCTGCGCTGGAGCCGGCAAACGGCCGGAGTTTGGGTCGGAGATGAGGAGGGGGCAACGAATACGTGTCTCTCTCCATTCCTTTTCCTGGACTTCCGAAAACAGTAGAGCGCACATGACAATGGGTATTGACGAGTCATTCCTAACCCCGATTTAAGTCCTTGCCTTCCCCGTCCTATTCATCCTCCCCTCTAGGCCCATAGCTTACATACTAAACTAAAATAAAGAGACCACGCCACAGGACGGAATGAATTGGCCACAGCAGCCTTTTATTTAAACATACAACATATAACCAAAATGATACCACTAATAAGAGGGGAATGGTCCTCGAAGCCCCCAACAATTCTTTTATTGCGGGCACGGCCCAGCATAGACTTACTGTACAAGGTGGCATGACCCCTAGCCGATTATACTCCTGCTCAGAGGCACTGGCTGCAAAACCAGCTGTCTGATTTTTTACCGCACCCCCACGCACGGGCTCCCCCTTCACCACCTGTGTGGCGTTCTGCCGTCTTCCATTCCATTGAATCCACCTGGGGAGCCCAGAGCCTTTTGAGCTCCCCCCCATCTAACCACCGTGAGATCACATTCCCAACTTGGAGGACCCTCCACTCCACCTGCCGCCGCTGTGACAAGAATGAAAGAAACTAATAGGTCAAAAGTACACCCCAACCTAAATCTCAGTTCTGATTGTAACCAAAACATATATACCTCTACGAATAAATGAAAGCCCATACGTAGCCAAGCTCAGACCTCCTCACCATGTAGTGGCACCGCACTAAAAGGGAGGGTGGCTGGGTGTTTAATCGTAGGCTGCCTTAAATGGCTGCCCTACGCTAATGGCTTCCCCTATTTATACCCCTAATTCACTACGCCGCCTCGTTGGGATCTCCCCGCCTTTGTTTTTATCCTTTATTTCCCTAATCCTAGCAAAGCCCCCTAAACCCCACATTATTTGAAAATTCCCCTATACTTGAAAAACCCCCAAGCCCAGCATTATTTAACACTTTCATTCCCGTCCAACCCTGCCAGGGCAGCCTCCCCCTAGGCTGTGGGGCCGAAGTCCGGCCTTACTGAACTCTAGTGACACAGAGATGTCTGACCCTTTTCCGTGTTAATGTAGTGGTGAGCAGTGCCCGGGACATCGGGACCCCGACTGATGTGCACTTTATTATGGGACACAAGACTGTAACAACACCCCGAGGTGGGATCTGCTGACCCCGAATTGAATAGAAAGACCCCACTCCCCCAAAGAAATGAAAATGAAAGCTATTTATTTTGTAAGTTTTGTATTTGTAAGCTAATATTTGTAAGAAGCCTGAAATGGTTGAGGATGTGTCCTCCACAATGGTGGTAGCATTGTAACCCAGAGCAGCCCCATGGGTGCGGCGGGGGCTGGTCAGTGAGCTGTGAGTTATCAAGGATGTGTAAAAAGGGGTTAGTTATCAAGGATGTGTAAAAAGGGGGGTGCGGTGGGCACACTTGGTGTGTCCTGTCAGTGGCTATGATGGGTAGAGAGGAGCATATGTGGTGCTCGCTCTCTGTTCCGCCGGTTCAGTGGGTTTCTTGGAGTGGGGGACATCTGCCTGTGCCTCCCACTCCTCCCAGTGCCGTTGCCTGCGCTCCGCACCCAAGTAACTAGAATGTTGCGATGGCTATTTATGTGCCCATATTGTCCGAGCCTTTTACCTTATGGAGATGAAAAAAAAAAATGAAACCTGGTGAGAAAGTGAAGCCACCCCTGCTGCCAGAATGGTCCGCCCCTGCTGAATATTTAGGATAAAATGGTTAAAAAGCGGTTGGCTGTTGTTTTTTGCCAGCAGCAGCTGATTTGCATATATCGGTGAGCGAGAGCTCTGATTGGCTGGCTGGAAAATGCAGAGGCGAGCTAGAGAAGGTACTGTAGACAGGCTGCAGAGAGCTGATGTGAGGGTATCTTCCGGCGGCTCGTACTGTAGGAGTCGCTGCAACAACAACTAATCATCAGGAGAGATAAGGATTTATTTAATGGTATGAATGTCTACCTTCCCATCATCTAAAAATAAACACCAGACAATAGACAGTGATTGAAAAATATCAAAAGGATAAAAATCAAAGTTGAATATGAAGATTTTCTATGTATGCAATAGCGTTCTCATGATTTCCAATCTAGAAATCCTTCTTGTCGCCATGGTAGGATCTCAGGGGGCGCTCCAGTCCTCCACAATGTGCTGGATAGTTTGACCATCTGCTCCACAGTCACAGGTGGGAGAGTGATATTTTCCCCACTTCTACATAAAATCCGCACAGACGCCAAAGTTTGTTCTGATACGATTTAGAGTGACCCATGTTTTCCTTGGTAGATTGAAGCCCGGCGGAGGGTTTTGTAAATTAGGGAACATTTGGGGATCACCGTCTACTACATTGACCCAAAGTTCTCGGACTCAGGACTCGCATCTGGGTCCGGGCAATCAATTCACACCATCTTTGGCCCTCACCCTAGGAAAAAGAGACTGCGCGTGTACACGTTTAAGTGGTAAAAACGCACCACGTCCTTCTAGAAGCCGTGACTTTTGCACCGACAGAGTTCTATCTATCACACTGTTGTCAGAGATGTCAATCTAGGGGAGACCTTCGCCGGAAAGATAGAAGTGAGCTTTCCCTTTGTGTAGCTTATATGACCAGGACTGACTACATCTATTCAGGTCCCCTGTAATAAAATTATACCTGATACCACCTAAATACATTCTGACCCCCCACCCCCCCCACCCCCACTAATATTAGAGGGAATTGGTCACCATGTTTTTGCTATGTAATTTGAGAGCAGCACGGCGTAGGGGCTGAGACCCTGATCCGGTGATGTGTCACTTACTGGGCTGTGTGTTTCTTTTTCAATAAAATTAGTGTTTAATCAGCTTGAAAGCATCATTACAGGACTTGGTGTCTCGTACCTTCTTGTCCTGCTGTTCTGTGTAACTCCACCCCCGCCACTGATTAGCGGCTTTCTGTTAATAATATGCAGTGTACACAGAAGCTGCCAATCAGTATTGTGGACAGGGTTATACATGGCTCAGCATTCTGAGCACTGCTAGGTCAGTCTGCAGCAGAGAAACCAGGGATTGTATCAGAATGACAGCAAACAGCCCAGTAAGTGACTCATCGCCGGAATCGGGGTCCCAGCCCCTACATTGTGCCGCGCTCAGATTATATAGCACAAATCTGCTGACAGATTCCCTTTAACACTATTGTCCAGGCGTCTGATATTGCCGACTTAGGGGTACTCTGCAAACTACGACATCGCAGGTGCGATGTCGGAGGGGTCATGTCGAAAGTGACGCACTTCCGGCGTCGCTCTCGACATCGTAGTGTGTAAAGCCTAGAAGATACGATTAACGAGCGCAAAAGCGTCGTAATCGTATCATCGGTGTAGCGTCGGCGAAAACCATAATTACCTTGCTGCGACGGTCCGATGTTGTTCCTCGTTCCTGCGGCAGCACACATCGCTGTGTGTGAAGTCGCAGGAGCGAGGAACATCTGCTACCTGCGTCCCGGCCGGCAATGCGGAAGGAAGGAGGTGGGCGGGATGTTTACATCCTGCTCATCTCCGCCCCTCCGCTGCTATTGGCCGCCTGTCGTGTGACGTCGCTATGACGCCGCACGACCCGCCCCCTTAATAAGGAGGCGGATCGCCGGCCAGAGCGACGTCGCAGGACAGGTGAGTGCATGTGAAGCTGCCGTAGCGATAATGTTCGCTACGCTAGCTATCACCATGATATCGCATCTGCGACGGGGGCGGGGACTATCGCACTCGGCATCGCAGCATCGGCTTGCGATGTCGTAGTGTGCAAAGTACCCCTTAATCTCAGGACAGATCATCAATATCATCACATGAGTGGGGGTCCGACACGCCCACCATTGCCATACTGATGTTAGGTCATCAAAATTATATGCCCTGACAGCCCCTTCTATAATAGATCCCAGGTGAGAACCAGGCGTACTGACAAGATGTGCCATAAGCGTCTCCAAGATGCGGGCCCCTCCCTGCGCTGGAGCCGGCAAACGGCCGGAGTTTGGGTCGGAGATGAGGAGGGGGCAACGAATACGTGTCTCTCTCCATTCCTTTTCCTGGACTTCCGAAAACAGTAGAGCGCACATGACAATGGGTATTGACGAGTCATTCCTAACCCCGATTTAAGTCCTTGCCTTCCCCGTCCTATTCATCCTCCCCTCTAGGCCCATAGCTTACATACTAAACTAAAATAAAGAGACCACGCCACAGGACGGAATGAATTGGCCACAGCAGCCTTTTATTTAAACATACAACATATAACCAAAATGATACCACTAATAAGAGGGGAATGGTCCTCGAAGCCCCCAACAATTCTTTTATTGCGGGCACGGCCCAGCATAGACTTACTGTACAAGGTGGCATGACCCCTAGCCGATTATACTCCTGCTCAGAGGCACTGGCTGCAAAACCAGCTGTCTGATTTTTTACCGCACCCCCACGCACGGGCTCCCCCTTCACCACCTGTGTGGCGTTCTGCCGTCTTCCATTCCATTGAATCCACCTGGGGAGCCCAGAGCCTTTTGAGCTCCCCCCCATCTAACCACCGTGAGATCACATTCCCAACTTGGAGGACCCTCCACTCCACCTGCCGCCGCTGTGACAAGAATGAAAGAAACTAATAGGTCAAAAGTACACCCCAACCTAAATCTCAGTTCTGATTGTAACCAAAACATATATACCTCTACGAATAAATGAAAGCCCATACGTAGCCAAGCTCAGACCTCCTCACCATGTAGTGGCACCGCACTAAAAGGGAGGGTGGCTGGGTGTTTAATCGTAGGCTGCCTTAAATGGCTGCCCTACGCTAATGGCTTCCCCTATTTATACCCCTAATTCACTACGCCGCCTCGTTGGGATCTCCCCGCCTTTGTTTTTATCCTTTATTTCCCTAATCCTAGCAAAGCCCCCTAAACCCCACATTATTTGAAAATTCCCCTATACTTGAAAAACCCCCAAGCCCAGCATTATTTAACACTTTCATTCCCGTCCAACCCTGCCAGGGCAGCCTCCCCCTAGGCTGTGGGGCCGAAGTCCGGCCTTACTGAACTCTAGTGACACAGAGATGTCTGACCCTTTTCCGTGTTAATGTAGTGGTGAGCAGTGCCCGGGACATCGGGAGCCTTCCCGCCGGACCCCGACCGATGTGCACTTTATTACGGGACACAAGACTGTAACAACACCCCGAGGTGGGATCTGCTGACCCCGAATTGAATAGAAAGACCCCACTCCCCCAAAGAAATGAAAATGAAAGCTATTTATTTTGTAAGTTTTGTATTTGTAAGCTAATATTTGTAAGAAGCCTGAAATGGTTGAGGATGTGTCCTCCACAATGGTGGTAGCATTGTAACCCAGAGCAGCCCCATGGGTGCGGCGGGGGCTGGTCAGTGAGCTGTGAGTTATCAAGGATGTGTAAAAAGGGGTTAGTTATCAAGGATGTGTAAAAAGGGGGGTGCGGTGGGCACACTTGGTGTGTCCTGTCAGTGGCTATGATGGGTAGAGAGGAGCATATGTGGTGCTCGCTCTCTGTTCCGCCGGTTCAGTGGGTTTCTTGGAGTGGGGGACATCTGCCTGTGCCTCCCACTCCTCCCAGTGCCGTTGCCTGCGCTCCGCACCCAAGTAACTAGAATGTTGCGATGGCTATTTATGTGCCCATATTGTCCGAGCCTTTTACCTTATGGAGATGAAAAAAAAAAATGAAACCTGGTGAGAAAGTGAAGCCACCCCTGCTGCCAGAATGGTCCGCCCCTGCTGAATATTTAGGATAAAATGGTTAAAAAGCGGTTGGCTGTTGTTTTTTGCCAGCAGCAGCTGATTTGCATATATCGGTGAGCGAGAGCTCTGATTGGCTGGCTGGAAAATGCAGAGGCGAGCTAGAGAAGGTACTGTAGACAGGCTGCAGAGAGCTGATGTGAGGGTATCTTCCGGCGGCTCGTACTGTAGGAGTCGCTGCAACAACAACTAATCATCAGGAGAGATAAGGATTTATTTAATGGTATGAATGTCTACCTTCCCATCATCTAAAAATAAACACCAGACAATAGACAGTGATTGAAAAATATCAAAAGGATAAAAATCAAAGTTGAATATGAAGATTTTCTATGTATGCAATAGCGTTCTCATGATTTCCAATCTAGAAATCCTTCTTGTCGCCATGGTAGGATCTCAGGGGGCGCTCCAGTCCTCCACAATGTGCTGGATAGTTTGACCATCTGCTCCACAGTCACAGGTGGGAGAGTGATATTTTCCCCACTTCTACATAAAATCCGCACAGACGCCAAAGTTTGTTCTGATACGATTTAGAGTGACCCATGTTTTCCTTGGTAGATTGAAGCCCGGCGGAGGGTTTTGTAAATTAGGGAACATTTGGGGATCACCGTCTACTACATTGACCCAAAGTTCTCGGACTCAGGACTCGCATCTGGGTCCGGGCAATCAATTCACACCATCTTTGGCCCTCACCCTAGGAAAAAGAGACTGCGCGTGTACACGTTTAAGTGGTAAAAACGCACCACGTCCTTCTAGAAGCCGTGACTTTTGCACCGACAGAGTTCTATCTATCACACTGTTGTCAGAGATGTCAATCTAGGGGAGACCTTCGCCGGAAAGATAGAAGTGAGCTTTCCCTTTGTGTAGCTTATATGACCAGGACTGACTACATCTATTCAGGTCCCCTGTAATAAAATTATACCTGATACCACCTAAATACATTCTGACCCCCCACCCCCCCCACCCCCACTAATATTAGAGGGAATTGGTCACCATGTTTTTGCTATGTAATTTGAGAGCAGCACGGCGTAGGGGCTGAGACCCTGATCCGGTGATGTGTCACTTACTGGGCTGTGTGTTTCTTTTTCAATAAAATTAGTGTTTAATCAGCTTGAAAGCATCATTACAGGACTTGGTGTCTCGTACCTTCTTGTCCTGCTGTTCTGTGTAACTCCACCCCCGCCACTGATTAGCGGCTTTCTGTTAATAATATGCAGTGTACACAGAAGCTGCCAATCAGTATTGTGGACAGGGTTATACATGGCTCAGCATTCTGAGCACTGCTAGGTCAGTCTGCAGCAGAGAAACCAGGGATTGTATCAGAATGACAGCAAACAGCCCAGTAAGTGACTCATCGCCGGAATCGGGGTCCCAGCCCCTACATTGTGCCGCGCTCAGATTATATAGCACAAATCTGCTGACAGATTCCCTTTAACACTATTGTCCAGGCGTCTGATATTGCCGACTTAGGGGTACTCTGCAAACTACGACATCGCAGGTGCGATGTCGGAGGGGTCATGTCGAAAGTGACGCACTTCCGGCGTCGCTCTCGACATCGTAGTGTGTAAAGCCTAGAAGATACGATTAACGAGCGCAAAAGCGTCGTAATCGTATCATCGGTGTAGCGTCGGCGAAAACCATAATTACCTTGCTGCGACGGTCCGATGTTGTTCCTCGTTCCTGCGGCAGCACACATCGCTGTGTGTGAAGTCGCAGGAGCGAGGAACATCTGCTACCTGCGTCCCGGCCGGCAATGCGGAAGGAAGGAGGTGGGCGGGATGTTTACATCCTGCTCATCTCCGCCCCTCCGCTGCTATTGGCCGCCTGTCGTGTGACGTCGCTATGACGCCGCACGACCCGCCCCCTTAATAAGGAGGCGGATCGCCGGCCAGAGCGACGTCGCAGGACAGGTGAGTGCATGTGAAGCTGCCGTAGCGATAATGTTCGCTACGCTAGCTATCACCATGATATCGCATCTGCGACGGGGGCGGGGACTATCGCACTCGGCATCGCAGCATCGGCTTGCGATGTCGTAGTGTGCAAAGTACCCCTTAATCTCAGGACAGATCATCAATATCATCACATGAGTGGGGGTCCGACACGCCCACCATTGCCATACTGATGTTAGGTCATCAAAATTATATGCCCTGACAGCCCCTTCTATAATAGATCCCAGGTGAGAACCAGGCGTACTGACAAGATGTGCCATAAGCGTCTCCAAGATGCGGGCCCCTCCCTGCGCTGGAGCCGGCAAACGGCCGGAGTTTGGGTCGGAGATGAGGAGGGGGCAACGAATACGTGTCTCTCTCCATTCCTTTTCCTGGACTTCCGAAAACAGTAGAGCGCACATGACAATGGGTATTGACGAGTCATTCCTAACCCCGATTTAAGTCCTTGCCTTCCCCGTCCTATTCATCCTCCCCTCTAGGCCCATAGCTTACATACTAAACTAAAATAAAGAGACCACGCCACAGGACGGAATGAATTGGCCACAGCAGCCTTTTATTTAAACATACAACATATAACCAAAATGATACCACTAATAAGAGGGGAATGGTCCTCGAAGCCCCCAACAATTCTTTTATTGCGGGCACGGCCCAGCATAGACTTACTGTACAAGGTGGCATGACCCCTAGCCGATTATACTCCTGCTCAGAGGCACTGGCTGCAAAACCAGCTGTCTGATTTTTTACCGCACCCCCACGCACGGGCTCCCCCTTCACCACCTGTGTGGCGTTCTGCCGTCTTCCATTCCATTGAATCCACCTGGGGAGCCCAGAGCCTTTTGAGCTCCCCCCCATCTAACCACCGTGAGATCACATTCCCAACTTGGAGGACCCTCCACTCCACCTGCCGCCGCTGTGACAAGAATGAAAGAAACTAATAGGTCAAAAGTACACCCCAACCTAAATCTCAGTTCTGATTGTAACCAAAACATATATACCTCTACGAATAAATGAAAGCCCATACGTAGCCAAGCTCAGACCTCCTCACCATGTAGTGGCACCGCACTAAAAGGGAGGGTGGCTGGGTGTTTAATCGTAGGCTGCCTTAAATGGCTGCCCTACGCTAATGGCTTCCCCTATTTATACCCCTAATTCACTACGCCGCCTCGTTGGGATCTCCCCGCCTTTGTTTTTATCCTTTATTTCCCTAATCCTAGCAAAGCCCCCTAAACCCCACATTATTTGAAAATTCCCCTATACTTGAAAAACCCCCAAGCCCAGCATTATTTAACACTTTCATTCCCGTCCAACCCTGCCAGGGCAGCCTCCCCCTAGGCTGTGGGGCCGAAGTCCGGCCTTACTGAACTCTAGTGACACAGAGATGTCTGACCCTTTTCCGTGTTAATGTAGTGGTGAGCAGTGCCCGGGACATCGGGAGCCTTCCCGCCGGACCCCGACCGATGTGCACTTTATTACGGGACACAAGACTGTAACAACACCCCGAGGTGGGATCTGCTGACCCCGAATTGAATAGAAAGACCCCACTCCCCCAAAGAAATGAAAATGAAAGCTATTTATTTTGTAAGTTTTGTATTTGTAAGCTAATATTTGTAAGAAGCCTGAAATGGTTGAGGATGTGTCCTCCACAATGGTGGTAGCATTGTAACCCAGAGCAGCCCCATGGGTGCGGCGGGGGCTGGTCAGTGAGCTGTGAGTTATCAAGGATGTGTAAAAAGGGGTTAGTTATCAAGGATGTGTAAAAAGGGGGGTGCGGTGGGCACACTTGGTGTGTCCTGTCAGTGGCTATGATGGGTAGAGAGGAGCATATGTGGTGCTCGCTCTCTGTTCCGCCGGTTCAGTGGGTTTCTTGGAGTGGGGGACATCTGCCTGTGCCTCCCACTCCTCCCAGTGCCGTTGCCTGCGCTCCGCACCCAAGTAACTAGAATGTTGCGATGGCTATTTATGTGCCCATATTGTCCGAGCCTTTTACCTTATGGAGATGAAAAAAAAAAATGAAACCTGGTGAGAAAGTGAAGCCACCCCTGCTGCCAGAATGGTCCGCCCCTGCTGAATATTTAGGATAAAATGGTTAAAAAGCGGTTGGCTGTTGTTTTTTGCCAGCAGCAGCTGATTTGCATATATCGGTGAGCGAGAGCTCTGATTGGCTGGCTGGAAAATGCAGAGGCGAGCTAGAGAAGGTACTGTAGACAGGCTGCAGAGAGCTGATGTGAGGGTATCTTCCGGCGGCTCGTACTGTAGGAGTCGCTGCAACAACAACTAATCATCAGGAGAGATAAGGATTTATTTAATGGTATGAATGTCTACCTTCCCATCATCTAAAAATAAACACCAGACAATAGACAGTGATTGAAAAATATCAAAAGGATAAAAATCAAAGTTGAATATGAAGATTTTCTATGTATGCAATAGCGTTCTCATGATTTCCAATCTAGAAATCCTTCTTGTCGCCATGGTAGGATCTCAGGGGGCGCTCCAGTCCTCCACAATGTGCTGGATAGTTTGACCATCTGCTCCACAGTCACAGGTGGGAGAGTGATATTTTCCCCACTTCTACATAAAATCCGCACAGACGCCAAAGTTTGTTCTGATACGATTTAGAGTGACCCATGTTTTCCTTGGTAGATTGAAGCCCGGCGGAGGGTTTTGTAAATTAGGGAACATTTGGGGATCACCGTCTACTACATTGACCCAAAGTTCTCGGACTCAGGACTCGCATCTGGGTCCGGGCAATCAATTCACACCATCTTTGGCCCTCACCCTAGGAAAAAGAGACTGCGCGTGTACACGTTTAAGTGGTAAAAACGCACCACGTCCTTCTAGAAGCCGTGACTTTTGCACCGACAGAGTTCTATCTATCACACTGTTGTCAGAGATGTCAATCTAGGGGAGACCTTCGCCGGAAAGATAGAAGTGAGCTTTCCCTTTGTGTAGCTTATATGACCAGGACTGACTACATCTATTCAGGTCCCCTGTAATAAAATTATACCTGATACCACCTAAATACATTCTGACCCCCCACCCCCCCCACCCCCACTAATATTAGAGGGAATTGGTCACCATGTTTTTGCTATGTAATTTGAGAGCAGCACGGCGTAGGGGCTGAGACCCTGATCCGGTGATGTGTCACTTACTGGGCTGTGTGTTTCTTTTTCAATAAAATTAGTGTTTAATCAGCTTGAAAGCATCATTACAGGACTTGGTGTCTCGTACCTTCTTGTCCTGCTGTTCTGTGTAACTCCACCCCCGCCACTGATTAGCGGCTTTCTGTTAATAATATGCAGTGTACACAGAAGCTGCCAATCAGTATTGTGGACAGGGTTATACATGGCTCAGCATTCTGAGCACTGCTAGGTCAGTCTGCAGCAGAGAAACCAGGGATTGTATCAGAATGACAGCAAACAGCCCAGTAAGTGACTCATCGCCGGAATCGGGGTCCCAGCCCCTACATTGTGCCGCGCTCAGATTATATAGCACAAATCTGCTGACAGATTCCCTTTAACACTATTGTCCAGGCGTCTGATATTGCCGACTTAGGGGTACTCTGCAAACTACGACATCGCAGGTGCGATGTCGGAGGGGTCATGTCGAAAGTGACGCACTTCCGGCGTCGCTCTCGACATCGTAGTGTGTAAAGCCTAGAAGATACGATTAACGAGCGCAAAAGCGTCGTAATCGTATCATCGGTGTAGCGTCGGCGAAAACCATAATTACCTTGCTGCGACGGTCCGATGTTGTTCCTCGTTCCTGCGGCAGCACACATCGCTGTGTGTGAAGTCGCAGGAGCGAGGAACATCTGCTACCTGCGTCCCGGCCGGCAATGCGGAAGGAAGGAGGTGGGCGGGATGTTTACATCCTGCTCATCTCCGCCCCTCCGCTGCTATTGGCCGCCTGTCGTGTGACGTCGCTATGACGCCGCACGACCCGCCCCCTTAATAAGGAGGCGGATCGCCGGCCAGAGCGACGTCGCAGGACAGGTGAGTGCATGTGAAGCTGCCGTAGCGATAATGTTCGCTACGCTAGCTATCACCATGATATCGCATCTGCGACGGGGGCGGGGACTATCGCACTCGGCATCGCAGCATCGGCTTGCGATGTCGTAGTGTGCAAAGTACCCCTTAATCTCAGGACAGATCATCAATATCATCACATGAGTGGGGGTCCGACACGCCCACCATTGCCATACTGATGTTAGGTCATCAAAATTATATGCCCTGACAGCCCCTTCTATAATAGATCCCAGGTGAGAACCAGGCGTACTGACAAGATGTGCCATAAGCGTCTCCAAGATGCGGGCCCCTCCCTGCGCTGGAGCCGGCAAACGGCCGGAGTTTGGGTCGGAGATGAGGAGGGGGCAACGAATACGTGTCTCTCTCCATTCCTTTTCCTGGACTTCCGAAAACAGTAGAGCGCACATGACAATGGGTATTGACGAGTCATTCCTAACCCCGATTTAAGTCCTTGCCTTCCCCGTCCTATTCATCCTCCCCTCTAGGCCCATAGCTTACATACTAAACTAAAATAAAGAGACCACGCCACAGGACGGAATGAATTGGCCACAGCAGCCTTTTATTTAAACATACAACATATAACCAAAATGATACCACTAATAAGAGGGGAATGGTCCTCGAAGCCCCCAACAATTCTTTTATTGCGGGCACGGCCCAGCATAGACTTACTGTACAAGGTGGCATGACCCCTAGCCGATTATACTCCTGCTCAGAGGCACTGGCTGCAAAACCAGCTGTCTGATTTTTTACCGCACCCCCACGCACGGGCTCCCCCTTCACCACCTGTGTGGCGTTCTGCCGTCTTCCATTCCATTGAATCCACCTGGGGAGCCCAGAGCCTTTTGAGCTCCCCCCCATCTAACCACCGTGAGATCACATTCCCAACTTGGAGGACCCTCCACTCCACCTGCCGCCGCTGTGACAAGAATGAAAGAAACTAATAGGTCAAAAGTACACCCCAACCTAAATCTCAGTTCTGATTGTAACCAAAACATATATACCTCTACGAATAAATGAAAGCCCATACGTAGCCAAGCTCAGACCTCCTCACCATGTAGTGGCACCGCACTAAAAGGGAGGGTGGCTGGGTGTTTAATCGTAGGCTGCCTTAAATGGCTGCCCTACGCTAATGGCTTCCCCTATTTATACCCCTAATTCACTACGCCGCCTCGTTGGGATCTCCCCGCCTTTGTTTTTATCCTTTATTTCCCTAATCCTAGCAAAGCCCCCTAAACCCCACATTATTTGAAAATTCCCCTATACTTGAAAAACCCCCAAGCCCAGCATTATTTAACACTTTCATTCCCGTCCAACCCTGCCAGGGCAGCCTCCCCCTAGGCTGTGGGGCCGAAGTCCGGCCTTACTGAACTCTAGTGACACAGAGATGTCTGACCCTTTTCCGTGTTAATGTAGTGGTGAGCAGTGCCCGGGACATCGGGAGCCTTCCCGCCGGACCCCGACCGATGTGCACTTTATTACGGGACACAAGACTGTAACAACACCCCGAGGTGGGATCTGCTGACCCCGAATTGAATAGAAAGACCCCACTCCCCCAAAGAAATGAAAATGAAAGCTATTTATTTTGTAAGTTTTGTATTTGTAAGCTAATATTTGTAAGAAGCCTGAAATGGTTGAGGATGTGTCCTCCACAATGGTGGTAGCATTGTAACCCAGAGCAGCCCCATGGGTGCGGCGGGGGCTGGTCAGTGAGCTGTGAGTTATCAAGGATGTGTAAAAAGGGGTTAGTTATCAAGGATGTGTAAAAAGGGGGGTGCGGTGGGCACACTTGGTGTGTCCTGTCAGTAGCTATGATGGGTAGAGAGGAGCATATGTGGTGCTCGCTCTCTGTTCCGCCGGTTCAGTGGGTTTCTTGGAGTGGGGGACATCTGCCTGTGCCTCCCACTCCTCCCAGTGCCGTTGCCTGCGCTCCGCACCCAAGTAACTAGAATGTTGCGATGGCTATTTATGTGCCCATATTGTCCGAGCCTTTTACCTTATGGAGATGAAAAAAAAAAATGAAACCTGGTGAGAAAGTGAAGCCACCCCTGCTGCCAGAATGGTCCGCCCCTGCTGAATATTTAGGATAAAATGGTTAAAAAGCGGTTGGCTGTTGTTTTTTGCCAGCAGCAGCTGATTTGCATATATCGGTGAGCGAGAGCTCTGATTGGCTGGCTGGAAAATGCAGAGGCGAGCTAGAGAAGGTACTGTAGACAGGCTGCAGAGAGCTGATGTGAGGGTATCTTCCGGCGGCTCGTACTGTAGGAGTCGCTGCAACAACAACTAATCATCAGGAGAGATAAGGATTTATTTAATGGTATGAATGTCTACCTTCCCATCATCTAAAAATAAACACCAGACAATAGACAGTGATTGAAAAATATCAAAAGGATAAAAATCAAAGTTGAATATGAAGATTTTCTATGTATGCAATAGCGTTCTCATGATTTCCAATCTAGAAATCCTTCTTGTCGCCATGGTAGGATCTCAGGGGGCGCTCCAGTCCTCCACAATGTGCTGGATAGTTTGACCATCTGCTCCACAGTCACAGGTGGGAGAGTGATATTTTCCCCACTTCTACATAAAATCCGCACAGACGCCAAAGTTTGTTCTGATACGATTTAGAGTGACCCATGTTTTCCTTGGTAGATTGAAGCCCGGCGGAGGGTTTTGTAAATTAGGGAACATTTGGGGATCACCGTCTACTACATTGACCCAAAGTTCTCGGACTCAGGACTCGCATCTGGGTCCGGGCAATCAATTCACACCATCTTTGGCCCTCACCCTAGGAAAAAGAGACTGCGCGTGTACACGTTTAAGTGGTAAAAACGCACCACGTCCTTCTAGAAGCCGTGACTTTTGCACCGACAGAGTTCTATCTATCACACTGTTGTCAGAGATGTCAATCTAGGGGAGACCTTCGCCGGAAAGATAGAAGTGAGCTTTCCCTTTGTGTAGCTTATATGACCAGGACTGACTACATCTATTCAGGTCCCCTGTAATAAAATTATACCTGATACCACCTAAATACATTCTGACCCCCCACCCCCCCCACCCCCACTAATATTAGAGGGAATTGGTCACCATGTTTTTGCTATGTAATTTGAGAGCAGCACGGCGTAGGGGCTGAGACCCTGATCCGGTGATGTGTCACTTACTGGGCTGTGTGTTTCTTTTTCAATAAAATTAGTGTTTAATCAGCTTGAAAGCATCATTACAGGACTTGGTGTCTCGTACCTTCTTGTCCTGCTGTTCTGTGTAACTCCACCCCCGCCACTGATTAGCGGCTTTCTGTTAATAATATGCAGTGTACACAGAAGCTGCCAATCAGTATTGTGGACAGGGTTATACATGGCTCAGCATTCTGAGCACTGCTAGGTCAGTCTGCAGCAGAGAAACCAGGGATTGTATCAGAATGACAGCAAACAGCCCAGTAAGTGACTCATCGCCGGAATCGGGGTCCCAGCCCCTACATTGTGCCGCGCTCAGATTATATAGCACAAATCTGCTGACAGATTCCCTTTAACACTATTGTCCAGGCGTCTGATATTGCCGACTTAGGGGTACTCTGCAAACTACGACATCGCAGGTGCGATGTCGGAGGGGTCATGTCGAAAGTGACGCACTTCCGGCGTCGCTCTCGACATCGTAGTGTGTAAAGCCTAGAAGATACGATTAACGAGCGCAAAAGCGTCGTAATCGTATCATCGGTGTAGCGTCGGCGAAAACCATAATTACCTTGCTGCGACGGTCCGATGTTGTTCCTCGTTCCTGCGGCAGCACACATCGCTGTGTGTGAAGTCGCAGGAGCGAGGAACATCTGCTACCTGCGTCCCGGCCGGCAATGCGGAAGGAAGGAGGTGGGCGGGATGTTTACATCCTGCTCATCTCCGCCCCTCCGCTGCTATTGGCCGCCTGTCGTGTGACGTCGCTATGACGCCGCACGACCCGCCCCCTTAATAAGGAGGCGGATCGCCGGCCAGAGCGACGTCGCAGGACAGGTGAGTGCATGTGAAGCTGCCGTAGCGATAATGTTCGCTACGCTAGCTATCACCATGATATCGCATCTGCGACGGGGGCGGGGACTATCGCACTCGGCATCGCAGCATCGGCTTGCGATGTCGTAGTGTGCAAAGTACCCCTTAATCTCAGGACAGATCATCAATATCATCACATGAGTGGGGGTCCGACACGCCCACCATTGCCATACTGATGTTAGGTCATCAAAATTATATGCCCTGACAGCCCCTTCTATAATAGATCCCAGGTGAGAACCAGGCGTACTGACAAGATGTGCCATAAGCGTCTCCAAGATGCGGGCCCCTCCCTGCGCTGGAGCCGGCAAACGGCCGGAGTTTGGGTCGGAGATGAGGAGGGGGCAACGAATACGTGTCTCTCTCCATTCCTTTTCCTGGACTTCCGAAAACAGTAGAGCGCACATGACAATGGGTATTGACGAGTCATTCCTAACCCCGATTTAAGTCCTTGCCTTCCCCGTCCTATTCATCCTCCCCTCTAGGCCCATAGCTTACATACTAAACTAAAATAAAGAGACCACGCCACAGGACGGAATGAATTGGCCACAGCAGCCTTTTATTTAAACATACAACATATAACCAAAATGATACCACTAATAAGAGGGGAATGGTCCTCGAAGCCCCCAACAATTCTTTTATTGCGGGCACGGCCCAGCATAGACTTACTGTACAAGGTGGCATGACCCCTAGCCGATTATACTCCTGCTCAGAGGCACTGGCTGCAAAACCAGCTGTCTGATTTTTTACCGCACCCCCACGCACGGGCTCCCCCTTCACCACCTGTGTGGCGTTCTGCCGTCTTCCATTCCATTGAATCCACCTGGGGAGCCCAGAGCCTTTTGAGCTCCCCCCCATCTAACCACCGTGAGATCACATTCCCAACTTGGAGGACCCTCCACTCCACCTGCCGCCGCTGTGACAAGAATGAAAGAAACTAATAGGTCAAAAGTACACCCCAACCTAAATCTCAGTTCTGATTGTAACCAAAACATATATACCTCTACGAATAAATGAAAGCCCATACGTAGCCAAGCTCAGACCTCCTCACCATGTAGTGGCACCGCACTAAAAGGGAGGGTGGCTGGGTGTTTAATCGTAGGCTGCCTTAAATGGCTGCCCTACGCTAATGGCTTCCCCTATTTATACCCCTAATTCACTACGCCGCCTCGTTGGGATCTCCCCGCCTTTGTTTTTATCCTTTATTTCCCTAATCCTAGCAAAGCCCCCTAAACCCCACATTATTTGAAAATTCCCCTATACTTGAAAAACCCCCAAGCCCAGCATTATTTAACACTTTCATTCCCGTCCAACCCTGCCAGGGCAGCCTCCCCCTAGGCTGTGGGGCCGAAGTCCGGCCTTACTGAACTCTAGTGACACAGAGATGTCTGACCCTTTTCCGTGTTAATGTAGTGGTGAGCAGTGCCCGGGACATCGGGAGCCTTCCCGCCGGACCCCGACCGATGTGCACTTTATTACGGGACACAAGACTGTAACAACACCCCGAGGTGGGATCTGCTGACCCCGAATTGAATAGAAAGACCCCACTCCCCCAAAGAAATGAAAATGAAAGCTATTTATTTTGTAAGTTTTGTATTTGTAAGCTAATATTTGTAAGAAGCCTGAAATGGTTGAGGATGTGTCCTCCACAATGGTGGTAGCATTGTAACCCAGAGCAGCCCCATGGGTGCGGCGGGGGCTGGTCAGTGAGCTGTGAGTTATCAAGGATGTGTAAAAAGGGGTTAGTTATCAAGGATGTGTAAAAAGGGGGGTGCGGTGGGCACACTTGGTGTGTCCTGTCAGTGGCTATGATGGGTAGAGAGGAGCATATGTGGTGCTCGCTCTCTGTTCCGCCGGTTCAGTGGGTTTCTTGGAGTGGGGGACATCTGCCTGTGCCTCCCACTCCTCCCAGTGCCGTTGCCTGCGCTCCGCACCCAAGTAACTAGAATGTTGCGATGGCTATTTATGTGCCCATATTGTCCGAGCCTTTTACCTTATGGAGATGAAAAAAAAAAATGAAACCTGGTGAGAAAGTGAAGCCACCCCTGCTGCCAGAATGGTCCGCCCCTGCTGAATATTTAGGATAAAATGGTTAAAAAGCGGTTGGCTGTTGTTTTTTGCCAGCAGCAGCTGATTTGCATATATCGGTGAGCGAGAGCTCTGATTGGCTGGCTGGAAAATGCAGAGGCGAGCTAGAGAAGGTACTGTAGACAGGCTGCAGAGAGCTGATGTGAGGGTATCTTCCGGCGGCTCGTACTGTAGGAGTCGCTGCAACAACAACTAATCATCAGGAGAGATAAGGATTTATTTAATGGTATGAATGTCTACCTTCCCATCATCTAAAAATAAACACCAGACAATAGACAGTGATTGAAAAATATCAAAAGGATAAAAATCAAAGTTGAATATGAAGATTTTCTATGTATGCAATAGCGTTCTCATGATTTCCAATCTAGAAATCCTTCTTGTCGCCATGGTAGGATCTCAGGGGGCGCTCCAGTCCTCCACAATGTGCTGGATAGTTTGACCATCTGCTCCACAGTCACAGGTGGGAGAGTGATATTTTCCCCACTTCTACATAAAATCCGCACAGACGCCAAAGTTTGTTCTGATACGATTTAGAGTGACCCATGTTTTCCTTGGTAGATTGAAGCCCGGCGGAGGGTTTTGTAAATTAGGGAACATTTGGGGATCACCGTCTACTACATTGACCCAAAGTTCTCGGACTCAGGACTCGCATCTGGGTCCGGGCAATCAATTCACACCATCTTTGGCCCTCACCCAAGGAAAAAGAGACTGCGCGTGTACACGTTTAAGTGGTAAAAACGCACCACGTCCTTCTAGAAGCCGTGACTTTTGCACCGACAGAGTTCTATCTATCACACTGTTGTCAGAGATGTCAATCTAGGGGAGACCTTCGCCGGAAAGATAGAAGTGAGCTTTCCCTTTGTGTAGCTTATATGACCAGGACTGACTACATCTATTCAGGTCCCCTGTAATAAAATTATACCTGATACCACCTAAATACATTCTGACCCCCCCACCCCACCCCCACTAATATTAGAGGGAATTGGTCACCATGTTTTTGCTATGTAATTTGAGAGCAGCACGGCGTAGGGGCTGAGACCCTGATCCGGTGATGTGTCACTTACTGGGCTGTGTGTTTCTTTTTCAATAAAATTAGTGTTTAATCAGCTTGAAAGCATCATTACAGGACTTGGTGTCTCGTACCTTCTTGTCCTGCTGTTCTGTGTAACTCCACCCCCGCCACTGATTAGCGGCTTTCTGTTAATAATATGCAGTGTACACAGAAGCTGCCAATCAGTATTGTGGACAGGGTTATACATGGCTCAGCATTCTGAGCACTGCTAGGTCAGTCTGCAGCAGAGAAACCAGGGATTGTATCAGAATGACAGCAAACAGCCCAGTAAGTGACTCATCGCCGGAATCGGGGTCCCAGCCCCTACATTGTGCCGCGCTCAGATTATATAGCACAAATCTGCTGACAGATTCCCTTTAACACTATTGTCCAGGCGTCTGATATTGCCGACTTAGGGGTACTCTGCAAACTACGACATCGCAGGTGCGATGTCGGAGGGGTCATGTCGAAAGTGACGCACTTCCGGCGTCGCTCTCGACATCGTAGTGTGTAAAGCCTAGAAGATACGATTAACGAGCGCAAAAGCGTCGTAATCGTATCATCGGTGTAGCGTCGGCGAAAACCATAATTACCTTGCTGCGACGGTCCGATGTTGTTCCTCGTTCCTGCGGCAGCACACATCGCTGTGTGTGAAGTCGCAGGAGCGAGGAACATCTGCTACCTGCGTCCCGGCCGGCAATGCGGAAGGAAGGAGGTGGGCGGGATGTTTACATCCTGCTCATCTCCGCCCCTCCGCTGCTATTGGCCGCCTGTCGTGTGACGTCGCTATGACGCCGCACGACCCGCCCCCTTAATAAGGAGGCGGATCGCCGGCCAGAGCGACGTCGCAGGACAGGTGAGTGCATGTGAAGCTGCCGTAGCGATAATGTTCGCTACGCTAGCTATCACCATGATATCGCATCTGCGACGGGGGCGGGGACTATCGCACTCGGCATCGCAGCATCGGCTTGCGATGTCGTAGTGTGCAAAGTACCCCTTAATCTCAGGACAGATCATCAATATCATCACATGAGTGGGGGTCCGACACGCCCACCATTGCCATACTGATGTTAGGTCATCAAAATTATATGCCCTGACAGCCCCTTCTATAATAGATCCCAGGTGAGAACCAGGCGTACTGACAAGATGTGCCATAAGCGTCTCCAAGATGCGGGCCCCTCCCTGCGCTGGAGCCGGCAAACGGCCGGAGTTTGGGTCGGAGATGAGGAGGGGGCAACGAATACGTGTCTCTCTCCATTCCTTTTCCTGGACTTCCGAAAACAGTAGAGCGCACATGACAATGGGTATTGACGAGTCATTCCTAACCCCGATTTAAGTCCTTGCCTTCCCCGTCCTATTCATCCTCCCCTCTAGGCCCATAGCTTACATACTAAACTAAAATAAAGAGACCACGCCACAGGACGGAATGAATTGGCCACAGCAGCCTTTTATTTAAACATACAACATATAACCAAAATGATACCACTAATAAGAGGGGAATGGTCCTCGAAGCCCCCAACAATTCTTTTATTGCGGGCACGGCCCAGCATAGACTTACTGTACAAGGTGGCATGACCCCTAGCCAATTATACTCCTGCTCAGAGGCACTGGCTGCAAAACCAGCTGTCTGATTTTTTACCGCACCCCCACGCACGGGCTCCCCCTTCACCACCTGTGTGGCGTTCTGCCGTCTTCCATTCCATTGAATCCACCTGGGGAGCCCAGAGCCTTTTGAGCTCCCCCCCATCTAACCACCGTGAGATCACATTCCCAACTTGGAGGACCCTCCACTCCACCTGCCGCCGCTGTGACAAGAATGAAAGAAACTAATAGGTCAAAAGTACACCCCAACCTAAATCTCAGTTCTGATTGTAACCAAAACATATATACCTCTACGAATAAATGAAAGCCCATACGTAGCCAAGCTCAGACCTCCTCACCATGTAGTGGCACCGCACTAAAAGGGAGGGTGGCTGGGTGTTTAATCGTAGGCTGCCTTAAATGGCTGCCCTACGCTAATGGCTTCCCCTATTTATACCCCTAATTCACTACGCCGCCTCGTTGGGATCTCCCCGCCTTTGTTTTTATCCTTTATTTCCCTAATCCTAGCAAAGCCCCCTAAACCCCACATTATTTGAAAATTCCCCTATACTTGAAAAACCCCCAAGCCCAGCATTATTTAACACTTTCATTCCCGTCCAACCCTGCCAGGGCAGCCTCCCCCTAGGCTGTGGGGCCGAAGTCCGGCCTTACTGAACTCTAGTGACACAGAGATGTCTGACCCTTTTCCGTGTTAATGTAGCGGTGAGCAGTGCCCGGGACATCGGGAGCCTTCCCGCCGGACCCCGACCGATGTGCACTTTATTACGGGACACAAGACTGTAACAACACCCCGAGGTGGGATCTGCTGACCCCGAATTGAATAGAAAGACCCCACTCCCCCAAAGAAATGAAAATGAAAGCTATTTATTTTGTAAGTTTTGTATTTGTAAGCTAATATTTGTAAGAAGCCTGAAATGGTTGAGGATGTGTCCTCCACAATGGTGGTAGCATTGTAACCCAGAGCAGCCCCATGGGTGCGGCGGGGGCTGGTCAGTGAGCTGTGAGTTATCAAGGATGTGTAAAAAGGGGTTAGTTATCAAGGATGTGTAAAAAGGGGGGTGCGGTGGGCACACTTGGTGTGTCCTGTCAGTGGCTATGATGGGTAGAGAGGAGCATATGTGGTGCTCGCTCTCTGTTCCGCCGGTTCAGTGGGTTTCTTGGAGTGGGGGACATCTGCCTGTGCCTCCCACTCCTCCCAGTGCCGTTGCCTGCGCTCCGCACCCAAGTAACTAGAATGTTGCGATGGCTATTTATGTGCCCATATTGTCCGAGCCTTTTACCTTATGGAGATGAAAAAAAAAAATGAAACCTGGTGAGAAAGTGAAGCCACCCCTGCTGCCAGAATGGTCCGCCCCTGCTGAATATTTAGGATAAAATGGTTAAAAAGCGGTTGGCTGTTGTTTTTTGCCAGCAGCAGCTGATTTGCATATATCGGTGAGCGAGAGCTCTGATTGGCTGGCTGGAAAATGCAGAGGCGAGCTAGAGAAGGTACTGTAGACAGGCTGCAGAGAGCTGATGTGAGGGTATCTTCCGGCGGCTCGTACTGTAGGAGTCGCTGCAACAACAACTAATCATCAGGAGAGATAAGGATTTATTTAATGGTATGAATGTCTACCTTCCCATCATCTAAAAATAAACACCAGACAATAGACAGTGATTGAAAAATATCAAAAGGATAAAAATCAAAGTTGAATATGAAGATTTTCTATGTATGCAATAGCGTTCTCATGATTTCCAATCTAGAAATCCTTCTTGTCGCCATGGTAGGATCTCAGGGGGCGCTCCAGTCCTCCACAATGTGCTGGATAGTTTGACCATCTGCTCCACAGTCACAGGTGGGAGAGTGATATTTTCCCCACTTCTACATAAAATCCGCACAGACGCCAAAGTTTGTTCTGATACGATTTAGAGTGACCCATGTTTTCCTTGGTAGATTGAAGCCCGGCGGAGGGTTTTGTAAATTAGGGAACATTTGGGGATCACCGTCTACTACATTGACCCAAAGTTCTCGGACTCAGGACTCGCATCTGGGTCCGGGCAATCAATTCACACCATCTTTGGCCCTCACCCTAGGAAAAAGAGACTGCGCGTGTACACGTTTAAGTGGTAAAAACGCACCACGTCCTTCTAGAAGCCGTGACTTTTGCACCGACAGAGTTCTATCTATCACACTGTTGTCAGAGATGTCAATCTAGGGGAGACCTTCGCCGGAAAGATAGAAGTGAGCTTTCCCTTTGTGTAGCTTATATGACCAGGACTGACTACATCTATTCAGGTCCCCTGTAATAAAATTATACCTGATACCACCTAAATACATTCTGACCCCCCACCCCCCCCACCCCCACTAATATTAGAGGGAATTGGTCACCATGTTTTTGCTATGTAATTTGAGAGCAGCACGGCGTAGGGGCTGAGACCCTGATCCGGTGATGTGTCACTTACTGGGCTGTGTGTTTCTTTTTCAATAAAATTAGTGTTTAATCAGCTTGAAAGCATCATTACAGGACTTGGTGTCTCGTACCTTCTTGTCCTGCTGTTCTGTGTAACTCCACCCCCGCCACTGATTAGCGGCTTTCTGTTAATAATATGCAGTGTACACAGAAGCTGCCAATCAGTATTGTGGACAGGGTTATACATGGCTCAGCATTCTGAGCACTGCTAGGTCAGTCTGCAGCAGAGAAACCAGGGATTGTATCAGAATGACAGCAAACAGCCCAGTAAGTGACTCATCGCCGGAATCGGGGTCCCAGCCCCTACATTGTGCCGCGCTCAGATTATATAGCACAAATCTGCTGACAGATTCCCTTTAACACTATTGTCCAGGCGTCTGATATTGCCGACTTAGGGGTACTCTGCAAACTACGACATCGCAGGTGCGATGTCGGAGGGGTCATGTCGAAAGTGACGCACTTCCGGCGTCGCTCTCGACATCGTAGTGTGTAAAGCCTAGAAGATACGATTAACGAGCGCAAAAGCGTCGTAATCGTATCATCGGTGTAGCGTCGGCGAAAACCATAATTACCTTGCTGCGACGGTCCGATGTTGTTCCTCGTTCCTGCGGCAGCACACATCGCTGTGTGTGAAGTCGCAGGAGCGAGGAACATCTGCTACCTGCGTCCCGGCCGGCAATGCGGAAGGAAGGAGGTGGGCGGGATGTTTACATCCTGCTCATCTCCGCCCCTCCGCTGCTATTGGCCGCCTGTCGTGTGACGTCGCTATGACGCCGCACGACCCGCCCCCTTAATAAGGAGGCGGATCGCCGGCCAGAGCGACGTCGCAGGACAGGTGAGTGCATGTGAAGCTGCCGTAGCGATAATGTTCGCTACGCTAGCTATCACCATGATATCGCATCTGCGACGGGGGCGGGGACTATCGCACTCGGCATCGCAGCATCGGCTTGCGATGTCGTAGTGTGCAAAGTACCCCTTAATCTCAGGACAGATCATCAATATCATCACATGAGTGGGGGTCCGACACGCCCACCATTGCCATACTGATGTTAGGTCATCAAAATTATATGCCCTGACAGCCCCTTCTATAATAGATCCCAGGTGAGAACCAGGCGTACTGACAAGATGTGCCATAAGCGTCTCCAAGATGCGGGCCCCTCCCTGCGCTGGAGCCGGCAAACGGCCGGAGTTTGGGTCGGAGATGAGGAGGGGGCAACGAATACGTGTCTCTCTCCATTCCTTTTCCTGGACTTCCGAAAACAGTAGAGCGCACATGACAATGGGTATTGACGAGTCATTCCTAACCCCGATTTAAGTCCTTGCCTTCCCCGTCCTATTCATCCTCCCCTCTAGGCCCATAGCTTACATACTAAACTAAAATAAAGAGACCACGCCACAGGACGGAATGAATTGGCCACAGCAGCCTTTTATTTAAACATACAACATATAACCAAAATGATACCACTAATAAGAGGGGAATGGTCCTCGAAGCCCCCAACAATTCTTTTATTGCGGGCACGGCCCAGCATAGACTTACTGTACAAGGTGGCATGACCCCTAGCCAATTATACTCCTGCTCAGAGGCACTGGCTGCAAAACCAGCTGTCTGATTTTTTACCGCACCCCCACGCACGGGCTCCCCCTTCACCACCTGTGTGGCGTTCTGCCGTCTTCCATTCCATTGAATCCACCTGGGGAGCCCAGAGCCTTTTGAGCTCCCCCCCATCTAACCACCGTGAGATCACATTCCCAACTTGGAGGACCCTCCACTCCACCTGCCGCCGCTGTGACAAGAATGAAAGAAACTAATAGGTCAAAAGTACACCCCAACCTAAATCTCAGTTCTGATTGTAACCAAAACATATATACCTCTACGAATAAATGAAAGCCCATACGTAGCCAAGCTCAGACCTCCTCACCATGTAGTGGCACCGCACTAAAAGGGAGGGTGGCTGGGTGTTTAATCGTAGGCTGCCTTAAATGGCTGCCCTACGCTAATGGCTTCCCCTATTTATACCCCTAATTCACTACGCCGCCTCGTTGGGATCTCCCCGCCTTTGTTTTTATCCTTTATTTCCCTAATCCTAGCAAAGCCCCCTAAACCCCACATTATTTGAAAATTCCCCTATACTTGAAAAACCCCCAAGCCCAGCATTATTTAACACTTTCATTCCCGTCCAACCCTGCCAGGGCAGCCTCCCCCTAGGCTGTGGGGCCGAAGTCCGGCCTTACTGAACTCTAGTGACACAGAGATGTCTGACCCTTTTCCGTGTTAATGTAGCGGTGAGCAGTGCCCGGGACATCGGGAGCCTTCCCGCCGGACCCCGACCGATGTGCACTTTATTACGGGACACAAGACTGTAACAACACCCCGAGGTGGGATCTGCTGACCCCGAATTGAATAGAAAGACCCCACTCCCCCAAAGAAATGAAAATGAAAGCTATTTATTTTGTAAGTTTTGTATTTGTAAGCTAATATTTGTAAGAAGCCTGAAATGGTTGAGGATGTGTCCTCCACAATGGTGGTAGCATTGTAACCCAGAGCAGCCCCATGGGTGCGGCGGGGGCTGGTCAGTGAGCTGTGAGTTATCAAGGATGTGTAAAAAGGGGTTAGTTATCAAGGATGTGTAAAAAGGGGGGTGCGGTGGGCACACTTGGTGTGTCCTGTCAGTGGCTATGATGGGTAGAGAGGAGCATATGTGGTGCTCGCTCTCTGTTCCGCCGGTTCAGTGGGTTTCTTGGAGTGGGGGACATCTGCCTGTGCCTCCCACTCCTCCCAGTGCCGTTGCCTGCGCTCCGCACCCAAGTAACTAGAATGTTGCGATGGCTATTTATGTGCCCATATTGTCCGAGCCTTTTACCTTATGGAGATGAAAAAAAAAAATGAAACCTGGTGAGAAAGTGAAGCCACCCCTGCTGCCAGAATGGTCCGCCCCTGCTGAATATTTAGGATAAAATGGTTAAAAAGCGGTTGGCTGTTGTTTTTTGCCAGCAGCAGCTGATTTGCATATATCGGTGAGCGAGAGCTCTGATTGGCTGGCTGGAAAATGCAGAGGCGAGCTAGAGAAGGTACTGTAGACAGGCTGCAGAGAGCTGATGTGAGGGTATCTTCCGGCGGCTCGTACTGTAGGAGTCGCTGCAACAACAACTAATCATCAGGAGAGATAAGGATTTATTTAATGGTATGAATGTCTACCTTCCCATCATCTAAAAATAAACACCAGACAATAGACAGTGATTGAAAAATATCAAAAGGATAAAAATCAAAGTTGAATATGAAGATTTTCTATGTATGCAATAGCGTTCTCATGATTTCCAATCTAGAAATCCTTCTTGTCGCCATGGTAGGATCTCAGGGGGCGCTCCAGTCCTCCACAATGTGCTGGATAGTTTGACCATCTGCTCCACAGTCACAGGTGGGAGAGTGATATTTTCCCCACTTCTACATAAAATCCGCACAGACGCCAAAGTTTGTTCTGATACGATTTAGAGTGACCCATGTTTTCCTTGGTAGATTGAAGCCCGGCGGAGGGTTTTGTAAATTAGGGAACATTTGGGGATCACCGTCTACTACATTGACCCAAAGTTCTCGGACTCAGGACTCGCATCTGGGTCCGGGCAATCAATTCACACCATCTTTGGCCCTCACCCTAGGAAAAAGAGACTGCGCGTGTACACGTTTAAGTGGTAAAAACGCACCACGTCCTTCTAGAAGCCGTGACTTTTGCACCGACAGAGTTCTATCTATCACACTGTTGTCAGAGATGTCAATCTAGGGGAGACCTTCGCCGGAAAGATAGAAGTGAGCTTTCCCTTTGTGTAGCTTATATGACCAGGACTGACTACATCTATTCAGGTCCCCTGTAATAAAATTATACCTGATACCACCTAAATACATTCTGACCCCCCACCCCCCCCACCCCCACTAATATTAGAGGGAATTGGTCACCATGTTTTTGCTATGTAATTTGAGAGCAGCACGGCGTAGGGGCTGAGACCCTGATCCGGTGATGTGTCACTTACTGGGCTGTGTGTTTCTTTTTCAATAAAATTAGTGTTTAATCAGCTTGAAAGCATCATTACAGGACTTGGTGTCTCGTACCTTCTTGTCCTGCTGTTCTGTGTAACTCCACCCCCGCCACTGATTAGCGGCTTTCTGTTAATAATATGCAGTGTACACAGAAGCTGCCAATCAGTATTGTGGACAGGGTTATACATGGCTCAGCATTCTGAGCACTGCTAGGTCAGTCTGCAGCAGAGAAACCAGGGATTGTATCAGAATGACAGCAAACAGCCCAGTAAGTGACTCATCGCCGGAATCGGGGTCCCAGCCCCTACATTGTGCCGCGCTCAGATTATATAGCACAAATCTGCTGACAGATTCCCTTTAACACTATTGTCCAGGCGTCTGATATTGCCGACTTAGGGGTACTCTGCAAACTACGACATCGCAGGTGCGATGTCGGAGGGGTCATGTCGAAAGTGACGCACTTCCGGCGTCGCTCTCGACATCGTAGTGTGTAAAGCCTAGAAGATACGATTAACGAGCGCAAAAGCGTCGTAATCGTATCATCGGTGTAGCGTCGGCGAAAACCATAATTACCTTGCTGCGACGGTCCGATGTTGTTCCTCGTTCCTGCGGCAGCACACATCGCTGTGTGTGAAGTCGCAGGAGCGAGGAACATCTGCTACCTGCGTCCCGGCCGGCAATGCGGAAGGAAGGAGGTGGGCGGGATGTTTACATCCTGCTCATCTCCGCCCCTCCGCTGCTATTGGCCGCCTGTCGTGTGACGTCGCTATGACGCCGCACGACCCGCCCCCTTAATAAGGAGGCGGATCGCCGGCCAGAGCGACGTCGCAGGACAGGTGAGTGCATGTGAAGCTGCCGTAGCGATAATGTTCGCTACGCTAGCTATCACCATGATATCGCATCTGCGACGGGGGCGGGGACTATCGCACTCGGCATCGCAGCATCGGCTTGCGATGTCGTAGTGTGCAAAGTACCCCTTAATCTCAGGACAGATCATCAATATCATCACATGAGTGGGGGTCCGACACGCCCACCATTGCCATACTGATGTTAGGTCATCAAAATTATATGCCCTGACAGCCCCTTCTATAATAGATCCCAGGTGAGAACCAGGCGTACTGACAAGATGTGCCATAAGCGTCTCCAAGATGCGGGCCCCTCCCTGCGCTGGAGCCGGCAAACGGCCGGAGTTTGGGTCGGAGATGAGGAGGAGGCAACGAATACGTGTCTCTCTCCATTCCTTTTCCTGGACTTCCGAAAACAGTAGAGCGCACATGACAATGGGTATTGACGAGTCATTCCTAACCCCGATTTAAGTCCTTGCCTTCCCCGTCCTATTCATCCTCCCCTCTAGGCCCATAGCTTACATACTAAACTAAAATAAAGAGACCACGCCACAGGACGGAATGAATTGGCCACAGCAGCCTTTTATTTAAACATACAACATATAACCAAAATGATACCACTAATAAGAGGGGAATGGTCCTCGAAGCCCCCAACAATTCTTTTATTGCGGGCACGGCCCAGCATAGACTTACTGTACAAGGTGGCATGACCCCTAGCCGATTATACTCCTGCTCAGAGGCACTGGCTGCAAAACCAGCTGTCTGATTTTTTACCGCACCCCCACGCACGGGCTCCCCCTTCACCACCTGTGTGGCGTTCTGCCGTCTTCCATTCCATTGAATCCACCTGGGGAGCCCAGAGCCTTTTGAGCTCCCCCCCATCTAACCACCGTGAGATCACATTCCCAACTTGGAGGACCCTCCACTCCACCTGCCGCCGCTGTGACAAGAATGAAAGAAACTAATAGGTCAAAAGTACACCCCAACCTAAATCTCAGTTCTGATTGTAACCAAAACATATATACCTCTACGAATAAATGAAAGCCCATACGTAGCCAAGCTCAGACCTCCTCACCATGTAGTGGCACCGCACTAAAAGGGAGGGTGGCTGGGTGTTTAATCGTAGGCTGCCTTAAATGGCTGCCCTACGCTAATGGCTTCCCCTATTTATACCCCTAATTCACTACGCCGCCTCGTTGGGATCTCCCCGCCTTTGTTTTTATCCTTTATTTCCCTAATCCTAGCAAAGCCCCCTAAACCCCACATTATTTGAAAATTCCCCTATACTTGAAAAACCCCCAAGCCCAGCATTATTTAACACTTTCATTCCCGTCCAACCCTGCCAGGGCAGCCTCCCCCTAGGCTGTGGGGCCGAAGTCCGGCCTTACTGAACTCTAGTGACACAGAGATGTCTGACCCTTTTCCGTGTTAATGTAGTGGTGAGCAGTGCCCGGGACATCGGGAGCCTTCCCGCCGGACCCCGACCGATGTGCACTTTATTACGGGACACAAGACTGTAACAACACCCCGAGGTGGGATCTGCTGACCCCGAATTGAATAGAAAGACCCCACTCCCCCAAAGAAATGAAAATGAAAGCTATTTATTTTGTAAGTTTTGTATTTGTAAGCTAATATTTGTAAGAAGCCTGAAATGGTTGAGGATGTGTCCTCCACAATGGTGGTAGCATTGTAACCCAGAGCAGCCCCATGGGTGCGGCGGGGGCTGGTCAGTGAGCTGTGAGTTATCAAGGATGTGTAAAAAGGGGTTAGTTATCAAGGATGTGTAAAAAGGGGGGTGCGGTGGGCACACTTGGTGTGTCCTGTCAGTAGCTATGATGGGTAGAGAGGAGCATATGTGGTGCTCGCTCTCTGTTCCGCCGGTTCAGTGGGTTTCTTGGAGTGGGGGACATCTGCCTGTGCCTCCCACTCCTCCCAGTGCCGTTGCCTGCGCTCCGCACCCAAGTAACTAGAATGTTGCGATGGCTATTTATGTGCCCATATTGTCCGAGCCTTTTACCTTATGGAGATGAAAAAAAAAAATGAAACCTGGTGAGAAAGTGAAGCCACCCCTGCTGCCAGAATGGTCCGCCCCTGCTGAATATTTAGGATAAAATGGTTAAAAAGCGGTTGGCTGTTGTTTTTTGCCAGCAGCAGCTGATTTGCATATATCGGTGAGCGAGAGCTCTGATTGGCTGGCTGGAAAATGCAGAGGCGAGCTAGAGAAGGTACTGTAGACAGGCTGCAGAGAGCTGATGTGAGGGTATCTTCCGGCGGCTCGTACTGTAGGAGTCGCTGCAACAACAACTAATCATCAGGAGAGATAAGGATTTATTTAATGGTATGAATGTCTACCTTCCCATCATCTAAAAATAAACACCAGACAATAGACAGTGATTGAAAAATATCAAAAGGATAAAAATCAAAGTTGAATATGAAGATTTTCTATGTATGCAATAGCGTTCTCATGATTTCCAATCTAGAAATCCTTCTTGTCGCCATGGTAGGATCTCAGGGGGCGCTCCAGTCCTCCACAATGTGCTGGATAGTTTGACCATCTGCTCCACAGTCACAGGTGGGAGAGTGATATTTTCCCCACTTCTACATAAAATCCGCACAGACGCCAAAGTTTGTTCTGATACGATTTAGAGTGACCCATGTTTTCCTTGGTAGATTGAAGCCCGGCGGAGGGTTTTGTAAATTAGGGAACATTTGGGGATCACCGTCTACTACATTGACCCAAAGTTCTCGGACTCAGGACTCGCATCTGGGTCCGGGCAATCAATTCACACCATCTTTGGCCCTCACCCTAGGAAAAAGAGACTGCGCGTGTACACGTTTAAGTGGTAAAAACGCACCACGTCCTTCTAGAAGCCGTGACTTTTGCACCGACAGAGTTCTATCTATCACACTGTTGTCAGAGATGTCAATCTAGGGGAGACCTTCGCCGGAAAGATAGAAGTGAGCTTTCCCTTTGTGTAGCTTATATGACCAGGACTGACTACATCTATTCAGGTCCCCTGTAATAAAATTATACCTGATACCACCTAAATACATTCTGACCCCCCACCCCCCCCACCCCCACTAATATTAGAGGGAATTGGTCACCATGTTTTTGCTATGTAATTTGAGAGCAGCACGGCGTAGGGGCTGAGACCCTGATCCGGTGATGTGTCACTTACTGGGCTGTGTGTTTCTTTTTCAATAAAATTAGTGTTTAATCAGCTTGAAAGCATCATTACAGGACTTGGTGTCTCGTACCTTCTTGTCCTGCTGTTCTGTGTAACTCCACCCCCGCCACTGATTAGCGGCTTTCTGTTAATAATATGCAGTGTACACAGAAGCTGCCAATCAGTATTGTGGACAGGGTTATACATGGCTCAGCATTCTGAGCACTGCTAGGTCAGTCTGCAGCAGAGAAACCAGGGATTGTATCAGAATGACAGCAAACAGCCCAGTAAGTGACTCATCGCCGGAATCGGGGTCCCAGCCCCTACATTGTGCCGCGCTCAGATTATATAGCACAAATCTGCTGACAGATTCCCTTTAACACTATTGTCCAGGCGTCTGATATTGCCGACTTAGGGGTACTCTGCAAACTACGACATCGCAGGTGCGATGTCGGAGGGGTCATGTCGAAAGTGACGCACTTCCGGCGTCGCTCTCGACATCGTAGTGTGTAAAGCCTAGAAGATACGATTAACGAGCGCAAAAGCGTCGTAATCGTATCATCGGTGTAGCGTCGGCGAAAACCATAATTACCTTGCTGCGACGGTCCGATGTTGTTCCTCGTTCCTGCGGCAGCACACATCGCTGTGTGTGAAGTCGCAGGAGCGAGGAACATCTGCTACCTGCGTCCCGGCCGGCAATGCGGAAGGAAGGAGGTGGGCGGGATGTTTACATCCTGCTCATCTCCGCCCCTCCGCTGCTATTGGCCGCCTGTCGTGTGACGTCGCTATGACGCCGCACGACCCGCCCCCTTAATAAGGAGGCGGATCGCCGGCCAGAGCGACGTCGCAGGACAGGTGAGTGCATGTGAAGCTGCCGTAGCGATAATGTTCGCTACGCTAGCTATCACCATGATATCGCATCTGCGACGGGGGCGGGGACTATCGCACTCGGCATCGCAGCATCGGCTTGCGATGTCGTAGTGTGCAAAGTACCCCTTAATCTCAGGACAGATCATCAATATCATCACATGAGTGGGGGTCCGACACGCCCACCATTGCCATACTGATGTTAGGTCATCAAAATTATATGCCCTGACAGCCCCTTCTATAATAGATCCCAGGTGAGAACCAGGCGTACTGACAAGATGTGCCATAAGCGTCTCCAAGATGCGGGCCCCTCCCTGCGCTGGAGCCGGCAAACGGCCGGAGTTTGGGTCGGAGATGAGGAGGGGGCAACGAATACGTGTCTCTCTCCATTCCTTTTCCTGGACTTCCGAAAACAGTAGAGCGCACATGACAATGGGTATTGACGAGTCATTCCTAACCCCGATTTAAGTCCTTGCCTTCCCCGTCCTATTCATCCTCCCCTCTAGGCCCATAGCTTACATACTAAACTAAAATAAAGAGACCACGCCACAGGACGGAATGAATTGGCCACAGCAGCCTTTTATTTAAACATACAACATATAACCAAAATGATACCACTAATAAGAGGGGAATGGTCCTCGAAGCCCCCAACAATTCTTTTATTGCGGGCACGGCCCAGCATAGACTTACTGTACAAGGTGGCATGACCCCTAGCCGATTATACTCCTGCTCAGAGGCACTGGCTGCAAAACCAGCTGTCTGATTTTTTACCGCACCCCCACGCACGGGCTCCCCCTTCACCACCTGTGTGGCGTTCTGCCGTCTTCCATTCCATTGAATCCACCTGGGGAGCCCAGAGCCTTTTGAGCTCCCCCCCATCTAACCACCGTGAGATCACATTCCCAACTTGGAGGACCCTCCACTCCACCTGCCGCCGCTGTGACAAGAATGAAAGAAACTAATAGGTCAAAAGTACACCCCAACCTAAATCTCAGTTCTGATTGTAACCAAAACATATATACCTCTACGAATAAATGAAAGCCCATACGTAGCCAAGCTCAGACCTCCTCACCATGTAGTGGCACCGCACTAAAAGGGAGGGTGGCTGGGTGTTTAATCGTAGGCTGCCTTAAATGGCTGCCCTACGCTAATGGCTTCCCCTATTTATACCCCTAATTCACTACGCCGCCTCGTTGGGATCTCCCCGCCTTTGTTTTTATCCTTTATTTCCCTAATCCTAGCAAAGCCCCCTAAACCCCACATTATTTGAAAATTCCCCTATACTTGAAAAACCCCCAAGCCCAGCATTATTTAACACTTTCATTCCCGTCCAACCCTGCCAGGGCAGCCTCCCCCTAGGCTGTGGGGCCGAAGTCCGGCCTTACTGAACTCTAGTGACACAGAGATGTCTGACCCTTTTCCGTGTTAATGTAGTGGTGAGCAGTGCCCGGGACATCGGGAGCCTTCCCGCCGGACCCCGACCGATGTGCACTTTATTACGGGACACAAGACTGTAACAACACCCCGAGGTGGGATCTGCTGACCCCGAATTGAATAGAAAGACCCCACTCCCCCAAAGAAATGAAAATGAAAGCTATTTATTTTGTAAGTTTTGTATTTGTAAGCTAATATTTGTAAGAAGCCTGAAATGGTTGAGGATGTGTCCTCCACAATGGTGGTAGCATTGTAACCCAGAGCAGCCCCATGGGTGCGGCGGGGGCTGGTCAGTGAGCTGTGAGTTATCAAGGATGTGTAAAAAGGGGTTAGTTATCAAGGATGTGTAAAAAGGGGGGTGCGGTGGGCACACTTGGTGTGTCCTGTCAGTGGCTATGATGGGTAGAGAGGAGCATATGTGGTGCTCGCTCTCTGTTCCGCCGGTTCAGTGGGTTTCTTGGAGTGGGGGACATCTGCCTGTGCCTCCCACTCCTCCCAGTGCCGTTGCCTGCGCTCCGCACCCAAGTAACTAGAATGTTGCGATGGCTATTTATGTGCCCATATTGTCCGAGCCTTTTACCTTATGGAGATGAAAAAAAAAAATGAAACCTGGTGAGAAAGTGAAGCCACCCCTGCTGCCAGAATGGTCCGCCCCTGCTGAATATTTAGGATAAAATGGTTAAAAAGCGGTTGGCTGTTGTTTTTTGCCAGCAGCAGCTGATTTGCATATATCGGTGAGCGAGAGCTCTGATTGGCTGGCTGGAAAATGCAGAGGCGAGCTAGAGAAGGTACTGTAGACAGGCTGCAGAGAGCTGATGTGAGGGTATCTTCCGGCGGCTCGTACTGTAGGAGTCGCTGCAACAACAACTAATCATCAGGAGAGATAAGGATTTATTTAATGGTATGAATGTCTACCTTCCCATCATCTAAAAATAAACACCAGACAATAGACAGTGATTGAAAAATATCAAAAGGATAAAAATCAAAGTTGAATATGAAGATTTTCTATGTATGCAATAGCGTTCTCATGATTTCCAATCTAGAAATCCTTCTTGTCGCCATGGTAGGATCTCAGGGGGCGCTCCAGTCCTCCACAATGTGCTGGATAGTTTGACCATCTGCTCCACAGTCACAGGTGGGAGAGTGATATTTTCCCCACTTCTACATAAAATCCGCACAGACGCCAAAGTTTGTTCTGATACGATTTAGAGTGACCCATGTTTTCCTTGGTAGATTGAAGCCCGGCGGAGGGTTTTGTAAATTAGGGAACATTTGGGGATCACCGTCTACTACATTGACCCAAAGTTCTCGGACTCAGGACTCGCATCTGGGTCCGGGCAATCAATTCACACCATCTTTGGCCCTCACCCTAGGAAAAAGAGACTGCGCGTGTACACGTTTAAGTGGTAAAAACGCACCACGTCCTTCTAGAAGCCGTGACTTTTGCACCGACAGAGTTCTATCTATCACACTGTTGTCAGAGATGTCAATCTAGGGGAGACCTTCGCCGGAAAGATAGAAGTGAGCTTTCCCTTTGTGTAGCTTATATGACCAGGACTGACTACATCTATTCAGGTCCCCTGTAATAAAATTATACCTGATACCACCTAAATACATTCTGACCCCCCACCCCCCCCACCCCCACTAATATTAGAGGGAATTGGTCACCATGTTTTTGCTATGTAATTTGAGAGCAGCACGGCGTAGGGGCTGAGACCCTGATCCGGTGATGTGTCACTTACTGGGCTGTGTGTTTCTTTTTCAATAAAATTAGTGTTTAATCAGCTTGAAAGCATCATTACAGGACTTGGTGTCTCGTACCTTCTTGTCCTGCTGTTCTGTGTAACTCCACCCCCGCCACTGATTAGCGGCTTTCTGTTAATAATATGCAGTGTACACAGAAGCTGCCAATCAGTATTGTGGACAGGGTTATACATGGCTCAGCATTCTGAGCACTGCTAGGTCAGTCTGCAGCAGAGAAACCAGGGATTGTATCAGAATGACAGCAAACAGCCCAGTAAGTGACTCATCGCCGGAATCGGGGTCCCAGCCCCTACATTGTGCCGCGCTCAGATTATATAGCACAAATCTGCTGACAGATTCCCTTTAACACTATTGTCCAGGCGTCTGATATTGCCGACTTAGGGGTACTCTGCAAACTACGACATCGCAGGTGCGATGTCGGAGGGGTCATGTCGAAAGTGACGCACTTCCGGCGTCGCTCTCGACATCGTAGTGTGTAAAGCCTAGAAGATACGATTAACGAGCGCAAAAGCGTCGTAATCGTATCATCGGTGTAGCGTCGGCGAAAACCATAATTACCTTGCTGCGACGGTCCGATGTTGTTCCTCGTTCCTGCGGCAGCACACATCGCTGTGTGTGAAGTCGCAGGAGCGAGGAACATCTGCTACCTGCGTCCCGGCCGGCAATGCGGAAGGAAGGAGGTGGGCGGGATGTTTACATCCTGCTCATCTCCGCCCCTCCGCTGCTATTGGCCGCCTGTCGTGTGACGTCGCTATGACGCCGCACGACCCGCCCCCTTAATAAGGAGGCGGATCGCCGGCCAGAGCGACGTCGCAGGACAGGTGAGTGCATGTGAAGCTGCCGTAGCGATAATGTTCGCTACGCTAGCTATCACCATGATATCGCATCTGCGACGGGGGCGGGGACTATCGCACTCGGCATCGCAGCATCGGCTTGCGATGTCGTAGTGTGCAAAGTACCCCTTAATCTCAGGACAGATCATCAATATCATCACATGAGTGGGGGTCCGACACGCCCACCATTGCCATACTGATGTTAGGTCATCAAAATTATATGCCCTGACAGCCCCTTCTATAATAGATCCCAGGTGAGAACCAGGCGTACTGACAAGATGTGCCATAAGCGTCTCCAAGATGCGGGCCCCTCCCTGCGCTGGAGCCGGCAAACGGCCGGAGTTTGGGTCGGAGATGAGGAGGGGGCAACGAATACGTGTCTCTCTCCATTCCTTTTCCTGGACTTCCGAAAACAGTAGAGCGCACATGACAATGGGTATTGACGAGTCATTCCTAACCCCGATTTAAGTCCTTGCCTTCCCCGTCCTATTCATCCTCCCCTCTAGGCCCATAGCTTACATACTAAACTAAAATAAAGAGACCACGCCACAGGACGGAATGAATTGGCCACAGCAGCCTTTTATTTAAACATACAACATATAACCAAAATGATACCACTAATAAGAGGGGAATGGTCCTCGAAGCCCCCAACAATTCTTTTATTGCGGGCACGGCCCAGCATAGACTTACTGTACAAGGTGGCATGACCCCTAGCCGATTATACTCCTGCTCAGAGGCACTGGCTGCAAAACCAGCTGTCTGATTTTTTACCGCACCCCCACGCACGGGCTCCCCCTTCACCACCTGTGTGGCGTTCTGCCGTCTTCCATTCCATTGAATCCACCTGGGGAGCCCAGAGCCTTTTGAGCTCCCCCCCATCTAACCACCGTGAGATCACATTCCCAACTTGGAGGACCCTCCACTCCACCTGCCGCCGCTGTGACAGGAATTAAAGAAACTAATAGGTCAAAAGTACACCCCAACCTAAATCTCAGTTCTGATTGTAACCAAAACATATATACCTCTACGAATAAATGAAAGCCCATACGTAGCCAAGCTCAGACCTCCTCACCATGTAGTGGCACCGCACTAAAAGGGAGGGTGGCTGGGTGTTTAATCGTAGGCTGCCTTAAATGGCTGCCCTACGCTAATGGCTTCCCCTATTTATACCCCTAATTCACTACGCCGCCTCGTTGGGATCTCCCCGCCTTTGTTTTTATCCTTTATTTCCCTAATCCTAGCAAAGCCCCCTAAACCCCACATTATTTGAAAATTCCCCTATACTTGAAAAACCCCCAAGCCCAGCATTATTTAACACTTTCATTCCCGTCCAACCCTGCCAGGGCAGCCTCCCCCTAGGCTGTGGGGCCGAAGTCCGGCCTTACTGAACTCTAGTGACACAGAGATGTCTGACCCTTTTCCGTGTTAATGTAGTGGTGAGCAGTGCCCGGGACATCGGGAGCCTTCCCGCCGGACCCCGACCGATGTGCACTTTATTACGGGACACAAGACTGTAACAACACCCCGAGGTGGGATCTGCTGACCCCGAATTGAATAGAAAGACCCCACTCCCCCAAAGAAATGAAAATGAAAGCTATTTATTTTGTAAGTTTTGTATTTGTAAGCTAATATTTGTAAGAAGCCTGAAATGGTTGAGGATGTGTCCTCCACAATGGTGGTAGCATTGTAACCCAGAGCAGCCCCATGGGTGCGGCGGGGGCTGGTCAGTGAGCTGTGAGTTATCAAGGATGTGTAAAAAGGGGTTAGTTATCAAGGATGTGTAAAAAGGGGGGTGCGGTGGGCACACTTGGTGTGTCCTGTCAGTGGCTATGATGGGTAGAGAGGAGCATATGTGGTGCTCGCTCTCTGTTCCGCCGGTTCAGTGGGTTTCTTGGAGTGGGGGACATCTGCCTGTGCCTCCCACTCCTCCCAGTGCCGTTGCCTGCGCTCCGCACCCAAGTAACTAGAATGTTGCGATGGCTATTTATGTGCCCATATTGTCCGAGCCTTTTACCTTATGGAGATGAAAAAAAAAAATGAAACCTGGTGAGAAAGTGAAGCCACCCCTGCTGCCAGAATGGTCCGCCCCTGCTGAATATTTAGGATAAAATGGTTAAAAAGCGGTTGGCTGTTGTTTTTTGCCAGCAGCAGCTGATTTGCATATATCGGTGAGCGAAAGCTCTGATTGGCTGGCTGGAAAATGCAGAGGCGAGCTAGAGAAGGTACTGTAGACAGGCTGCAGAGAGCTGATGTGAGGGTATCTTCCGGCGGCTCGTACTGTAGGAGTCGCTGCAACAACAACTAATCATCAGGAGAGATAAGGATTTATTTAATGGTATGAATGTCTACCTTCCCATCATCTAAAAATAAACACCAGACAATAGACAGTGATTGAAAAATATCAAAAGGATAAAAATCAAAGTTGAATATGAAGATTTTCTATGTATGCAATAGCGTTCTCATGATTTCCAATCTAGAAATCCTTCTTGTCGCCATGGTAGGATCTCAGGGGGCGCTCCAGTCCTCAACAATGTGCTGGATAGTTTGACCATCTGCTCCACAGTCACAGGTGGGAGAGTGATATTTTCCCCACTTCTACATAAAATCCGCACAGACGCCAAAGTTTGTTCTGATACGATTTAGAGTGACCCATGTTTTCCTCGGTAGATTGAAGCCCGGCGGAGGGTTTTGTAAATTAGGGAACATTTGGGGATCACCGTCTACTACATTGACCCAAAGTTCTCGGACTCAGGACTCGCATCTGGGTCCGGGCAATCAATTCACACCATCTTTGGCCCTCACCCTAGGAAAAAGAGACTGCGCGTGTACACGTTTAAGTGGTAAAAACGCACCACGTCCTTCTAGAAGCCGTGACTTTTGCACCGACAGAGTTCTATCTATCACACTGTTGTCAGAGATGTCAATCTAGGGGAGACCTTCGCCGGAAAGATAGAAGTGAGCTTTCCCTTTGTGTAGCTTATATGACCAGGACTGACTACATCTATTCAGGTCCCCTGTAATAAAATTATACCTGATACCACCTAAATACATTCTGACCCCCCACCCCCCCCACCCCCACTAATATTAGAGGGAATTGGTCACCATGTTTTTGCTATGTAATTTGAGAGCAGCACGGCGTAGGGGCTGAGACCCTGATCCGGTGATGTGTCACTTACTGGGCTGTGTGTTTCTTTTTCAATAAAATTAGTGTTTAATCAGCTTGAAAGCATCATTACAGGACTTGGTGTCTCGTACCTTCTTGTCCTGCTGTTCTGTGTAACTCCACCCCCGCCACTGATTAGCGGCTTTCTGTTAATAATATGCAGTGTACACAGAAGCTGCCAATCAGTATTGTGGACAGGGTTATACATGGCTCAGCATTCTGAGCACTGCTAGGTCAGTCTGCAGCAGAGAAACCAGGGATTGTATCAGAATGACAGCAAACAGCCCAGTAAGTGACTCATCGCCGGAATCGGGGTCCCAGCCCCTACATTGTGCCGCGCTCAGATTATATAGCACAAATCTGCTGACAGATTCCCTTTAACACTATTGTCCAGGCGTCTGATATTGCCGACTTAGGGGTACTCTGCAAACTACGACATCGCAGGTGCGATGTCGGAGGGGTCATGTCGAAAGTGACGCACTTCCGGCGTCGCTCTCGACATCGTAGTGTGTAAAGCCTAGAAGATACGATTAACGAGCGCAAAAGCGTCGTAATCGTATCATCGGTGTAGCGTCGGCGAAAACCATAATTACCTTGCTGCGACGGTCCGATGTTGTTCCTCGTTCCTGCGGCAGCACACATCGCTGTGTGTGAAGTCGCAGGAGCGAGGAACATCTGCTACCTGCGTCCCGGCCGGCAATGCGGAAGGAAGGAGGTGGGCGGGATGTTTACATCCTGCTCATCTCCGCCCCTCCGCTGCTATTGGCCGCCTGTCGTGTGACGTCGCTATGACGCCGCACGACCCGCCCCCTTAATAAGGAGGCGGATCGCCGGCCAGAGCGACGTCGCAGGACAGGTGAGTGCATGTGAAGCTGCCGTAGCGATAATGTTCGCTACGCTAGCTATCACCATGATATCGCATCTGCGACGGGGGCGGGGACTATCGCACTCGGCATCGCAGCATCGGCTTGCGATGTCGTAGTGTGCAAAGTACCCCTTAATCTCAGGACAGATCATCAATATCATCACATGAGTGGGGGTCCGACACGCCCACCATTGCCATACTGATGTTAGGTCATCAAAATTATATGCCCTGACAGCCCCTTCTATAATAGATCCCAGGTGAGAACCAGGCGTACTGACAAGATGTGCCATAAGCGTCTCCAAGATGCGGGCCCCTCCCTGCGCTGGAGCCGGCAAACGGCCGGAGTTTGGGTCGGAGATGAGGAGGGGGCAACGAATACGTGTCTCTCTCCATTCCTTTTCCTGGACTTCCGAAAACAGTAGAGCGCACATGACAATGGGTATTGACGAGTCATTCCTAACCCCGATTTAAGTCCTTGCCTTCCCCGTCCTATTCATCCTCCCCTCTAGGCCCATAGCTTACATACTAAACTAAAATAAAGAGACCACGCCACAGGACGGAATGAATTGGCCACAGCAGCCTTTTATTTAAACATACAACATATAACCAAAATGATACCACTAATAAGAGGGGAATGGTCCTCGAAGCCCCCAACAATTCTTTTATTGCGGGCACGGCCCAGCATAGACTTACTGTACAAGGTGGCATGACCCCTAGCCGATTATACTCCTGCTCAGAGGCACTGGCTGCAAAACCAGCTGTCTGATTTTTTACCGCACCCCCACGCACGGGCTCCCCCTTCACCACCTGTGTGGCGTTCTGCCGTCTTCCATTCCATTGAATCCACCTGGGGAGCCCAGAGCCTTTTGAGCTCCCCCCCATCTAACCACCGTGAGATCACATTCCCAACTTGGAGGACCCTCCACTCCACCTGCCGCCGCTGTGACAGGAATTAAAGAAACTAATAGGTCAAAAGTACACCCCAACCTAAATCTCAGTTCTGATTGTAACCAAAACATATATACCTCTACGAATAAATGAAAGCCCATACGTAGCCAAGCTCAGACCTCCTCACCATGTAGTGGCACCGCACTAAAAGGGAGGGTGGCTGGGTGTTTAATCGTAGGCTGCCTTAAATGGCTGCCCTACGCTAATGGCTTCCCCTATTTATACCCCTAATTCACTACGCCGCCTCGTTGGGATCTCCCCGCCTTTGTTTTTATCCTTTATTTCCCTAATCCTAGCAAAGCCCCCTAAACCCCACATTATTTGAAAATTCCCCTATACTTGAAAAACCCCCAAGCCCAGCATTATTTAACACTTTCATTCCCGTCCAACCCTGCCAGGGCAGCCTCCCCCTAGGCTGTGGGGCCGAAGTCCGGCCTTACTGAACTCTAGTGACACAGAGATGTCTGACCCTTTTCCGTGTTAATGTAGTGGTGAGCAGTGCCCGGGACATCGGGAGCCTTCCCGCCGGACCCCGACCGATGTGCACTTTATTACGGGACACAAGACTGTAACAACACCCCGAGGTGGGATCTGCTGACCCCGAATTGAATAGAAAGACCCCACTCCCCCAAAGAAATGAAAATGAAAGCTATTTATTTTGTAAGTTTTGTATTTGTAAGCTAATATTTGTAAGAAGCCTGAAATGGTTGAGGATGTGTCCTCCACAATGGTGGTAGCATTGTAACCCAGAGCAGCCCCATGGGTGCGGCGGGGGCTGGTCAGTGAGCTGTGAGTTATCAAGGATGTGTAAAAAGGGGTTAGTTATCAAGGATGTGTAAAAAGGGGGGTGCGGTGGGCACACTTGGTGTGTCCTGTCAGTGGCTATGATGGGTAGAGAGGAGCATATGTGGTGCTCGCTCTCTGTTCCGCCGGTTCAGTGGGTTTCTTGGAGTGGGGGACATCTGCCTGTGCCTCCCACTCCTCCCAGTGCCGTTGCCTGCGCTCCGCACCCAAGTAACTAGAATGTTGCGATGGCTATTTATGTGCCCATATTGTCCGAGCCTTTTACCTTATGGAGATGAAAAAAAAAAATGAAACCTGGTGAGAAAGTGAAGCCACCCCTGCTGCCAGAATGGTCCGCCCCTGCTGAATATTTAGGATAAAATGGTTAAAAAGCGGTTGGCTGTTGTTTTTTGCCAGCAGCAGCTGATTTGCATATATCGGTGAGCGAGAGCTCTGATTGGCTGGCTGGAAAATGCAGAGGCGAGCTAGAGAAGGTACTGTAGACAGGCTGCAGAGAGCTGATGTGAGGGTATCTTCCGGCGGCTCGTACTGTAGGAGTCGCTGCAACAACAACTAATCATCAGGAGAGATAAGGATTTATTTAATGGTATGAATGTCTACCTTCCCATCATCTAAAAATAAACACCAGACAATAGACAGTGATTGAAAAATATCAAAAGGATAAAAATCAAAGTTGAATATGAAGATTTTCTATGTATGCAATAGCGTTCTCATGATTTCCAATCTAGAAATCCTTCTTGTCGCCATGGTAGGATCTCAGGGGGCGCTCCAGTCCTCAACAATGTGCTGGATAGTTTGACCATCTGCTCCACAGTCACAGGTGGGAGAGTGATATTTTCCCCACTTCTACATAAAATCCGCACAGACGCCAAAGTTTGTTCTGATACGATTTAGAGTGACCCATGTTTTCCTCGGTAGATTGAAGCCCGGCGGAGGGTTTTGTAAATTAGGGAACATTTGGGGATCACCGTCTACTACATTGACCCAAAGTTCTCGGACTCAGGACTCGCATCTGGGTCCGGGCAATCAATTCACACCATCTTTGGCCCTCACCCTAGGAAAAAGAGACTGCGCGTGTACACGTTTAAGTGGTAAAAACGCACCACGTCCTTCTAGAAGCCGTGACTTTTGCACCGACAGAGTTCTATCTATCACACTGTTGTCAGAGATGTCAATCTAGGGGAGACCTTCGCCGGAAAGATAGAAGTGAGCTTTCCCTTTGTGTAGCTTATATGACCAGGACTGACTACATCTATTCAGGTCCCCTGTAATAAAATTATACCTGATACCACCTAAATACATTCTGACCCCCCCACCCCACCCCCACTAATATTAGAGGGAATTGGTCACCATGTTTTTGCTATGTAATTTGAGAGCAGCACGGCGTAGGGGCTGAGACCCTGATCCGGTGATGTGTCACTTACTGGGCTGTGTGTTTCTTTTTCAATAAAATTAGTGTTTAATCAGCTTGAAAGCATCATTACAGGACTTGGTGTCTCGTACCTTCTTGTCCTGCTGTTCTGTGTAACTCCACCCCCGCCACTGATTAGCGGCTTTCTGTTAATAATATGCAGTGTACACAGAAGCTGCCAATCAGTATTGTGGACAGGGTTATACATGGCTCAGCATTCTGAGCACTGCTAGGTCAGTCTGCAGCAGAGAAACCAGGGATTGTATCAGAATGACAGCAAACAGCCCAGTAAGTGACTCATCGCCGGAATCGGGGTCCCAGCCCCTACATTGTGCCGCGCTCAGATTATATAGCACAAATCTGCTGACAGATTCCCTTTAACACTATTGTCCAGGCGTCTGATATTGCCGACTTAGGGGTACTCTGCAAACTACGACATCGCAGGTGCGATGTCGGAGGGGTCATGTCGAAAGTGACGCACTTCCGGCGTCGCTCTCGACATCGTAGTGTGTAAAGCCTAGAAGATACGATTAACGAGCGCAAAAGCGTCGTAATCGTATCATCGGTGTAGCGTCGGCGAAAACCATAATTACCTTGCTGCGACGGTCCGATGTTGTTCCTCGTTCCTGCGGCAGCACACATCGCTGTGTGTGAAGTCGCAGGAGCGAGGAACATCTGCTACCTGCGTCCCGGCCGGCAATGCGGAAGGAAGGAGGTGGGCGGGATGTTTACATCCTGCTCATCTCCGCCCCTCCGCTGCTATTGGCCGCCTGTCGTGTGACGTCGCTATGACGCCGCACGACCCGCCCCCTTAATAAGGAGGCGGATCGCCGGCCAGAGCGACGTCGCAGGACAGGTGAGTGCATGTGAAGCTGCCGTAGCGATAATGTTCGCTACGCTAGCTATCACCATGATATCGCATCTGCGACGGGGGCGGGGACTATCGCACTCGGCATCGCAGCATCGGCTTGCGATGTCGTAGTGTGCAAAGTACCCCTTAATCTCAGGACAGATCATCAATATCATCACATGAGTGGGGGTCCGACACGCCCACCATTGCCATACTGATGTTAGGTCATCAAAATTATATGCCCTGACAGCCCCTTCTATAATAGATCCCAGGTGAGAACCAGGCGTACTGACAAGATGTGCCATAAGCGTCTCCAAGATGCGGGCCCCTCCCTGCGCTGGAGCCGGCAAACGGCCGGAGTTTGGGTCGGAGATGAGGAGGGGGCAACGAATACGTGTCTCTCTCCATTCCTTTTCCTGGACTTCCGAAAACAGTAGAGCGCACATGACAATGGGTATTGACGAGTCATTCCTAACCCCGATTTAAGTCCTTGCCTTCCCCGTCCTATTCATCCTCCCCTCTAGGCCCATAGCTTACATACTAAACTAAAATAAAGAGACCACGCCACAGGACGGAATGAATTGGCCACAGCAGCCTTTTATTTAAACATACAACATATAACCAAAATGATACCACTAATAAGAGGGGAATGGTCCTCGAAGCCCCCAACAATTCTTTTATTGCGGGCACGGCCCAGCATAGACTTACTGTACAAGGTGGCATGACCCCTAGCCGATTATACTCCTGCTCAGAGGCACTGGCTGCAAAACCAGCTGTCTGATTTTTTACCGCACCCCCACGCACGGGCTCCCCCTTCACCACCTGTGTGGCGTTCTGCCGTCTTCCATTCCATTGAATCCACCTGGGGAGCCCAGAGCCTTTTGAGCTCCCCCCCATCTAACCACCGTGAGATCACATTCCCAACTTGGAGGACCCTCCACTCCACCTGCCGCCGCTGTGACAAGAATGAAAGAAACTAATAGGTCAAAAGTACACCCCAACCTAAATCTCAGTTCTGATTGTAACCAAAACATATATACCTCTACGAATAAATGAAAGCCCATACGTAGCCAAGCTCAGACCTCCTCACCATGTAGTGGCACCGCACTAAAAGGGAGGGTGGCTGGGTGTTTAATCGTAGGCTGCCTTAAATGGCTGCCCTACGCTAATGGCTTCCCCTATTTATACCCCTAATTCACTACGCCGCCTCGTTGGGATCTCCCCGCCTTTGTTTTTATCCTTTATTTCCCTAATCCTAGCAAAGCCCCCTAAACCCCACATTATTTGAAAATTCCCCTATACTTGAAAAACCCCCAAGCCCAGCATTATTTAACACTTTCATTCCCGTCCAACCCTGCCAGGGCAGCCTCCCCCTAGGCTGTGGGGCCGAAGTCCGGCCTTACTGAACTCTAGTGACACAGAGATGTCTGACCCTTTTCCGTGTTAATGTAGCGGTGAGCAGTGCCCGGGACATCGGGAGCCTTCCCGCCGGACCCCGACCGATGTGCACTTTATTACGGGACACAAGACTGTAACAACACCCCGAGGTGGGATCTGCTGACCCCGAATTGAATAGAAAGACCCCACTCCCCCAAAGAAATGAAAATGAAAGCTATTTATTTTGTAAGTTTTGTATTTGTAAGCTAATATTTGTAAGAAGCCTGAAATGGTTGAGGATGTGTCCTCCACAATGGTGGTAGCATTGTAACCCAGAGCAGCCCCATGGGTGCGGCGGGGGCTGGTCAGTGAGCTGTGAGTTATCAAGGATGTGTAAAAAGGGGTTAGTTATCAAGGATGTGTAAAAAGGGGGGTGCGGTGGGCACACTTGGTGTGTCCTGTCAGTGGCTATGATGGGTAGAGAGGAGCATATGTGGTGCTCGCTCTCTGTTCCGCCGGTTCAGTGGGTTTCTTGGAGTGGGGGACATCTGCCTGTGCCTCCCACTCCTCCCAGTGCCGTTGCCTGCGCTCCGCACCCAAGTAACTAGAATGTTGCGATGGCTATTTATGTGCCCATATTGTCCGAGCCTTTTACCTTATGGAGATGAAAAAAAAAAATGAAACCTGGTGAGAAAGTGAAGCCACCCCTGCTGCCAGAATGGTCCGCCCCTGCTGAATATTTAGGATAAAATGGTTAAAAAGCGGTTGGCTGTTGTTTTTTGCCAGCAGCAGCTGATTTGCATATATCGGTGAGCGAGAGCTCTGATTGGCTGGCTGGAAAATGCAGAGGCGAGCTAGAGAAGGTACTGTAGACAGGCTGCAGAGAGCTGATGTGAGGGTATCTTCCGGCGGCTCGTACTGTAGGAGTCGCTGCAACAACAACTAATCATCAGGAGAGATAAGGATTTATTTAATGGTATGAATGTCTACCTTCCCATCATCTAAAAATAAACACCAGACAATAGACAGTGATTGAAAAATATCAAAAGGATAAAAATCAAAGTTGAATATGAAGATTTTCTATGTATGCAATAGCGTTCTCATGATTTCCAATCTAGAAATCCTTCTTGTCGCCATGGTAGGATCTCAGGGGGCGCTCCAGTCCTCCACAATGTGCTGGATAGTTTGACCATCTGCTCCACAGTCACAGGTGGGAGAGTGATATTTTCCCCACTTCTACATAAAATCCGCACAGACGCCAAAGTTTGTTCTGATACGATTTAGAGTGACCCATGTTTTCCTTGGTAGATTGAAGCCCGGCGGAGGGTTTTGTAAATTAGGGAACATTTGGGGATCACCGTCTACTACATTGACCCAAAGTTCTCGGACTCAGGACTCGCATCTGGGTCCGGGCAATCAATTCACACCATCTTTGGCCCTCACCCTAGGAAAAAGAGACTGCGCGTGTACACGTTTAAGTGGTAAAAACGCACCACGTCCTTCTAGAAGCCGTGACTTTTGCACCGACAGAGTTCTATCTATCACACTGTTGTCAGAGATGTCAATCTAGGGGAGACCTTCGCCGGAAAGATAGAAGTGAGCTTTCCCTTTGTGTAGCTTATATGACCAGGACTGACTACATCTATTCAGGTCCCCTGTAATAAAATTATACCTGATACCACCTAAATACATTCTGACCCCCCACCCCCCCCACCCCCACTAATATTAGAGGGAATTGGTCACCATGTTTTTGCTATGTAATTTGAGAGCAGCACGGCGTAGGGGCTGAGACCCTGATCCGGTGATGTGTCACTTACTGGGCTGTGTGTTTCTTTTTCAATAAAATTAGTGTTTAATCAGCTTGAAAGCATCATTACAGGACTTGGTGTCTCGTACCTTCTTGTCCTGCTGTTCTGTGTAACTCCACCCCCGCCACTGATTAGCGGCTTTCTGTTAATAATATGCAGTGTACACAGAAGCTGCCAATCAGTATTGTGGACAGGGTTATACATGGCTCAGCATTCTGAGCACTGCTAGGTCAGTCTGCAGCAGAGAAACCAGGGATTGTATCAGAATGACAGCAAACAGCCCAGTAAGTGACTCATCGCCGGAATCGGGGTCCCAGCCCCTACATTGTGCCGCGCTCAGATTATATAGCACAAATCTGCTGACAGATTCCCTTTAACACTATTGTCCAGGCGTCTGATATTGCCGACTTAGGGGTACTCTGCAAACTACGACATCGCAGGTGCGATGTCGGAGGGGTCATGTCGAAAGTGACGCACTTCCGGCGTCGCTCTCGACATCGTAGTGTGTAAAGCCTAGAAGATACGATTAACGAGCGCAAAAGCGTCGTAATCGTATCATCGGTGTAGCGTCGGCGAAAACCATAATTACCTTGCTGCGACGGTCCGATGTTGTTCCTCGTTCCTGCGGCAGCACACATCGCTGTGTGTGAAGTCGCAGGAGCGAGGAACATCTGCTACCTGCGTCCCGGCCGGCAATGCGGAAGGAAGGAGGTGGGCGGGATGTTTACATCCTGCTCATCTCCGCCCCTCCGCTGCTATTGGCCGCCTGTCGTGTGACGTCGCTATGACGCCGCACGACCCGCCCCCTTAATAAGGAGGCGGATCGCCGGCCAGAGCGACGTCGCAGGACAGGTGAGTGCATGTGAAGCTGCCGTAGCGATAATGTTCGCTACGCTAGCTATCACCATGATATCGCATCTGCGACGGGGGCGGGGACTATCGCACTCGGCATCGCAGCATCGGCTTGCGATGTCGTAGTGTGCAAAGTACCCCTTAATCTCAGGACAGATCATCAATATCATCACATGAGTGGGGGTCCGACACGCCCACCATTGCCATACTGATGTTAGGTCATCAAAATTATATGCCCTGACAGCCCCTTCTATAATAGATCCCAGGTGAGAACCAGGCGTACTGACAAGATGTGCCATAAGCGTCTCCAAGATGCGGGCCCCTCCCTGCGCTGGAGCCGGCAAACGGCCGGAGTTTGGGTCGGAGATGAGGAGGGGGCAACGAATACGTGTCTCTCTCCATTCCTTTTCCTGGACTTCCGAAAACAGTAGAGCGCACATGACAATGGGTATTGACGAGTCATTCCTAACCCCGATTTAAGTCCTTGCCTTCCCCGTCCTATTCATCCTCCCCTCTAGGCCCATAGCTTACATACTAAACTAAAATAAAGAGACCACGCCACAGGACGGAATGAATTGGCCACAGCAGCCTTTTATTTAAACATACAACATATAACCAAAATGATACCACTAATAAGAGGGGAATGGTCCTCGAAGCCCCCAACAATTCTTTTATTGCGGGCACGGCCCAGCATAGACTTACTGTACAAGGTGGCATGACCCCTAGCCGATTATACTCCTGCTCAGAGGCACTGGCTGCAAAACCAGCTGTCTGATTTTTTACCGCACCCCCACGCACGGGCTCCCCCTTCACCACCTGTGTGGCGTTCTGCCGTCTTCCATTCCATTGAATCCACCTGGGGAGCCCAGAGCCTTTTGAGCTCCCCCCCATCTAACCACCGTGAGATCACATTCCCAACTTGGAGGACCCTCCACTCCACCTGCCGCCGCTGTGACAAGAATGAAAGAAACTAATAGGTCAAAAGTACACCCCAACCTAAATCTCAGTTCTGATTGTAACCAAAACATATATACCTCTACGAATAAATGAAAGCCCATACGTAGCCAAGCTCAGACCTCCTCACCATGTAGTGGCACCGCACTAAAAGGGAGGGTGGCTGGGTGTTTAATCGTAGGCTGCCTTAAATGGCTGCCCTACGCTAATGGCTTCCCCTATTTATACCCCTAATTCACTACGCCGCCTCGTTGGGATCTCCCCGCCTTTGTTTTTATCCTTTATTTCCCTAATCCTAGCAAAGCCCCCTAAACCCCACATTATTTGAAAATTCCCCTATACTTGAAAAACCCCCAAGCCCAGCATTATTTAACACTTTCATTCCCGTCCAACCCTGCCAGGGCAGCCTCCCCCTAGGCTGTGGGGCCGAAGTCCGGCCTTACTGAACTCTAGTGACACAGAGATGTCTGACCCTTTTCCGTGTTAATGTAGCGGTGAGCAGTGCCCGGGACATCGGGAGCCTTCCCGCCGGACCCCGACCGATGTGCACTTTATTACGGGACACAAGACTGTAACAACACCCCGAGGTGGGATCTGCTGACCCCGAATTGAATAGAAAGACCCCACTCCCCCAAAGAAATGAAAATGAAAGCTATTTATTTTGTAAGTTTTGTATTTGTAAGCTAATATTTGTAAGAAGCCTGAAATGGTTGAGGATGTGTCCTCCACAATGGTGGTAGCATTGTAACCCAGAGCAGCCCCATGGGTGCGGCGGGGGCTGGTCAGTGAGCTGTGAGTTATCAAGGATGTGTAAAAAGGGGTTAGTTATCAAGGATGTGTAAAAAGGGGGGTGCGGTGGGCACACTTGGTGTGTCCTGTCAGTGGCTATGATGGGTAGAGAGGAGCATATGTGGTGCTCGCTCTCTGTTCCGCCGGTTCAGTGGGTTTCTTGGAGTGGGGGACATCTGCCTGTGCCTCCCACTCCTCCCAGTGCCGTTGCCTGCGCTCCGCACCCAAGTAACTAGAATGTTGCGATGGCTATTTATGTGCCCATATTGTCCGAGCCTTTTACCTTATGGAGATGAAAAAAAAAAATGAAACCTGGTGAGAAAGTGAAGCCACCCCTGCTGCCAGAATGGTCCGCCCCTGCTGAATATTTAGGATAAAATGGTTAAAAAGCGGTTGGCTGTTGTTTTTTGCCAGCAGCAGCTGATTTGCATATATCGGTGAGCGAGAGCTCTGATTGGCTGGCTGGAAAATGCAGAGGCGAGCTAGAGAAGGTACTGTAGACAGGCTGCAGAGAGCTGATGTGAGGGTATCTTCCGGCGGCTCGTACTGTAGGAGTCGCTGCAACAACAACTAATCATCAGGAGAGATAAGGATTTATTTAATGGTATGAATGTCTACCTTCCCATCATCTAAAAATAAACACCAGACAATAGACAGTGATTGAAAAATATCAAAAGGATAAAAATCAAAGTTGAATATGAAGATTTTCTATGTATGCAATAGCGTTCTCATGATTTCCAATCTAGAAATCCTTCTTGTCGCCATGGTAGGATCTCAGGGGGCGCTCCAGTCCTCCACAATGTGCTGGATAGTTTGACCATCTGCTCCACAGTCACAGGTGGGAGAGTGATATTTTCCCCACTTCTACATAAAATCCGCACAGACGCCAAAGTTTGTTCTGATACGATTTAGAGTGACCCATGTTTTCCTTGGTAGATTGAAGCCCGGCGGAGGGTTTTGTAAATTAGGGAACATTTGGGGATCACCGTCTACTACATTGACCCAAAGTTCTCGGACTCAGGACTCGCATCTGGGTCCGGGCAATCAATTCACACCATCTTTGGCCCTCACCCTAGGAAAAAGAGACTGCGCGTGTACACGTTTAAGTGGTAAAAACGCACCACGTCCTTCTAGAAGCCGTGACTTTTGCACCGACAGAGTTCTATCTATCACACTGTTGTCAGAGATGTCAATCTAGGGGAGACCTTCGCCGGAAAGATAGAAGTGAGCTTTCCCTTTGTGTAGCTTATATGACCAGGACTGACTACATCTATTCAGGTCCCCTGTAATAAAATTATACCTGATACCACCTAAATACATTCTGACCCCCCACCCCCCCCACCCCCACTAATATTAGAGGGAATTGGTCACCATGTTTTTGCTATGTAATTTGAGAGCAGCACGGCGTAGGGGCTGAGACCCTGATCCGGTGATGTGTCACTTACTGGGCTGTGTGTTTCTTTTTCAACAAAATTAGTGTTTAATCAGCTTGAAAGCATCATTACAGGACTTGGTGTCTCGTACCTTCTTGTCCTGCTGTTCTGTGTAACTCCACCCCCGCCACTGATTAGCGGCTTTCTGTTAATAATATGCAGTGTACACAGAAGCTGCCAATCAGTATTGTGGACAGGGTTATACATGGCTCAGCATTCTGAGCACTGCTAGGTCAGTCTGCAGCAGAGAAACCAGGGATTGTATCAGAATGACAGCAAACAGCCCAGTAAGTGACTCATCGCCGGAATCGGGGTCCCAGCCCCTACATTGTGCCGCGCTCAGATTATATAGCACAAATCTGCTGACAGATTCCCTTTAACACTATTGTCCAGGCGTCTGATATTGCCGACTTAGGGGTACTCTGCAAACTACGACATCGCAGGTGCGATGTCGGAGGGGTCATGTCGAAAGTGACGCACTTCCGGCGTCGCTCTCGACATCGTAGTGTGTAAAGCCTAGAAGATACGATTAACGAGCGCAAAAGCGTCGTAATCGTATCATCGGTGTAGCGTCGGCGAAAACCATAATTACCTTGCTGCGACGGTCCGATGTTGTTCCTCGTTCCTGCGGCAGCACACATCGCTGTGTGTGAAGTCGCAGGAGCGAGGAACATCTGCTACCTGCGTCCCGGCCGGCAATGCGGAAGGAAGGAGGTGGGCGGGATGTTTACATCCTGCTCATCTCCGCCCCTCCGCTGCTATTGGCCGCCTGTCGTGTGACGTCGCTATGACGCCGCACGACCCGCCCCCTTAATAAGGAGGCGGATCGCCGGCCAGAGCGACGTCGCAGGACAGGTGAGTGCATGTGAAGCTGCCGTAGCGATAATGTTCGCTACGCTAGCTATCACCATGATATCGCATCTGCGACGGGGGCGGGGACTATCGCACTCGGCATCGCAGCATCGGCTTGCGATGTCGTAGTGTGCAAAGTACCCCTTAATCTCAGGACAGATCATCAATATCATCACATGAGTGGGGGTCCGACACGCCCACCATTGCCATACTGATGTTAGGTCATCAAAATTATATGCCCTGACAGCCCCTTCTATAATAGATCCCAGGTGAGAACCAGGCGTACTGACAAGATGTGCCATAAGCGTCTCCAAGATGCGGGCCCCTCCCTGCGCTGGAGCCGGCAAACGGCCGGAGTTTGGGTCGGAGATGAGGAGGGGGCAACGAATACGTGTCTCTCTCCATTCCTTTTCCTGGACTTCCGAAAACAGTAGAGCGCACATGACAATGGGTATTGACGAGTCATTCCTAACCCCGATTTAAGTCCTTGCCTTCCCCGTCCTATTCATCCTCCCCTCTAGGCCCATAGCTTACATACTAAACTAAAATAAAGAGACCACGCCACAGGACGGAATGAATTGGCCACAGCAGCCTTTTATTTAAACATACAACATATAACCAAAATGATACCACTAATAAGAGGGGAATGGTCCTCGAAGCCCCCAACAATTCTTTTATTGCGGGCACGGCCCAGCATAGACTTACTGTACAAGGTGGCATGACCCCTAGCCGATTATACTCCTGCTCAGAGGCACTGGCTGCAAAACCAGCTGTCTGATTTTTTACCGCACCCCCACGCACGGGCTCCCCCTTCACCACCTGTGTGGCGTTCTGCCGTCTTCCATTCCATTGAATCCACCTGGGGAGCCCAGAGCCTTTTGAGCTCCCCCCCATCTAACCACCGTGAGATCACATTCCCAACTTGGAGGACCCTCCACTCCACCTGCCGCCGCTGTGACAAGAATGAAAGAAACTAATAGGTCAAAAGTACACCCCAACCTAAATCTCAGTTCTGATTGTAACCAAAACATATATACCTCTACGAATAAATGAAAGCCCATACGTAGCCAAGCTCAGACCTCCTCACCATGTAGTGGCACCGCACTAAAAGGGAGGGTGGCTGGGTGTTTAATCGTAGGCTGCCTTAAATGGCTGCCCTACGCTAATGGCTTCCCCTATTTATACCCCTAATTCACTACGCCGCCTCGTTGGGATCTCCCCGCCTTTGTTTTTATCCTTTATTTCCCTAATCCTAGCAAAGCCCCCTAAACCCCACATTATTTGAAAATTCCCCTATACTTGAAAAACCCCCAAGCCCAGCATTATTTAACACTTTCATTCCCGTCCAACCCTGCCAGGGCAGCCTCCCCCTAGGCTGTGGGGCCGAAGTCCGGCCTTACTGAACTCTAGTGACACAGAGATGTCTGACCCTTTTCCGTGTTAATGTAGCGGTGAGCAGTGCCCGGGACATCGGGAGCCTTCCCGCCGGACCCCGACCGATGTGCACTTTATTACGGGACACAAGACTGTAACAACACCCCGAGGTGGGATCTGCTGACCCCGAATTGAATAGAAAGACCCCACTCCCCCAAAGAAATGAAAATGAAAGCTATTTATTTTGTAAGTTTTGTATTTGTAAGCTAATATTTGTAAGAAGCCTGAAATGGTTGAGGATGTGTCCTCCACAATGGTGGTAGCATTGTAACCCAGAGCAGCCCCATGGGTGCGGCGGGGGCTGGTCAGTGAGCTGTGAGTTATCAAGGATGTGTAAAAAGGGGTTAGTTATCAAGGATGTGTAAAAAGGGGGGTGCGGTGGGCACACTTGGTGTGTCCTGTCAGTGGCTATGATGGGTAGAGAGGAGCATATGTGGTGCTCGCTCTCTGTTCCGCCGGTTCAGTGGGTTTCTTGGAGTGGGGGACATCTGCCTGTGCCTCCCACTCCTCCCAGTGCCGTTGCCTGCGCTCCGCACCCAAGTAACTAGAATGTTGCGATGGCTATTTATGTGCCCATATTGTCCGAGCCTTTTACCTTATGGAGATGAAAAAAAAAAATGAAACCTGGTGAGAAAGTGAAGCCACCCCTGCTGCCAGAATGGTCCGCCCCTGCTGAATATTTAGGATAAAATGGTTAAAAAGCGGTTGGCTGTTGTTTTTTGCCAGCAGCAGCTGATTTGCATATATCGGTGAGCGAGAGCTCTGATTGGCTGGCTGGAAAATGCAGAGGCGAGCTAGAGAAGGTACTGTAGACAGGCTGCAGAGAGCTGATGTGAGGGTATCTTCCGGCGGCTCGTACTGTAGGAGTCGCTGCAACAACAACTAATCATCAGGAGAGATAAGGATTTATTTAATGGTATGAATGTCTACCTTCCCATCATCTAAAAATAAACACCAGACAATAGACAGTGATTGAAAAATATCAAAAGGATAAAAATCAAAGTTGAATATGAAGATTTTCTATGTATGCAATAGCGTTCTCATGATTTCCAATCTAGAAATCCTTCTTGTCGCCATGGTAGGATCTCAGGGGGCGCTCCAGTCCTCCACAATGTGCTGGATAGTTTGACCATCTGCTCCACAGTCACAGGTGGGAGAGTGATATTTTCCCCACTTCTACATAAAATCCGCACAGACGCCAAAGTTTGTTCTGATACGATTTAGAGTGACCCATGTTTTCCTTGGTAGATTGAAGCCCGGCGGAGGGTTTTGTAAATTAGGGAACATTTGGGGATCACCGTCTACTACATTGACCCAAAGTTCTCGGACTCAGGACTCGCATCTGGGTCCGGGCAATCAATTCACACCATCTTTGGCCCTCACCCTAGGAAAAAGAGACTGCGCGTGTACACGTTTAAGTGGTAAAAACGCACCACGTCCTTCTAGAAGCCGTGACTTTTGCACCGACAGAGTTCTATCTATCACACTGTTGTCAGAGATGTCAATCTAGGGGAGACCTTCGCCGGAAAGATAGAAGTGAGCTTTCCCTTTGTGTAGCTTATATGACCAGGACTGACTACATCTATTCAGGTCCCCTGTAATAAAATTATACCTGATACCACCTAAATACATTCTGACCCCCCACCCCCCCCACCCCCACTAATATTAGAGGGAATTGGTCACCATGTTTTTGCTATGTAATTTGAGAGCAGCACGGCGTAGGGGCTGAGACCCTGATCCGGTGATGTGTCACTTACTGGGCTGTGTGTTTCTTTTTCAACAAAATTAGTGTTTAATCAGCTTGAAAGCATCATTACAGGACTTGGTGTCTCGTACCTTCTTGTCCTGCTGTTCTGTGTAACTCCACCCCCGCCACTGATTAGCGGCTTTCTGTTAATAATATGCAGTGTACACAGAAGCTGCCAATCAGTATTGTGGACAGGGTTATACATGGCTCAGCATTCTGAGCACTGCTAGGTCAGTCTGCAGCAGAGAAACCAGGGATTGTATCAGAATGACAGCAAACAGCCCAGTAAGTGACTCATCGCCGGAATCGGGGTCCCAGCCCCTACATTGTGCCGCGCTCAGATTATATAGCACAAATCTGCTGACAGATTCCCTTTAACACTATTGTCCAGGCGTCTGATATTGCCGACTTAGGGGTACTCTGCAAACTACGACATCGCAGGTGCGATGTCGGAGGGGTCATGTCGAAAGTGACGCACTTCCGGCGTCGCTCTCGACATCGTAGTGTGTAAAGCCTAGAAGATACGATTAACGAGCGCAAAAGCGTCGTAATCGTATCATCGGTGTAGCGTCGGCGAAAACCATAATTACCTTGCTGCGACGGTCCGATGTTGTTCCTCGTTCCTGCGGCAGCACACATCGCTGTGTGTGAAGTCGCAGGAGCGAGGAACATCTGCTACCTGCGTCCCGGCCGGCAATGCGGAAGGAAGGAGGTGGGCGGGATGTTTACATCCTGCTCATCTCCGCCCCTCCGCTGCTATTGGCCGCCTGTCGTGTGACGTCGCTATGACGCCGCACGACCCGCCCCCTTAATAAGGAGGCGGATCGCCGGCCAGAGCGACGTCGCAGGACAGGTGAGTGCATGTGAAGCTGCCGTAGCGATAATGTTCGCTACGCTAGCTATCACCATGATATCGCATCTGCGACGGGGGCGGGGACTATCGCACTCGGCATCGCAGCATCGGCTTGCGATGTCGTAGTGTGCAAAGTACCCCTTAATCTCAGGACAGATCATCAATATCATCACATGAGTGGGGGTCCGACACGCCCACCATTGCCATACTGATGTTAGGTCATCAAAATTATATGCCCTGACAGCCCCTTCTATAATAGATCCCAGGTGAGAACCAGGCGTACTGACAAGATGTGCCATAAGCGTCTCCAAGATGCGGGCCCCTCCCTGCGCTGGAGCCGGCAAACGGCCGGAGTTTGGGTCGGAGATGAGGAGGGGGCAACGAATACGTGTCTCTCTCCATTCCTTTTCCTGGACTTCCGAAAACAGTAGAGCGCACATGACAATGGGTATTGACGAGTCATTCCTAACCCCGATTTAAGTCCTTGCCTTCCCCGTCCTATTCATCCTCCCCTCTAGGCCCATAGCTTACATACTAAACTAAAATAAAGAGACCACGCCACAGGACGGAATGAATTGGCCACAGCAGCCTTTTATTTAAACATACAACATATAACCAAAATGATACCACTAATAAGAGGGGAATGGTCCTCGAAGCCCCCAACAATTCTTTTATTGCGGGCACGGCCCAGCATAGACTTACTGTACAAGGTGGCATGACCCCTAGCCGATTATACTCCTGCTCAGAGGCACTGGCTGCAAAACCAGCTGTCTGATTTTTTACCGCACCCCCACGCACGGGCTCCCCCTTCACCACCTGTGTGGCGTTCTGCCGTCTTCCATTCCATTGAATCCACCTGGGGAGCCCAGAGCCTTTTGAGCTCCCCCCCATCTAACCACCGTGAGATCACATTCCCAACTTGGAGGACCCTCCACTCCACCTGCCGCCGCTGTGACAAGAATGAAAGAAACTAATAGGTCAAAAGTACACCCCAACCTAAATCTCAGTTCTGATTGTAACCAAAACATATATACCTCTACGAATAAATGAAAGCCCATACGTAGCCAAGCTCAGACCTCCTCACCATGTAGTGGCACCGCACTAAAAGGGAGGGTGGCTGGGTGTTTAATCGTAGGCTGCCTTAAATGGCTGCCCTACGCTAATGGCTTCCCCTATTTATACCCCTAATTCACTACGCCGCCTCGTTGGGATCTCCCCGCCTTTGTTTTTATCCTTTATTTCCCTAATCCTAGCAAAGCCCCCTAAACCCCACATTATTTGAAAATTCCCCTATACTTGAAAAACCCCCAAGCCCAGCATTATTTAACACTTTCATTCCCGTCCAACCCTGCCAGGGCAGCCTCCCCCTAGGCTGTGGGGCCGAAGTCCGGCCTTACTGAACTCTAGTGACACAGAGATGTCTGACCCTTTTCCGTGTTAATGTAGTGGTGAGCAGTGCCCGGGACATCGGGAGCCTTCCCGCCGGACCCCGACCGATGTGCACTTTATTACGGGACACAAGACTGTAACAACACCCCGAGGTGGGATCTGCTGACCCCGAATTGAATAGAAAGACCCCACTCCCCCAAAGAAATGAAAATGAAAGCTATTTATTTTGTAAGTTTTGTATTTGTAAGCTAATATTTGTAAGAAGCCTGAAATGGTTGAGGATGTGTCCTCCACAATGGTGGTAGCATTGTAACCCAGAGCAGCCCCATGGGTGCGGCGGGGGCTGGTCAGTGAGCTGTGAGTTATCAAGGATGTGTAAAAAGGGGTTAGTTATCAAGGATGTGTAAAAAGGGGGGTGCGGTGGGCACACTTGGTGTGTCCTGTCAGTGGCTATGATGGGTAGAGAGGAGCATATGTGGTGCTCGCTCTCTGTTCCGCCGGTTCAGTGGGTTTCTTGGAGTGGGGGACATCTGCCTGTGCCTCCCACTCCTCCCAGTGCCGTTGCCTGCGCTCCGCACCCAAGTAACTAGAATGTTGCGATGGCTATTTATGTGCCCATATTGTCCGAGCCTTTTACCTTATGGAGATGAAAAAAAAAAATGAAACCTGGTGAGAAAGTGAAGCCACCCCTGCTGCCAGAATGGTCCGCCCCTGCTGAATATTTAGGATAAAATGGTTAAAAAGCGGTTGGCTGTTGTTTTTTGCCAGCAGCAGCTGATTTGCATATATCGGTGAGCGAGAGCTCTGATTGGCTGGCTGGAAAATGCAGAGGCGAGCTAGAGAAGGTACTGTAGACAGGCTGCAGAGAGCTGATGTGAGGGTATCTTCCGGCGGCTCGTACTGTAGGAGTCGCTGCAACAACAACTAATCATCAGGAGAGATAAGGATTTATTTAATGGTATGAATGTCTACCTTCCCATCATCTAAAAATAAACACCAGACAATAGACAGTGATTGAAAAATATCAAAAGGATAAAAATCAAAGTTGAATATGAAGATTTTCTATGTATGCAATAGCGTTCTCATGATTTCCAATCTAGAAATCCTTCTTGTCGCCATGGTAGGATCTCAGGGGGCGCTCCAGTCCTCCACAATGTGCTGGATAGTTTGACCATCTGCTCCACAGTCACAGGTGGGAGAGTGATATTTTCCCCACTTCTACATAAAATCCGCACAGACGCCAAAGTTTGTTCTGATACGATTTAGAGTGACCCATGTTTTCCTTGGTAGATTGAAGCCCGGCGGAGGGTTTTGTAAATTAGGGAACATTTGGGGATCACCGTCTACTACATTGACCCAAAGTTCTCGGACTCAGGACTGGCATCTGGGTCCGGGCAATCAATTCACACCATCTTTGGCCCTCACCCTAGGAAAAAGAGACTGCGCGTGTACACGTTTAAGTGGTAAAAACGCACCACGTCCTTCTAGAAGCCGTGACTTTTGCACCGACAGAGTTCTATCTATCACACTGTTGTCAGAGATGTCAATCTAGGGGAGACCTTCGCCGGAAAGATAGAAGTGAGCTTTCCCTTTGTGTAGCTTATATGACCAGGACTGACTACATCTATTCAGGTCCCCTGTAATAAAATTATACCTGATACCACCTAAATACATTCTGACCCCCCACCCCCCCCCACCCCCACTAATATTAGAGGGAATTGGTCACCATGTTTTTGCTATGTAATTTGAGAGCAGCACGGCGTAGGGGCTGAGACCCTGATCCGGTGATGTGTCACTTACTGGGCTGTGTGTTTCTTTTTCAATAAAATTAGTGTTTAATCAGCTTGAAAGCATCATTACAGGACTTGGTGTCTCGTACCTTCTTGTCCTGCTGTTCTGTGTAACTCCACCCCCGCCACTGATTAGCGGCTTTCTGTTAATAATATGCAGTGTACACAGAAGCTGCCAATCAGTATTGTGGACAGGGTTATACATGGCTCAGCATTCTGAGCACTGCTAGGTCAGTCTGCAGCAGAGAAACCAGGGATTGTATCAGAATGACAGCAAACAGCCCAGTAAGTGACTCATCGCCGGAATCGGGGTCCCAGCCCCTACATTGTGCCGCGCTCAGATTATATAGCACAAATCTGCTGACAGATTCCCTTTAACACTATTGTCCAGGCGTCTGATATTGCCGACTTAGGGGTACTCTGCAAACTACGACATCGCAGGTGCGATGTCGGAGGGGTCATGTCGAAAGTGACGCACTTCCGGCGTCGCTCTCGACATCGTAGTGTGTAAAGCCTAGAAGATACGATTAACGAGCGCAAAAGCGTCGTAATCGTATCATCGGTGTAGCGTCGGCGAAAACCATAATTACCTTGCTGCGACGGTCCGATGTTGTTCCTCGTTCCTGCGGCAGCACACATCGCTGTGTGTGAAGTCGCAGGAGCGAGGAACATCTGCTACCTGCGTCCCGGCCGGCAATGCGGAAGGAAGGAGGTGGGCGGGATGTTTACATCCTGCTCATCTCCGCCCCTCCGCTGCTATTGGCCGCCTGTCGTGTGACGTCGCTATGACGCCGCACGACCCGCCCCCTTAATAAGGAGGCGGATCGCCGGCCAGAGCGACGTCGCAGGACAGGTGAGTGCATGTGAAGCTGCCGTAGCGATAATGTTCGCTACGCTAGCTATCACCATGATATCGCATCTGCGACGGGGGCGGGGACTATCGCACTCGGCATCGCAGCATCGGCTTGCGATGTCGTAGTGTGCAAAGTACCCCTTAATCTCAGGACAGATCATCAATATCATCACATGAGTGGGGGTCCGACACGCCCACCATTGCCATACTGATGTTAGGTCATCAAAATTATATGCCCTGACAGCCCCTTCTATAATAGATCCCAGGTGAGAACCAGGCGTACTGACAAGATGTGCCATAAGCGTCTCCAAGATGCGGGGCCCTCCCTGCGCTGGAGCCGGCAAACGGCCGGAGTTTGGGTCGGAGATGAGGAGGGGGCAACGAATACGTGTCTCTCTCCATTCCTTTTCCTGGACTTCCGAAAACAGTAGAGCGCACATGACAATGGGTATTGACGAGTCATTCCTAACCCCGATTTAAGTCCTTGCCTTCCCCGTCCTATTCATCCTCCCCTCTAGGCCCATAGCTTACATACTAAACTAAAATAAAGAGACCACGCCACAGGACGGAATGAATTGGCCACAGCAGCCTTTTATTTAAACATACAACATATAACCAAAATGATACCACTAATAAGAGGGGAATGGTCCTCGAAGCCCCCAACAATTCTTTTATTGCGGGCACGGCCCAGCATAGACTTACTGTACAAGGTGGCATGACCCCTAGCCGATTATACTCCTGCTCAGAGGCACTGGCTGCAAAACCAGCTGTCTGATTTTTTACCGCACCCCCACGCACGGGCTCCCCCTTCACCACCTGTGTGGCGTTCTGCCGTCTTCCATTCCATTGAATCCACCTGGGGAGCCCAGAGCCTTTTGAGCTCCCCCCCATCTAACCACCGTGAGATCACATTCCCAACTTGGAGGACCCTCCACTCCACCTGCCGCCGCTGTGACAGGAATTAAAGAAACTAATAGGTCAAAAGTACACCCCAACCTAAATCTCAGTTCTGATTGTAACCAAAACATATATACCTCTACGAATAAATGAAAGCCCATACGTAGCCAAGCTCAGACCTCCTCACCATGTAGTGGCACCGCACTAAAAGGGAGGGTGGCTGGGTGTTTAATCGTAGGCTGCCTTAAATGGCTGCCCTACGCTAATGGCTTCCCCTATTTATACCCCTAATTCACTACGCCGCCTCGTTGGGATCTCCCCGCCTTTGTTTTTATCCTTTATTTCCCTAATCCTAGCAAAGCCCCCTAAACCCCACATTATTTGAAAATTCCCCTATACTTGAAAAACCCCCAAGCCCAGCATTATTTAACACTTTCATTCCCGTCCAACCCTGCCAGGGCAGCCTCCCCCTAGGCTGTGGGGCCGAAGTCCGGCCTTACTGAACTCTAGTGACACAGAGATGTCTGACCCTTTTCCGTGTTAATGTAGTGGTGAGCAGTGCCCGGGACATCGGGAGCCTTCCCGCCGGACCCCGACCGATGTGCACTTTATTACGGGACACAAGACTGTAACAACACCCCGAGGTGGGATCTGCTGACCCCGAATTGAATAGAAAGACCCCACTCCCCCAAAGAAATGAAAATGAAAGCTATTTATTTTGTAAGTTTTGTATTTGTAAGCTAATATTTGTAAGAAGCCTGAAATGGTTGAGGATGTGTCCTCCACAATGGTGGTAGCATTGTAACCCAGAGCAGCCCCATGGGTGCGGCGGGGGCTGGTCAGTGAGCTGTGAGTTATCAAGGATGTGTAAAAAGGGGTTAGTTATCAAGGATGTGTAAAAAGGGGGGTGCGGTGGGCACACTTGGTGTGTCCTGTCAGTGGCTATGATGGGTAGAGAGGAGCATATGTGGTGCTCGCTCTCTGTTCCGCCGGTTCAGTGGGTTTCTTGGAGTGGGGGACATCTGCCTGTGCCTCCCACTCCTCCCAGTGCCGTTGCCTGCGCTCCGCACCCAAGTAACTAGAATGTTGCGATGGCTATTTATGTGCCCATATTGTCCGAGCCTTTTACCTTATGGAGATGAAAAAAAAAAATGAAACCTGGTGAGAAAGTGAAGCCACCCCTGCTGCCAGAATGGTCCGCCCCTGCTGAATATTTAGGATAAAATGGTTAAAAAGCGGTTGGCTGTTGTTTTTTGCCAGCAGCAGCTGATTTGCATATATCGGTGAGCGAGAGCTCTGATTGGCTGGCTGGAAAATGCAGAGGCGAGCTAGAGAAGGTACTGTAGACAGGCTGCAGAGAGCTGATGTGAGGGTATCTTCCGGCGGCTCGTACTGTAGGAGTCGCTGCAACAACAACTAATCATCAGGAGAGATAAGGATTTATTTAATGGTGTGAATGTCTACCTTCCCATCATCTAAAAATAAACACCAGACAATAGACAGTGATTGAAAAATATCAAAAGGATAAAAATCAAAGTTGAATATGAAGATTTTCTATGTATGCAATAGCGTTCTCATGATTTCCAATCTAGAAATCCTTCTTGTCGCCATGGTAGGATCTCAGGGGGCGCTCCAGTCCTCCACAATGTGCTGGATAGTTTGACCATCTGCTCCACAGTCACAGGTGGGAGAGTGATATTTTCCCCACTTCTACATAAAATCCGCACAGACGCCAAAGTTTGTTCTGATACGATTTAGAGTGACCCATGTTTTCCTTGGTAGATTGAAGCCCGGCGGAGGGTTTTGTAAATTAGGGAACATTTGGGGATCACCGTCTACTACATTGACCCAAAGTTCTCGGACTCAGGACTCGCATCTGGGTCCGGGCAATCAATTCACACCATCTTTGGCCCTCACCCTAGGAAAAAGAGACTGCGCGTGTACACGTTTAAGTGGTAAAAACGCACCACGTCCTTCTAGAAGCCGTGACTTTTGCACCGACAGAGTTCTATCTATCACACTGTTGTCAGAGATGTCAATCTAGGGGAGACCTTCGCCGGAAAGATAGAAGTGAGCTTTCCCTTTGTGTAGCTTATATGACCAGGACTGACTACATCTATTCAGGTCCCCTGTAATAAAATTATACCTGATACCACCTAAATACATTCTGACCCCCCACCCCCCCCACCCCCACTAATATTAGAGGGAATTGGTCACCATGTTTTTGCTATGTAATTTGAGAGCAGCACGGCGTAGGGGCTGAGACCCTGATCCGGTGATGTGTCACTTACTGGGCTGTGTGTTTCTTTTTCAATAAAATTAGTGTTTAATCAGCTTGAAAGCATCATTACAGGACTTGGTGTCTCGTACCTTCTTGTCCTGCTGTTCTGTGTAACTCCACCCCCGCCACTGATTAGCGGCTTTCTGTTAATAATATGCAGTGTACACAGAAGCTGCCAATCAGTATTGTGGACAGGGTTATACATGGCTCAGCATTCTGAGCACTGCTAGGTCAGTCTGCAGCAGAGAAACCAGGGATTGTATCAGAATGACAGCAAACAGCCCAGTAAGTGACTCATCGCCGGAATCGGGGTCCCAGCCCCTACATTGTGCCGCGCTCAGATTATATAGCACAAATCTGCTGACAGATTCCCTTTAACACTATTGTCCAGGCGTCTGATATTGCCGACTTAGGGGTACTCTGCAAACTACGACATCGCAGGTGCGATGTCGGAGGGGTCATGTCGAAAGTGACGCACTTCCGGCGTCGCTCTCGACATCGTAGTGTGTAAAGCCTAGAAGATACGATTAACGAGCGCAAAAGCGTCGTAATCGTATCATCGGTGTAGCGTCGGCGAAAACCATAATTACCTTGCTGCGACGGTCCGATGTTGTTCCTCGTTCCTGCGGCAGCACACATCGCTGTGTGTGAAGTCGCAGGAGCGAGGAACATCTGCTACCTGCGTCCCGGCCGGCAATGCGGAAGGAAGGAGGTGGGCGGGATGTTTACATCCTGCTCATCTCCGCCCCTCCGCTGCTATTGGCCGCCTGTCGTGTGACGTCGCTATGACGCCGCACGACCCGCCCCCTTAATAAGGAGGCGGATCGCCGGCCAGAGCGACGTCGCAGGACAGGTGAGTGCATGTGAAGCTGCCGTAGCGATAATGTTCGCTACGCTAGCTATCACCATGATATCGCATCTGCGACGGGGGCGGGGACTATCGCACTCGGCATCGCAGCATCGGCTTGCGATGTCGTAGTGTGCAAAGTACCCCTTAATCTCAGGACAGATCATCAATATCATCACATGAGTGGGGGTCCGACACGCCCACCATTGCCATACTGATGTTAGGTCATCAAAATTATATGCCCTGACAGCCCCTTCTATAATAGATCCCAGGTGAGAACCAGGCGTACTGACAAGATGTGCCATAAGCGTCTCCAAGATGCGGGCCCCTCCCTGCGCTGGAGCCGGCAAACGGCCGGAGTTTGGGTCGGAGATGAGGAGGGGGCAACGAATACGTGTCTCTCTCCATTCCTTTTCCTGGACTTCCGAAAACAGTAGAGCGCACATGACAATGGGTATTGACGAGTCATTCCTAACCCCGATTTAAGTCCTTGCCTTCCCCGTCCTATTCATCCTCCCCTCTAGGCCCATAGCTTACATACTAAACTAAAATAAAGAGACCACGCCACAGGACGGAATGAATTGGCCACAGCAGCCTTTTATTTAAACATACAACATATAACCAAAATGATACCACTAATAAGAGGGGAATGGTCCTCGAAGCCCCCAACAATTCTTTTATTGCGGGCACGGCCCAGCATAGACTTACTGTACAAGGTGGCATGACCCCTAGCCGATTATACTCCTGCTCAGAGGCACTGGCTGCAAAACCAGCTGTCTGATTTTTTACCGCACCCCCACGCACGGGCTCCCCCTTCACCACCTGTGTGGCGTTCTGCCGTCTTCCATTCCATTGAATCCACCTGGGGAGCCCAGAGCCTTTTGAGCTCCCCCCCATCTAACCACCGTGAGATCACATTCCCAACTTGGAGGACCCTCCACTCCACCTGCCGCCGCTGTGACAAGAATGAAAGAAACTAATAGGTCAAAAGTACACCCCAACCTAAATCTCAGTTCTGATTGTAACCAAAACATATATACCTCTACGAATAAATGAAAGCCCATACGTAGCCAAGCTCAGACCTCCTCACCATGTAGTGGCACCGCACTAAAAGGGAGGGTGGCTGGGTGTTTAATCGTAGGCTGCCTTAAATGGCTGCCCTACGCTAATGGCTTCCCCTATTTATACCCCTAATTCACTACGCCGCCTCGTTGGGATCTCCCCGCCTTTGTTTTTATCCTTTATTTCCCTAATCCTAGCAAAGCCCCCTAAACCCCACATTATTTGAAAATTCCCCTATACTTGAAAAACCCCCAAGCCCAGCATTATTTAACACTTTCATTCCCGTCCAACCCTGCCAGGGCAGCCTCCCCCTAGGCTGTGGGGCCGAAGTCCGGCCTTACTGAACTCTAGTGACACAGAGATGTCTGACCCTTTTCCGTGTTAATGTAGTGGTGAGCAGTGCCCGGGACATCGGGACCCCGACTGATGTGCACTTTATTATGGGACACAAGACTGTAACAACACCCCGAGGTGGGATCTGCTGACCCCGAATTGAATAGAAAGACCCCACTCCCCCAAAGAAATGAAAATGAAAGCTATTTATTTTGTAAGTTTTGTATTTGTAAGCTAATATTTGTAAGAAGCCTGAAATGGTTGAGGATGTGTCCTCCACAATGGTGGTAGCATTGTAACCCAGAGCAGCCCCATGGGTGCGGCGGGGGCTGGTCAGTGAGCTGTGAGTTATCAAGGATGTGTAAAAAGGGGTTAGTTATCAAGGATGTGTAAAAAGGGGGGTGCGGTGGGCACACTTGGTGTGTCCTGTCAGTGGCTATGATGGGTAGAGAGGAGCATATGTGGTGCTCGCTCTCTGTTCCGCCGGTTCAGTGGGTTTCTTGGAGTGGGGGACATCTGCCTGTGCCTCCCACTCCTCCCAGTGCCGTTGCCTGCGCTCCGCACCCAAGTAACTAGAATGTTGCGATGGCTATTTATGTGCCCATATTGTCCGAGCCTTTTACCTTATGGAGATGAAAAAAAAAAATGAAACCTGGTGAGAAAGTGAAGCCACCCCTGCTGCCAGAATGGTCCGCCCCTGCTGAATATTTAGGATAAAATGGTTAAAAAGCGGTTGGCTGTTGTTTTTTGCCAGCAGCAGCTGATTTGCATATATCGGTGAGCGAGAGCTCTGATTGGCTGGCTGGAAAATGCAGAGGCGAGCTAGAGAAGGTACTGTAGACAGGCTGCAGAGAGCTGATGTGAGGGTATCTTCCGGCGGCTCGTACTGTAGGAGTCGCTGCAACAACAACTAATCATCAGGAGAGATAAGGATTTATTTAATGGTATGAATGTCTACCTTCCCATCATCTAAAAATAAACACCAGACAATAGACAGTGATTGAAAAATATCAAAAGGATAAAAATCAAAGTTGAATATGAAGATTTTCTATGTATGCAATAGCGTTCTCATGATTTCCAATCTAGAAATCCTTCTTGTCGCCATGGTAGGATCTCAGGGGGCGCTCCAGTCCTCCACAATGTGCTGGATAGTTTGACCATCTGCTCCACAGTCACAGGTGGGAGAGTGATATTTTCCCCACTTCTACATAAAATCCGCACAGACGCCAAAGTTTGTTCTGATACGATTTAGAGTGACCCATGTTTTCCTTGGTAGATTGAAGCCCGGCGGAGGGTTTTGTAAATTAGGGAACATTTGGGGATCACCGTCTACTACATTGACCCAAAGTTCTCGGACTCAGGACTCGCATCTGGGTCCGGGCAATCAATTCACACCATCTTTGGCCCTCACCCTAGGAAAAAGAGACTGCGCGTGTACACGTTTAAGTGGTAAAAACGCACCACGTCCTTCTAGAAGCCGTGACTTTTGCACCGACAGAGTTCTATCTATCACACTGTTGTCAGAGATGTCAATCTAGGGGAGACCTTCGCCGGAAAGATAGAAGTGAGCTTTCCCTTTGTGTAGCTTATATGACCAGGACTGACTACATCTATTCAGGTCCCCTGTAATAAAATTATACCTGATACCACCTAAATACATTCTGACCCCCCACCCCCCCCACCCCCACTAATATTAGAGGGAATTGGTCACCATGTTTTTGCTATGTAATTTGAGAGCAGCACGGCGTAGGGGCTGAGACCCTGATCCGGTGATGTGTCACTTACTGGGCTGTGTGTTTCTTTTTCAATAAAATTAGTGTTTAATCAGCTTGAAAGCATCATTACAGGACTTGGTGTCTCGTACCTTCTTGTCCTGCTGTTCTGTGTAACTCCACCCCCGCCACTGATTAGCGGCTTTCTGTTAATAATATGCAGTGTACACAGAAGCTGCCAATCAGTATTGTGGACAGGGTTATACATGGCTCAGCATTCTGAGCACTGCTAGGTCAGTCTGCAGCAGAGAAACCAGGGATTGTATCAGAATGACAGCAAACAGCCCAGTAAGTGACTCATCGCCGGAATCGGGGTCCCAGCCCCTACATTGTGCCGCGCTCAGATTATATAGCACAAATCTGCTGACAGATTCCCTTTAACACTATTGTCCAGGCGTCTGATATTGCCGACTTAGGGGTACTCTGCAAACTACGACATCGCAGGTGCGATGTCGGAGGGGTCATGTCGAAAGTGACGCACTTCCGGCGTCGCTCTCGACATCGTAGTGTGTAAAGCCTAGAAGATACGATTAACGAGCGCAAAAGCGTCGTAATCGTATCATCGGTGTAGCGTCGGCGAAAACCATAATTACCTTGCTGCGACGGTCCGATGTTGTTCCTCGTTCCTGCGGCAGCACACATCGCTGTGTGTGAAGTCGCAGGAGCGAGGAACATCTGCTACCTGCGTCCCGGCCGGCAATGCGGAAGGAAGGAGGTGGGCGGGATGTTTACATCCTGCTCATCTCCGCCCCTCCGCTGCTATTGGCCGCCTGTCGTGTGACGTCGCTATGACGCCGCACGACCCGCCCCCTTAATAAGGAGGCGGATCGCCGGCCAGAGCGACGTCGCAGGACAGGTGAGTGCATGTGAAGCTGCCGTAGCGATAATGTTCGCTACGCTAGCTATCACCATGATATCGCATCTGCGACGGGGGCGGGGACTATCGCACTCGGCATCGCAGCATCGGCTTGCGATGTCGTAGTGTGCAAAGTACCCCTTAATCTCAGGACAGATCATCAATATCATCACATGAGTGGGGGTCCGACACGCCCACCATTGCCATACTGATGTTAGGTCATCAAAATTATATGCCCTGACAGCCCCTTCTATAATAGATCCCAGGTGAGAACCAGGCGTACTGACAAGATGTGCCATAAGCGTCTCCAAGATGCGGGCCCCTCCCTGCGCTGGAGCCGGCAAACGGCCGGAGTTTGGGTCGGAGATGAGGAGGGGGCAACGAATACGTGTCTCTCTCCATTCCTTTTCCTGGACTTCCGAAAACAGTAGAGCGCACATGACAATGGGTATTGACGAGTCATTCCTAACCCCGATTTAAGTCCTTGCCTTCCCCGTCCTATTCATCCTCCCCTCTAGGCCCATAGCTTACATACTAAACTAAAATAAAGAGACCACGCCACAGGACGGAATGAATTGGCCACAGCAGCCTTTTATTTAAACATACAACATATAACCAAAATGATACCACTAATAAGAGGGGAATGGTCCTCGAAGCCCCCAACAATTCTTTTATTGCGGGCACGGCCCAGCATAGACTTACTGTACAAGGTGGCATGACCCCTAGCCGATTATACTCCTGCTCAGAGGCACTGGCTGCAAAACCAGCTGTCTGATTTTTTACCGCACCCCCACGCACGGGCTCCCCCTTCACCACCTGTGTGGCGTTCTGCCGTCTTCCATTCCATTGAATCCACCTGGGGAGCCCAGAGCCTTTTGAGCTCCCCCCCATCTAACCACCGTGAGATCACATTCCCAACTTGGAGGACCCTCCACTCCACCTGCCGCCGCTGTGACAAGAATGAAAGAAACTAATAGGTCAAAAGTACACCCCAACCTAAATCTCAGTTCTGATTGTAACCAAAACATATATACCTCTACGAATAAATGAAAGCCCATACGTAGCCAAGCTCAGACCTCCTCACCATGTAGTGGCACCGCACTAAAAGGGAGGGTGGCTGGGTGTTTAATCGTAGGCTGCCTTAAATGGCTGCCCTACGCTAATGGCTTCCCCTATTTATACCCCTAATTCACTACGCCGCCTCGTTGGGATCTCCCCGCCTTTGTTTTTATCCTTTATTTCCCTAATCCTAGCAAAGCCCCCTAAACCCCACATTATTTGAAAATTCCCCTATACTTGAAAAACCCCCAAGCCCAGCATTATTTAACACTTTCATTCCCGTCCAACCCTGCCAGGGCAGCCTCCCCCTAGGCTGTGGGGCCGAAGTCCGGCCTTACTGAACTCTAGTGACACAGAGATGTCTGACCCTTTTCCGTGTTAATGTAGTGGTGAGCAGTGCCCGGGACATCGGGAGCCTTCCCGCCGGACCCCGACCGATGTGCACTTTATTACGGGACACAAGACTGTAACAACACCCCGAGGTGGGATCTGCTGACCCCGAATTGAATAGAAAGACCCCACTCCCCCAAAGAAATGAAAATGAAAGCTATTTATTTTGTAAGTTTTGTATTTGTAAGCTAATATTTGTAAGAAGCCTGAAATGGTTGAGGATGTGTCCTCCACAATGGTGGTAGCATTGTAACCCAGAGCAGCCCCATGGGTGCGGCGGGGGCTGGTCAGTGAGCTGTGAGTTATCAAGGATGTGTAAAAAGGGGTTAGTTATCAAGGATGTGTAAAAAGGGGGGTGCGGTGGGCACACTTGGTGTGTCCTGTCAGTGGCTATGATGGGTAGAGAGGAGCATATGTGGTGCTCGCTCTCTGTTCCGCCGGTTCAGTGGGTTTCTTGGAGTGGGGGACATCTGCCTGTGCCTCCCACTCCTCCCAGTGCCGTTGCCTGCGCTCCGCACCCAAGTAACTAGAATGTTGCGATGGCTATTTATGTGCCCATATTGTCCGAGCCTTTTACCTTATGGAGATGAAAAAAAAAAATGAAACCTGGTGAGAAAGTGAAGCCACCCCTGCTGCCAGAATGGTCCGCCCCTGCTGAATATTTAGGATAAAATGGTTAAAAAGCGGTTGGCTGTTGTTTTTTGCCAGCAGCAGCTGATTTGCATATATCGGTGAGCGAGAGCTCTGATTGGCTGGCTGGAAAATGCAGAGGCGAGCTAGAGAAGGTACTGTAGACAGGCTGCAGAGAGCTGATGTGAGGGTATCTTCCGGCGGCTCGTACTGTAGGAGTCGCTGCAACAACAACTAATCATCAGGAGAGATAAGGATTTATTTAATGGTATGAATGTCTACCTTCCCATCATCTAAAAATAAACACCAGACAATAGACAGTGATTGAAAAATATCAAAAGGATAAAAATCAAAGTTGAATATGAAGATTTTCTATGTATGCAATAGCGTTCTCATGATTTCCAATCTAGAAATCCTTCTTGTCGCCATGGTAGGATCTCAGGGGGCGCTCCAGTCCTCAACAATGTGCTGGATAGTTTGACCATCTGCTCCACAGTCACAGGTGGGAGAGTGATATTTTCCCCACTTCTACATAAAATCCGCACAGACGCCAAAGTTTGTTCTGATACGATTTAGAGTGACCCATGTTTTCCTTGGTAGATTGAAGCCCGGCGGAGGGTTTTGTAAATTAGGGAACATTTGGGGATCACCGTCTACTACATTGACCCAAAGTTCTCGGACTCAGGACTCGCATCTGGGTCCGGGCAATCAATTCACACCATCTTTGGCCCTCACCCTAGGAAAAAGAGACTGCGCGTGTACACGTTTAAGTGGTAAAAACGCACCACGTCCTTCTAGAAGCCGTGACTTTTGCACCGACAGAGTTCTATCTATCACACTGTTGTCAGAGATGTCAATCTAGGGGAGACCTTCGCCGGAAAGATAGAAGTGAGCTTTCCCTTTGTGTAGCTTATATGACCAGGACTGACTACATCTATTCAGGTCCCCTGTAATAAAATTATACCTGATACCACCTAAATACATTCTGACCCCCCACCCCCCCCACCCCCACTAATATTAGAGGGAATTGGTCACCATGTTTTTGCTATGTAATTTGAGAGCAGCACGGCGTAGGGGCTGAGACCCTGATCCGGTGATGTGTCACTTACTGGGCTGTGTGTTTCTTTTTCAATAAAATTAGTGTTTAATCAGCTTGAAAGCATCATTACAGGACTTGGTGTCTCGTACCTTCTTGTCCTGCTGTTCTGTGTAACTCCACCCCCGCCACTGATTAGCGGCTTTCTGTTAATAATATGCAGTGTACACAGAAGCTGCCAATCAGTATTGTGGACAGGGTTATACATGGCTCAGCATTCTGAGCACTGCTAGGTCAGTCTGCAGCAGAGAAACCAGGGATTGTATCAGAATGACAGCAAACAGCCCAGTAAGTGACTCATCGCCGGAATCGGGGTCCCAGCCCCTACATTGTGCCGCGCTCAGATTATATAGCACAAATCTGCTGACAGATTCCCTTTAACACTATTGTCCAGGCGTCTGATATTGCCGACTTAGGGGTACTCTGCAAACTACGACATCGCAGGTGCGATGTCGGAGGGGTCATGTCGAAAGTGACGCACTTCCGGCGTCGCTCTCGACATCGTAGTGTGTAAAGCCTAGAAGATACGATTAACGAGCGCAAAAGCGTCGTAATCGTATCATCGGTGTAGCGTCGGCGAAAACCATAATTACCTTGCTGCGACGGTCCGATGTTGTTCCTCGTTCCTGCGGCAGCACACATCGCTGTGTGTGAAGTCGCAGGAGCGAGGAACATCTGCTACCTGCGTCCCGGCCGGCAATGCGGAAGGAAGGAGGTGGGCGGGATGTTTACATCCTGCTCATCTCCGCCCCTCCGCTGCTATTGGCCGCCTGTCGTGTGACGTCGCTATGACGCCGCACGACCCGCCCCCTTAATAAGGAGGCGGATCGCCGGCCAGAGCGACGTCGCAGGACAGGTGAGTGCATGTGAAGCTGCCGTAGCGATAATGTTCGCTACGCTAGCTATCACCATGATATCGCATCTGCGACGGGGGCGGGGACTATCGCACTCGGCATCGCAGCATCGGCTTGCGATGTCGTAGTGTGCAAAGTACCCCTTAATCTCAGGACAGATCATCAATATCATCACATGAGTGGGGGTCCGACACGCCCACCATTGCCATACTGATGTTAGGTCATCAAAATTATATGCCCTGACAGCCCCTTCTATAATAGATCCCAGGTGAGAACCAGGCGTACTGACAAGATGTGCCATAAGCGTCTCCAAGATGCGGGCCCCTCCCTGCGCTGGAGCCGGCAAACGGCCGGAGTTTGGGTCGGAGATGAGGAGGGGGCAACGAATACGTGTCTCTCTCCATTCCTTTTCCTGGACTTCCGAAAACAGTAGAGCGCACATGACAATGGGTATTGACGAGTCATTCCTAACCCCGATTTAAGTCCTTGCCTTCCCCGTCCTATTCATCCTCCCCTCTAGGCCCATAGCTTACATACTAAACTAAAATAAAGAGACCACGCCACAGGACGGAATGAATTGGCCACAGCAGCCTTTTATTTAAACATACAACATATAACCAAAATGATACCACTAATAAGAGGGGAATGGTCCTCGAAGCCCCCAACAATTCTTTTATTGCGGGCACGGCCCAGCATAGACTTACTGTACAAGGTGGCATGACCCCTAGCCGATTATACTCCTGCTCAGAGGCACTGGCTGCAAAACCAGCTGTCTGATTTTTTACCGCACCCCCACGCACGGGCTCCCCCTTCACCACCTGTGTGGCGTTCTGCCGTCTTCCATTCCATTGAATCCACCTGGGGAGCCCAGAGCCTTTTGAGCTCCCCCCCATCTAACCACCGTGAGATCACATTCCCAACTTGGAGGACCCTCCACTCCACCTGCCGCCGCTGTGACAAGAATGAAAGAAACTAATAGGTCAAAAGTACACCCCAACCTAAATCTCAGTTCTGATTGTAACCAAAACATATATACCTCTACGAATAAATGAAAGCCCATACGTAGCCAAGCTCAGACCTCCTCACCATGTAGTGGCACCGCACTAAAAGGGAGGGTGGCTGGGTGTTTAATCGTAGGCTGCCTTAAATGGCTGCCCTACGCTAATGGCTTCCCCTATTTATACCCCTAATTCACTACGCCGCCTCGTTGGGATCTCCCCGCCTTTGTTTTTATCCTTTATTTCCCTAATCCTAGCAAAGCCCCCTAAACCCCACATTATTTGAAAATTCCCCTATACTTGAAAAACCCCCAAGCCCAGCATTATTTAACACTTTCATTCCCGTCCAACCCTGCCAGGGCAGCCTCCCCCTAGGCTGTGGGGCCGAAGTCCGGCCTTACTGAACTCTAGTGACACAGAGATGTCTGACCCTTTTCCGTGTTAATGTAGTGGTGAGCAGTGCCCGGGACATCGGGAGCCTTCCCGCCGGACCCCGACCGATGTGCACTTTATTACGGGACACAAGACTGTAACAACACCCCGAGGTGGGATCTGCTGACCCCGAATTGAATAGAAAGACCCCACTCCCCCAAAGAAATGAAAATGAAAGCTATTTATTTTGTAAGTTTTGTATTTGTAAGCTAATATTTGTAAGAAGCCTGAAATGGTTGAGGATGTGTCCTCCACAATGGTGGTAGCATTGTAACCCAGAGCAGCCCCATGGGTGCGGCGGGGGCTGGTCAGTGAGCTGTGAGTTATCAAGGATGTGTAAAAAGGGGTTAGTTATCAAGGATGTGTAAAAAGGGGGGTGCGGTGGGCACACTTGGTGTGTCCTGTCAGTGGCTATGATGGGTAGAGAGGAGCATATGTGGTGCTCGCTCTCTGTTCCGCCGGTTCAGTGGGTTTCTTGGAGTGGGGGACATCTGCCTGTGCCTCCCACTCCTCCCAGTGCCGTTGCCTGCGCTCCGCACCCAAGTAACTAGAATGTTGCGATGGCTATTTATGTGCCCATATTGTCCGAGCCTTTTACCTTATGGAGATGAAAAAAAAAAATGAAACCTGGTGAGAAAGTGAAGCCACCCCTGCTGCCAGAATGGTCCGCCCCTGCTGAATATTTAGGATAAAATGGTTAAAAAGCGGTTGGCTGTTGTTTTTTGCCAGCAGCAGCTGATTTGCATATATCGGTGAGCGAGAGCTCTGATTGGCTGGCTGGAAAATGCAGAGGCGAGCTAGAGAAGGTACTGTAGACAGGCTGCAGAGAGCTGATGTGAGGGTATCTTCCGGCGGCTCGTACTGTAGGAGTCGCTGCAACAACAACTAATCATCAGGAGAGATAAGGATTTATTTAATGGTATGAATGTCTACCTTCCCATCATCTAAAAATAAACACCAGACAATAGACAGTGATTGAAAAATATCAAAAGGATAAAAATCAAAGTTGAATATGAAGATTTTCTATGTATGCAATAGCGTTCTCATGATTTCCAATCTAGAAATCCTTCTTGTCGCCATGGTAGGATCTCAGGGGGCGCTCCAGTCCTCCACAATGTGCTGGATAGTTTGACCATCTGCTCCACAGTCACAGGTGGGAGAGTGATATTTTCCCCACTTCTACATAAAATCCGCACAGACGCCAAAGTTTGTTCTGATACGATTTAGAGTGACCCATGTTTTCCTTGGTAGATTGAAGCCCGGCGGAGGGTTTTGTAAATTAGGGAACATTTGGGGATCACCGTCTACTACATTGACCCAAAGTTCTCGGACTCAGGACTCGCATCTGGGTCCGGGCAATCAATTCACACCATCTTTGGCCCTCACCCTAGGAAAAAGAGACTGCGCGTGTACACGTTTAAGTGGTAAAAACGCACCACGTCCTTCTAGAAGCCGTGACTTTTGCACCGACAGAGTTCTATCTATCACACTGTTGTCAGAGATGTCAATCTAGGGGAGACCTTCGCCGGAAAGATAGAAGTGAGCTTTCCCTTTGTGTAGCTTATATGACCAGGACTGACTACATCTATTCAGGTCCCCTGTAATAAAATTATACCTGATACCACCTAAATACATTCTGACCCCCCACCCCCCCCACCCCCACTAATATTAGAGGGAATTGGTCACCATGTTTTTGCTATGTAATTTGAGAGCAGCACGGCGTAGGGGCTGAGACCCTGATCCGGTGATGTGTCACTTACTGGGCTGTGTGTTTCTTTTTCAATAAAATTAGTGTTTAATCAGCTTGAAAGCATCATTACAGGACTTGGTGTCTCGTACCTTCTTGTCCTGCTGTTCTGTGTAACTCCACCCCCGCCACTGATTAGCGGCTTTCTGTTAATAATATGCAGTGTACACAGAAGCTGCCAATCAGTATTGTGGACAGGGTTATACATGGCTCAGCATTCTGAGCACTGCTAGGTCAGTCTGCAGCAGAGAAACCAGGGATTGTATCAGAATGACAGCAAACAGCCCAGTAAGTGACTCATCGCCGGAATCGGGGTCCCAGCCCCTACATTGTGCCGCGCTCAGATTATATAGCACAAATCTGCTGACAGATTCCCTTTAACACTATTGTCCAGGCGTCTGATATTGCCGACTTAGGGGTACTCTGCAAACTACGACATCGCAGGTGCGATGTCGGAGGGGTCATGTCGAAAGTGACGCACTTCCGGCGTCGCTCTCGACATCGTAGTGTGTAAAGCCTAGAAGATACGATTAACGAGCGCAAAAGCGTCGTAATCGTATCATCGGTGTAGCGTCGGCGAAAACCATAATTACCTTGCTGCGACGGTCCGATGTTGTTCCTCGTTCCTGCGGCAGCACACATCGCTGTGTGTGAAGTCGCAGGAGCGAGGAACATCTGCTACCTGCGTCCCGGCCGGCAATGCGGAAGGAAGGAGGTGGGCGGGATGTTTACATCCTGCTCATCTCCGCCCCTCCGCTGCTATTGGCCGCCTGTCGTGTGACGTCGCTATGACGCCGCACGACCCGCCCCCTTAATAAGGAGGCGGATCGCCGGCCAGAGCGACGTCGCAGGACAGGTGAGTGCATGTGAAGCTGCCGTAGCGATAATGTTCGCTACGCTAGCTATCACCATGATATCGCATCTGCGACGGGGGCGGGGACTATCGCACTCGGCATCGCAGCATCGGCTTGCGATGTCGTAGTGTGCAAAGTACCCCTTAATCTCAGGACAGATCATCAATATCATCACATGAGTGGGGGTCCGACACGCCCACCATTGCCATACTGATGTTAGGTCATCAAAATTATATGCCCTGACAGCCCCTTCTATAATAGATCCCAGGTGAGAACCAGGCGTACTGACAAGATGTGCCATAAGCGTCTCCAAGATGCGGGCCCCTCCCTGCGCTGGAGCCGGCAAACGGCCGGAGTTTGGGTCGGAGATGAGGAGGGGGCAACGAATACGTGTCTCTCTCCATTCCTTTTCCTGGACTTCCGAAAACAGTAGAGCGCACATGACAATGGGTATTGACGAGTCATTCCTAACCCCGATTTAAGTCCTTGCCTTCCCCGTCCTATTCATCCTCCCCTCTAGGCCCATAGCTTACATACTAAACTAAAATAAAGAGACCACGCCACAGGACGGAATGAATTGGCCACAGCAGCCTTTTATTTAAACATACAACATATAACCAAAATGATACCACTAATAAGAGGGGAATGGTCCTCGAAGCCCCCAACAATTCTTTTATTGCGGGCACGGCCCAGCATAGACTTACTGTACAAGGTGGCATGACCCCTAGCCGATTATACTCCTGCTCAGAGGCACTGGCTGCAAAACCAGCTGTCTGATTTTTTACCGCACCCCCACGCACGGGCTCCCCCTTCACCACCTGTGTGGCGTTCTGCCGTCTTCCATTCCATTGAATCCACCTGGGGAGCCCAGAGCCTTTTGAGCTCCCCCCCATCTAACCACCGTGAGATCACATTCCCAACTTGGAGGACCCTCCACTCCACCTGCCGCCGCTGTGACAAGAATGAAAGAAACTAATAGGTCAAAAGTACACCCCAACCTAAATCTCAGTTCTGATTGTAACCAAAACATATATACCTCTACGAATAAATGAAAGCCCATACGTAGCCAAGCTCAGACCTCCTCACCATGTAGTGGCACCGCACTAAAAGGGAGGGTGGCTGGGTGTTTAATCGTAGGCTGCCTTAAATGGCTGCCCTACGCTAATGGCTTCCCCTATTTATACCCCTAATTCACTACGCCGCCTCGTTGGGATCTCCCCGCCTTTGTTTTTATCCTTTATTTCCCTAATCCTAGCAAAGCCCCCTAAACCCCACATTATTTGAAAATTCCCCTATACTTGAAAAACCCCCAAGCCCAGCATTATTTAACACTTTCATTCCCGTCCAACCCTGCCAGGGCAGCCTCCCCCTAGGCTGTGGGGCCGAAGTCCGGCCTTACTGAACTCTAGTGACACAGAGATGTCTGACCCTTTTCCGTGTTAATGTAGTGGTGAGCAGTGCCCGGGACATCGGGAGCCTTCCCGCCGGACCCCGACCGATGTGCACTTTATTACGGGACACAAGACTGTAACAACACCCCGAGGTGGGATCTGCTGACCCCGAATTGAATAGAAAGACCCCACTCCCCCAAAGAAATGAAAATGAAAGCTATTTATTTTGTAAGTTTTGTATTTGTAAGCTAATATTTGTAAGAAGCCTGAAATGGTTGAGGATGTGTCCTCCACAATGGTGGTAGCATTGTAACCCAGAGCAGCCCCATGGGTGCGGCGGGGGCTGGTCAGTGAGCTGTGAGTTATCAAGGATGTGTAAAAAGGGGTTAGTTATCAAGGATGTGTAAAAAGGGGGGTGCGGTGGGCACACTTGGTGTGTCCTGTCAGTAGCTATGATGGGTAGAGAGGAGCATATGTGGTGCTCGCTCTCTGTTCCGCCGGTTCAGTGGGTTTCTTGGAGTGGGGGACATCTGCCTGTGCCTCCCACTCCTCCCAGTGCCGTTGCCTGCGCTCCGCACCCAAGTAACTAGAATGTTGCGATGGCTATTTATGTGCCCATATTGTCCGAGCCTTTTACCTTATGGAGATGAAAAAAAAAAATGAAACCTGGTGAGAAAGTGAAGCCACCCCTGCTGCCAGAATGGTCCGCCCCTGCTGAATATTTAGGATAAAATGGTTAAAAAGCGGTTGGCTGTTGTTTTTTGCCAGCAGCAGCTGATTTGCATATATCGGTGAGCGAGAGCTCTGATTGGCTGGCTGGAAAATGCAGAGGCGAGCTAGAGAAGGTACTGTAGACAGGCTGCAGAGAGCTGATGTGAGGGTATCTTCCGGCGGCTCGTACTGTAGGAGTCGCTGCAACAACAACTAATCATCAGGAGAGATAAGGATTTATTTAATGGTATGAATGTCTACCTTCCCATCATCTAAAAATAAACACCAGACAATAGACAGTGATTGAAAAATATCAAAAGGATAAAAATCAAAGTTGAATATGAAGATTTTCTATGTATGCAATAGCGTTCTCATGATTTCCAATCTAGAAATCCTTCTTGTCGCCATGGTAGGATCTCAGGGGGCGCTCCAGTCCTCCACAATGTGCTGGATAGTTTGACCATCTGCTCCACAGTCACAGGTGGGAGAGTGATATTTTCCCCACTTCTACATAAAATCCGCACAGACGCCAAAGTTTGTTCTGATACGATTTAGAGTGACCCATGTTTTCCTTGGTAGATTGAAGCCCGGCGGAGGGTTTTGTAAATTAGGGAACATTTGGGGATCACCGTCTACTACATTGACCCAAAGTTCTCGGACTCAGGACTCGCATCTGGGTCCGGGCAATCAATTCACACCATCTTTGGCCCTCACCCTAGGAAAAAGAGACTGCGCGTGTACACGTTTAAGTGGTAAAAACGCACCACGTCCTTCTAGAAGCCGTGACTTTTGCACCGACAGAGTTCTATCTATCACACTGTTGTCAGAGATGTCAATCTAGGGGAGACCTTCGCCGGAAAGATAGAAGTGAGCTTTCCCTTTGTGTAGCTTATATGACCAGGACTGACTACATCTATTCAGGTCCCCTGTAATAAAATTATACCTGATACCACCTAAATACATTCTGACCCCCCACCCCCCCCACCCCCACTAATATTAGAGGGAATTGGTCACCATGTTTTTGCTATGTAATTTGAGAGCAGCACGGCGTAGGGGCTGAGACCCTGATCCGGTGATGTGTCACTTACTGGGCTGTGTGTTTCTTTTTCAATAAAATTAGTGTTTAATCAGCTTGAAAGCATCATTACAGGACTTGGTGTCTCGTACCTTCTTGTCCTGCTGTTCTGTGTAACTCCACCCCCGCCACTGATTAGCGGCTTTCTGTTAATAATATGCAGTGTACACAGAAGCTGCCAATCAGTATTGTGGACAGGGTTATACATGGCTCAGCATTCTGAGCACTGCTAGGTCAGTCTGCAGCAGAGAAACCAGGGATTGTATCAGAATGACAGCAAACAGCCCAGTAAGTGACTCATCGCCGGAATCGGGGTCCCAGCCCCTACATTGTGCCGCGCTCAGATTATATAGCACAAATCTGCTGACAGATTCCCTTTAACACTATTGTCCAGGCGTCTGATATTGCCGACTTAGGGGTACTCTGCAAACTACGACATCGCAGGTGCGATGTCGGAGGGGTCATGTCGAAAGTGACGCACTTCCGGCGTCGCTCTCGACATCGTAGTGTGTAAAGCCTAGAAGATACGATTAACGAGCGCAAAAGCGTCGTAATCGTATCATCGGTGTAGCGTCGGCGAAAACCATAATTACCTTGCTGCGACGGTCCGATGTTGTTCCTCGTTCCTGCGGCAGCACACATCGCTGTGTGTGAAGTCGCAGGAGCGAGGAACATCTGCTACCTGCGTCCCGGCCGGCAATGCGGAAGGAAGGAGGTGGGCGGGATGTTTACATCCTGCTCATCTCCGCCCCTCCGCTGCTATTGGCCGCCTGTCGTGTGACGTCGCTATGACGCCGCACGACCCGCCCCCTTAATAAGGAGGCGGATCGCCGGCCAGAGCGACGTCGCAGGACAGGTGAGTGCATGTGAAGCTGCCGTAGCGATAATGTTCGCTACGCTAGCTATCACCATGATATCGCATCTGCGACGGGGGCGGGGACTATCGCACTCGGCATCGCAGCATCGGCTTGCGATGTCGTAGTGTGCAAAGTACCCCTTAATCTCAGGACAGATCATCAATATCATCACATGAGTGGGGGTCCGACACGCCCACCATTGCCATACTGATGTTAGGTCATCAAAATTATATGCCCTGACAGCCCCTTCTATAATAGATCCCAGGTGAGAACCAGGCGTACTGACAAGATGTGCCATAAGCGTCTCCAAGATGCGGGCCCCTCCCTGCGCTGGAGCCGGCAAACGGCCGGAGTTTGGGTCGGAGATGAGGAGGGGGCAACGAATACGTGTCTCTCTCCATTCCTTTTCCTGGACTTCCGAAAACAGTAGAGCGCACATGACAATGGGTATTGACGAGTCATTCCTAACCCCGATTTAAGTCCTTGCCTTCCCCGTCCTATTCATCCTCCCCTCTAGGCCCATAGCTTACATACTAAACTAAAATAAAGAGACCACGCCACAGGACGGAATGAATTGGCCACAGCAGCCTTTTATTTAAACATACAACATATAACCAAAATGATACCACTAATAAGAGGGGAATGGTCCTCGAAGCCCCCAACAATTCTTTTATTGCGGGCACGGCCCAGCATAGACTTACTGTACAAGGTGGCATGACCCCTAGCCGATTATACTCCTGCTCAGAGGCACTGGCTGCAAAACCAGCTGTCTGATTTTTTACCGCACCCCCACGCACGGGCTCCCCCTTCACCACCTGTGTGGCGTTCTGCCGTCTTCCATTCCATTGAATCCACCTGGGGAGCCCAGAGCCTTTTGAGCTCCCCCCCATCTAACCACCGTGAGATCACATTCCCAACTTGGAGGACCCTCCACTCCACCTGCCGCCGCTGTGACAAGAATGAAAGAAACTAATAGGTCAAAAGTACACCCCAACCTAAATCTCAGTTCTGATTGTAACCAAAACATATATACCTCTACGAATAAATGAAAGCCCATACGTAGCCAAGCTCAGACCTCCTCACCATGTAGTGGCACCGCACTAAAAGGGAGGGTGGCTGGGTGTTTAATCGTAGGCTGCCTTAAATGGCTGCCCTACGCTAATGGCTTCCCCTATTTATACCCCTAATTCACTACGCCGCCTCGTTGGGATCTCCCCGCCTTTGTTTTTATCCTTTATTTCCCTAATCCTAGCAAAGCCCCCTAAACCCCACATTATTTGAAAATTCCCCTATACTTGAAAAACCCCCAAGCCCAGCATTATTTAACACTTTCATTCCCGTCCAACCCTGCCAGGGCAGCCTCCCCCTAGGCTGTGGGGCCGAAGTCCGGCCTTACTGAACTCTAGTGACACAGAGATGTCTGACCCTTTTCCGTGTTAATGTAGTGGTGAGCAGTGCCCGGGACATCGGGAGCCTTCCCGCCGGACCCCGACCGATGTGCACTTTATTACGGGACACAAGACTGTAACAACACCCCGAGGTGGGATCTGCTGACCCCGAATTGAATAGAAAGACCCCACTCCCCCAAAGAAATGAAAATGAAAGCTATTTATTTTGTAAGTTTTGTATTTGTAAGCTAATATTTGTAAGAAGCCTGAAATGGTTGAGGATGTGTCCTCCACAATGGTGGTAGCATTGTAACCCAGAGCAGCCCCATGGGTGCGGCGGGGGCTGGTCAGTGAGCTGTGAGTTATCAAGGATGTGTAAAAAGGGGTTAGTTATCAAGGATGTGTAAAAAGGGGGGTGCGGTGGGCACACTTGGTGTGTCCTGTCAGTGGCTATGATGGGTAGAGAGGAGCATATGTGGTGCTCGCTCTCTGTTCCGCCGGTTCAGTGGGTTTCTTGGAGTGGGGGACATCTGCCTGTGCCTCCCACTCCTCCCAGTGCCGTTGCCTGCGCTCCGCACCCAAGTAACTAGAATGTTGCGATGGCTATTTATGTGCCCATATTGTCCGAGCCTTTTACCTTATGGAGATGAAAAAAAAAAATGAAACCTGGTGAGAAAGTGAAGCCACCCCTGCTGCCAGAATGGTCCGCCCCTGCTGAATATTTAGGATAAAATGGTTAAAAAGCGGTTGGCTGTTGTTTTTTGCCAGCAGCAGCTGATTTGCATATATCGGTGAGCGAGAGCTCTGATTGGCTGGCTGGAAAATGCAGAGGCGAGCTAGAGAAGGTACTGTAGACAGGCTGCAGAGAGCTGATGTGAGGGTATCTTCCGGCGGCTCGTACTGTAGGAGTCGCTGCAACAACAACTAATCATCAGGAGAGATAAGGATTTATTTAATGGTATGAATGTCTACCTTCCCATCATCTAAAAATAAACACCAGACAATAGACAGTGATTGAAAAATATCAAAAGGATAAAAATCAAAGTTGAATATGAAGATTTTCTATGTATGCAATAGCGTTCTCATGATTTCCAATCTAGAAATCCTTCTTGTCGCCATGGTAGGATCTCAGGGGGCGCTCCAGTCCTCCACAATGTGCTGGATAGTTTGACCATCTGCTCCACAGTCACAGGTGGGAGAGTGATATTTTCCCCACTTCTACATAAAATCCGCACAGACGCCAAAGTTTGTTCTGATACGATTTAGAGTGACCCATGTTTTCCTTGGTAGATTGAAGCCCGGCGGAGGGTTTTGTAAATTAGGGAACATTTGGGGATCACCGTCTACTACATTGACCCAAAGTTCTCGGACTCAGGACTCGCATCTGGGTCCGGGCAATCAATTCACACCATCTTTGGCCCTCACCCTAGGAAAAAGAGACTGCGCGTGTACACGTTTAAGTGGTAAAAACGCACCACGTCCTTCTAGAAGCCGTGACTTTTGCACCGACAGAGTTCTATCTATCACACTGTTGTCAGAGATGTCAATCTAGGGGAGACCTTCGCCGGAAAGATAGAAGTGAGCTTTCCCTTTGTGTAGCTTATATGACCAGGACTGACTACATCTATTCAGGTCCCCTGTAATAAAATTATACCTGATACCACCTAAATACATTCTGACCCCCCACCCCCCCCACCCCCACTAATATTAGAGGGAATTGGTCACCATGTTTTTGCTATGTAATTTGAGAGCAGCACGGCGTAGGGGCTGAGACCCTGATCCGGTGATGTGTCACTTACTGGGCTGTGTGTTTCTTTTTCAATAAAATTAGTGTTTAATCAGCTTGAAAGCATCATTACAGGACTTGGTGTCTCGTACCTTCTTGTCCTGCTGTTCTGTGTAACTCCACCCCCGCCACTGATTAGCGGCTTTCTGTTAATAATATGCAGTGTACACAGAAGCTGCCAATCAGTATTGTGGACAGGGTTATACATGGCTCAGCATTCTGAGCACTGCTAGGTCAGTCTGCAGCAGAGAAACCAGGGATTGTATCAGAATGACAGCAAACAGCCCAGTAAGTGACTCATCGCCGGAATCGGGGTCCCAGCCCCTACATTGTGCCGCGCTCAGATTATATAGCACAAATCTGCTGACAGATTCCCTTTAACACTATTGTCCAGGCGTCTGATATTGCCGACTTAGGGGTACTCTGCAAACTACGACATCGCAGGTGCGATGTCGGAGGGGTCATGTCGAAAGTGACGCACTTCCGGCGTCGCTCTCGACATCGTAGTGTGTAAAGCCTAGAAGATACGATTAACGAGCGCAAAAGCGTCGTAATCGTATCATCGGTGTAGCGTCGGCGAAAACCATAATTACCTTGCTGCGACGGTCCGATGTTGTTCCTCGTTCCTGCGGCAGCACACATCGCTGTGTGTGAAGTCGCAGGAGCGAGGAACATCTGCTACCTGCGTCCCGGCCGGCAATGCGGAAGGAAGGAGGTGGGCGGGATGTTTACATCCTGCTCATCTCCGCCCCTCCGCTGCTATTGGCCGCCTGTCGTGTGACGTCGCTATGACGCCGCACGACCCGCCCCCTTAATAAGGAGGCGGATCGCCGGCCAGAGCGACGTCGCAGGACAGGTGAGTGCATGTGAAGCTGCCGTAGCGATAATGTTCGCTACGCTAGCTATCACCATGATATCGCATCTGCGACGGGGGCGGGGACTATCGCACTCGGCATCGCAGCATCGGCTTGCGATGTCGTAGTGTGCAAAGTACCCCTTAATCTCAGGACAGATCATCAATATCATCACATGAGTGGGGGTCCGACACGCCCACCATTGCCATACTGATGTTAGGTCATCAAAATTATATGCCCTGACAGCCCCTTCTATAATAGATCCCAGGTGAGAACCAGGCGTACTGACAAGATGTGCCATAAGCGTCTCCAAGATGCGGGCCCCTCCCTGCGCTGGAGCCGGCAAACGGCCGGAGTTTGGGTCGGAGATGAGGAGGGGGCAACGAATACGTGTCTCTCTCCATTCCTTTTCCTGGACTTCCGAAAACAGTAGAGCGCACATGACAATGGGTATTGACGAGTCATTCCTAACCCCGATTTAAGTCCTTGCCTTCCCCGTCCTATTCATCCTCCCCTCTAGGCCCATAGCTTACATACTAAACTAAAATAAAGAGACCACGCCACAGGACGGAATGAATTGGCCACAGCAGCCTTTTATTTAAACATACAACATATAACCAAAATGATACCACTAATAAGAGGGGAATGGTCCTCGAAGCCCCCAACAATTCTTTTATTGCGGGCACGGCCCAGCATAGACTTACTGTACAAGGTGGCATGACCCCTAGCCGATTATACTCCTGCTCAGAGGCACTGGCTGCAAAACCAGCTGTCTGATTTTTTACCGCACCCCCACGCACGGGCTCCCCCTTCACCACCTGTGTGGCGTTCTGCCGTCTTCCATTCCATTGAATCCACCTGGGGAGCCCAGAGCCTTTTGAGCTCCCCCCCATCTAACCACCGTGAGATCACATTCCCAACTTGGAGGACCCTCCACTCCACCTGCCGCCGCTGTGACAGGAATTAAAGAAACTAATAGGTCAAAAGTACACCCCAACCTAAATCTCAGTTCTGATTGTAACCAAAACATATATACCTCTACGAATAAATGAAAGCCCATACGTAGCCAAGCTCAGACCTCCTCACCATGTAGTGGCACCGCACTAAAAGGGAGGGTGGCTGGGTGTTTAATCGTAGGCTGCCTTAAATGGCTGCCCTACGCTAATGGCTTCCCCTATTTATACCCCTAATTCACTACGCCGCCTCGTTGGGATCTCCCCGCCTTTGTTTTTATCCTTTATTTCCCTAATCCTAGCAAAGCCCCCTAAACCCCACATTATTTGAAAATTCCCCTATACTTGAAAAACCCCCAAGCCCAGCATTATTTAACACTTTCATTCCCGTCCAACCCTGCCAGGGCAGCCTCCCCCTAGGCTGTGGGGCCGAAGTCCGGCCTTACTGAACTCTAGTGACACAGAGATGTCTGACCCTTTTCCGTGTTAATGTAGTGGTGAGCAGTGCCCGGGACATCGGGAGCCTTCCCGCCGGACCCCGACCGATGTGCACTTTATTACGGGACACAAGACTGTAACAACACCCCGAGGTGGGATCTGCTGACCCCGAATTGAATAGAAAGACCCCACTCCCCCAAAGAAATGAAAATGAAAGCTATTTATTTTGTAAGTTTTGTATTTGTAAGCTAATATTTGTAAGAAGCCTGAAATGGTTGAGGATGTGTCCTCCACAATGGTGGTAGCATTGTAACCCAGAGCAGCCCCATGGGTGCGGCGGGGGCTGGTCAGTGAGCTGTGAGTTATCAAGGATGTGTAAAAAGGGGTTAGTTATCAAGGATGTGTAAAAAGGGGGGTGCGGTGGGCACACTTGGTGTGTCCTGTCAGTGGCTATGATGGGTAGAGAGGAGCATATGTGGTGCTCGCTCTCTGTTCCGCCGGTTCAGTGGGTTTCTTGGAGTGGGGGACATCTGCCTGTGCCTCCCACTCCTCCCAGTGCCGTTGCCTGCGCTCCGCACCCAAGTAACTAGAATGTTGCGATGGCTATTTATGTGCCCATATTGTCCGAGCCTTTTACCTTATGGAGATGAAAAAAAAAAATGAAACCTGGTGAGAAAGTGAAGCCACCCCTGCTGCCAGAATGGTCCGCCCCTGCTGAATATTTAGGATAAAATGGTTAAAAAGCGGTTGGCTGTTGTTTTTTGCCAGCAGCAGCTGATTTGCATATATCGGTGAGCGAAAGCTCTGATTGGCTGGCTGGAAAATGCAGAGGCGAGCTAGAGAAGGTACTGTAGACAGGCTGCAGAGAGCTGATGTGAGGGTATCTTCCGGCGGCTCGTACTGTAGGAGTCGCTGCAACAACAACTAATCATCAGGAGAGATAAGGATTTATTTAATGGTATGAATGTCTACCTTCCCATCATCTAAAAATAAACACCAGACAATAGACAGTGATTGAAAAATATCAAAAGGATAAAAATCAAAGTTGAATATGAAGATTTTCTATGTATGCAATAGCGTTCTCATGATTTCCAATCTAGAAATCCTTCTTGTCGCCATGGTAGGATCTCAGGGGGCGCTCCAGTCCTCCACAATGTGCTGGATAGTTTGACCATCTGCTCCACAGTCACAGGTGGGAGAGTGATATTTTCCCCACTTCTACATAAAATCCGCACAGACGCCAAAGTTTGTTCTGATACGATTTAGAGTGACCCATGTTTTCCTCGGTAGATTGAAGCCCGGCGGAGGGTTTTGTAAATTAGGGAACATTTGGGGATCACCGTCTACTACATTGACCCAAAGTTCTCGGACTCAGGACTCGCATCTGGGTCCGGGCAATCAATTCACACCATCTTTGGCCCTCACCCTAGGAAAAAGAGACTGCGCGTGTACACGTTTAAGTGGTAAAAACGCACCACGTCCTTCTAGAAGCCGTGACTTTTGCACCGACAGAGTTCTATCTATCACACTGTTGTCAGAGATGTCAATCTAGGGGAGACCTTCGCCGGAAAGATAGAAGTGAGCTTTCCCTTTGTGTAGCTTATATGACCAGGACTGACTACATCTATTCAGGTCCCCTGTAATAAAATTATACCTGATACCACCTAAATACATTCTGACCCCCCACCCCCCCCACCCCCACTAATATTAGAGGGAATTGGTCACCATGTTTTTGCTATGTAATTTGAGAGCAGCACGGCGTAGGGGCTGAGACCCTGATCCGGTGATGTGTCACTTACTGGGCTGTGTGTTTCTTTTTCAATAAAATTAGTGTTTAATCAGCTTGAAAGCATCATTACAGGACTTGGTGTCTCGTACCTTCTTGTCCTGCTGTTCTGTGTAACTCCACCCCCGCCACTGATTAGCGGCTTTCTGTTAATAATATGCAGTGTACACAGAAGCTGCCAATCAGTATTGTGGACAGGGTTATACATGGCTCAGCATTCTGAGCACTGCTAGGTCAGTCTGCAGCAGAGAAACCAGGGATTGTATCAGAATGACAGCAAACAGCCCAGTAAGTGACTCATCGCCGGAATCGGGGTCCCAGCCCCTACATTGTGCCGCGCTCAGATTATATAGCACAAATCTGCTGACAGATTCCCTTTAACACTATTGTCCAGGCGTCTGATATTGCCGACTTAGGGGTACTCTGCAAACTACGACATCGCAGGTGCGATGTCGGAGGGGTCATGTCGAAAGTGACGCACTTCCGGCGTCGCTCTCGACATCGTAGTGTGTAAAGCCTAGAAGATACGATTAACGAGCGCAAAAGCGTCGTAATCGTATCATCGGTGTAGCGTCGGCGAAAACCATAATTACCTTGCTGCGACGGTCCGATGTTGTTCCTCGTTCCTGCGGCAGCACACATCGCTGTGTGTGAAGTCGCAGGAGCGAGGAACATCTGCTACCTGCGTCCCGGCCGGCAATGCGGAAGGAAGGAGGTGGGCGGGATGTTTACATCCTGCTCATCTCCGCCCCTCCGCTGCTATTGGCCGCCTGTCGTGTGACGTCGCTATGACGCCGCACGACCCGCCCCCTTAATAAGGAGGCGGATCGCCGGCCAGAGCGACGTCGCAGGACAGGTGAGTGCATGTGAAGCTGCCGTAGCGATAATGTTCGCTACGCTAGCTATCACCATGATATCGCATCTGCGACGGGGGCGGGGACTATCGCACTCGGCATCGCAGCATCGGCTTGCGATGTCGTAGTGTGCAAAGTACCCCTTAATCTCAGGACAGATCATCAATATCATCACATGAGTGGGGGTCCGACACGCCCACCATTGCCATACTGATGTTAGGTCATCAAAATTATATGCCCTGACAGCCCCTTCTATAATAGATCCCAGGTGAGAACCAGGCGTACTGACAAGATGTGCCATAAGCGTCTCCAAGATGCGGGCCCCTCCCTGCGCTGGAGCCGGCAAACGGCCGGAGTTTGGGTCGGAGATGAGGAGGGGGCAACGAATACGTGTCTCTCTCCATTCCTTTTCCTGGACTTCCGAAAACAGTAGAGCGCACATGACAATGGGTATTGACGAGTCATTCCTAACCCCGATTTAAGTCCTTGCCTTCCCCGTCCTATTCATCCTCCCCTCTAGGCCCATAGCTTACATACTAAACTAAAATAAAGAGACCACGCCACAGGACGGAATGAATTGGCCACAGCAGCCTTTTATTTAAACATACAACATATAACCAAAATGATACCACTAATAAGAGGGGAATGGTCCTCGAAGCCCCCAACAATTCTTTTATTGCGGGCACGGCCCAGCATAGACTTACTGTACAAGGTGGCATGACCCCTAGCCGATTATACTCCTGCTCAGAGGCACTGGCTGCAAAACCAGCTGTCTGATTTTTTACCGCACCCCCACGCACGGGCTCCCCCTTCACCACCTGTGTGGCGTTCTGCCGTCTTCCATTCCATTGAATCCACCTGGGGAGCCCAGAGCCTTTTGAGCTCCCCCCCATCTAACCACCGTGAGATCACATTCCCAACTTGGAGGACCCTCCACTCCACCTGCCGCCGCTGTGACAGGAATTAAAGAAACTAATAGGTCAAAAGTACACCCCAACCTAAATCTCAGTTCTGATTGTAACCAAAACATATATACCTCTACGAATAAATGAAAGCCCATACGTAGCCAAGCTCAGACCTCCTCACCATGTAGTGGCACCGCACTAAAAGGGAGGGTGGCTGGGTGTTTAATCGTAGGCTGCCTTAAATGGCTGCCCTACGCTAATGGCTTCCCCTATTTATACCCCTAATTCACTACGCCGCCTCGTTGGGATCTCCCCGCCTTTGTTTTTATCCTTTATTTCCCTAATCCTAGCAAAGCCCCCTAAACCCCACATTATTTGAAAATTCCCCTATACTTGAAAAACCCCCAAGCCCAGCATTATTTAACACTTTCATTCCCGTCCAACCCTGCCAGGGCAGCCTCCCCCTAGGCTGTGGGGCCGAAGTCCGGCCTTACTGAACTCTAGTGACACAGAGATGTCTGACCCTTTTCCGTGTTAATGTAGTGGTGAGCAGTGCCCGGGACATCGGGAGCCTTCCCGCCGGACCCCGACCGATGTGCACTTTATTACGGGACACAAGACTGTAACAACACCCCGAGGTGGGATCTGCTGACCCCGAATTGAATAGAAAGACCCCACTCCCCCAAAGAAATGAAAATGAAAGCTATTTATTTTGTAAGTTTTGTATTTGTAAGCTAATATTTGTAAGAAGCCTGAAATGGTTGAGGATGTGTCCTCCACAATGGTGGTAGCATTGTAACCCAGAGCAGCCCCATGGGTGCGGCGGGGGCTGGTCAGTGAGCTGTGAGTTATCAAGGATGTGTAAAAAGGGGTTAGTTATCAAGGATGTGTAAAAAGGGGGGTGCGGTGGGCACACTTGGTGTGTCCTGTCAGTGGCTATGATGGGTAGAGAGGAGCATATGTGGTGCTCGCTCTCTGTTCCGCCGGTTCAGTGGGTTTCTTGGAGTGGGGGACATCTGCCTGTGCCTCCCACTCCTCCCAGTGCCGTTGCCTGCGCTCCGCACCCAAGTAACTAGAATGTTGCGATGGCTATTTATGTGCCCATATTGTCCGAGCCTTTTACCTTATGGAGATGAAAAAAAAAAATGAAACCTGGTGAGAAAGTGAAGCCACCCCTGCTGCCAGAATGGTCCGCCCCTGCTGAATATTTAGGATAAAATGGTTAAAAAGCGGTTGGCTGTTGTTTTTTGCCAGCAGCAGCTGATTTGCATATATCGGTGAGCGAGAGCTCTGATTGGCTGGCTGGAAAATGCAGAGGCGAGCTAGAGAAGGTACTGTAGACAGGCTGCAGAGAGCTGATGTGAGGGTATCTTCCGGCGGCTCGTACTGTAGGAGTCGCTGCAACAACAACTAATCATCAGGAGAGATAAGGATTTATTTAATGGTATGAATGTCTACCTTCCCATCATCTAAAAATAAACACCAGACAATAGACAGTGATTGAAAAATATCAAAAGGATAAAAATCAAAGTTGAATATGAAGATTTTCTATGTATGCAATAGCGTTCTCATGATTTCCAATCTAGAAATCCTTCTTGTCGCCATGGTAGGATCTCAGGGGGCGCTCCAGTCCTCAACAATGTGCTGGATAGTTTGACCATCTGCTCCACAGTCACAGGTGGGAGAGTGATATTTTCCCCACTTCTACATAAAATCCGCACAGACGCCAAAGTTTGTTCTGATACGATTTAGAGTGACCCATGTTTTCCTCGGTAGATTGAAGCCCGGCGGAGGGTTTTGTAAATTAGGGAACATTTGGGGATCACCGTCTACTACATTGACCCAAAGTTCTCGGACTCAGGACTCGCATCTGGGTCCGGGCAATCAATTCACACCATCTTTGGCCCTCACCCTAGGAAAAAGAGACTGCGCGTGTACACGTTTAAGTGGTAAAAACGCACCACGTCCTTCTAGAAGCCGTGACTTTTGCACCGACAGAGTTCTATCTATCACACTGTTGTCAGAGATGTCAATCTAGGGGAGACCTTCGCCGGAAAGATAGAAGTGAGCTTTCCCTTTGTGTAGCTTATATGACCAGGACTGACTACATCTATTCAGGTCCCCTGTAATAAAATTATACCTGATACCACCTAAATACATTCTGACCCCCCCACCCCACCCCCACTAATATTAGAGGGAATTGGTCACCATGTTTTTGCTATGTAATTTGAGAGCAGCACGGCGTAGGGGCTGAGACCCTGATCCGGTGATGTGTCACTTACTGGGCTGTGTGTTTCTTTTTCAATAAAATTAGTGTTTAATCAGCTTGAAAGCATCATTACAGGACTTGGTGTCTCGTACCTTCTTGTCCTGCTGTTCTGTGTAACTCCACCCCCGCCACTGATTAGCGGCTTTCTGTTAATAATATGCAGTGTACACAGAAGCTGCCAATCAGTATTGTGGACAGGGTTATACATGGCTCAGCATTCTGAGCACTGCTAGGTCAGTCTGCAGCAGAGAAACCAGGGATTGTATCAGAATGACAGCAAACAGCCCAGTAAGTGACTCATCGCCGGAATCGGGGTCCCAGCCCCTACATTGTGCCGCGCTCAGATTATATAGCACAAATCTGCTGACAGATTCCCTTTAACACTATTGTCCAGGCGTCTGATATTGCCGACTTAGGGGTACTCTGCAAACTACGACATCGCAGGTGCGATGTCGGAGGGGTCATGTCGAAAGTGACGCACTTCCGGCGTCGCTCTCGACATCGTAGTGTGTAAAGCCTAGAAGATACGATTAACGAGCGCAAAAGCGTCGTAATCGTATCATCGGTGTAGCGTCGGCGAAAACCATAATTACCTTGCTGCGACGGTCCGATGTTGTTCCTCGTTCCTGCGGCAGCACACATCGCTGTGTGTGAAGTCGCAGGAGCGAGGAACATCTGCTACCTGCGTCCCGGCCGGCAATGCGGAAGGAAGGAGGTGGGCGGGATGTTTACATCCTGCTCATCTCCGCCCCTCCGCTGCTATTGGCCGCCTGTCGTGTGACGTCGCTATGACGCCGCACGACCCGCCCCCTTAATAAGGAGGCGGATCGCCGGCCAGAGCGACGTCGCAGGACAGGTGAGTGCATGTGAAGCTGCCGTAGCGATAATGTTCGCTACGCTAGCTATCACCATGATATCGCATCTGCGACGGGGGCGGGGACTATCGCACTCGGCATCGCAGCATCGGCTTGCGATGTCGTAGTGTGCAAAGTACCCCTTAATCTCAGGACAGATCATCAATATCATCACATGAGTGGGGGTCCGACACGCCCACCATTGCCATACTGATGTTAGGTCATCAAAATTATATGCCCTGACAGCCCCTTCTATAATAGATCCCAGGTGAGAACCAGGCGTACTGACAAGATGTGCCATAAGCGTCTCCAAGATGCGGGCCCCTCCCTGCGCTGGAGCCGGCAAACGGCCGGAGTTTGGGTCGGAGATGAGGAGGGGGCAACGAATACGTGTCTCTCTCCATTCCTTTTCCTGGACTTCCGAAAACAGTAGAGCGCACATGACAATGGGTATTGACGAGTCATTCCTAACCCCGATTTAAGTCCTTGCCTTCCCCGTCCTATTCATCCTCCCCTCTAGGCCCATAGCTTACATACTAAACTAAAATAAAGAGACCACGCCACAGGACGGAATGAATTGGCCACAGCAGCCTTTTATTTAAACATACAACATATAACCAAAATGATACCACTAATAAGAGGGGAATGGTCCTCGAAGCCCCCAACAATTCTTTTATTGCGGGCACGGCCCAGCATAGACTTACTGTACAAGGTGGCATGACCCCTAGCCGATTATACTCCTGCTCAGAGGCACTGGCTGCAAAACCAGCTGTCTGATTTTTTACCGCACCCCCACGCACGGGCTCCCCCTTCACCACCTGTGTGGCGTTCTGCCGTCTTCCATTCCATTGAATCCACCTGGGGAGCCCAGAGCCTTTTGAGCTCCCCCCCATCTAACCACCGTGAGATCACATTCCCAACTTGGAGGACCCTCCACTCCACCTGCCGCCGCTGTGACAAGAATGAAAGAAACTAATAGGTCAAAAGTACACCCCAACCTAAATCTCAGTTCTGATTGTAACCAAAACATATATACCTCTACGAATAAATGAAAGCCCATACGTAGCCAAGCTCAGACCTCCTCACCATGTAGTGGCACCGCACTAAAAGGGAGGGTGGCTGGGTGTTTAATCGTAGGCTGCCTTAAATGGCTGCCCTACGCTAATGGCTTCCCCTATTTATACCCCTAATTCACTACGCCGCCTCGTTGGGATCTCCCCGCCTTTGTTTTTATCCTTTATTTCCCTAATCCTAGCAAAGCCCCCTAAACCCCACATTATTTGAAAATTCCCCTATACTTGAAAAACCCCCAAGCCCAGCATTATTTAACACTTTCATTCCCGTCCAACCCTGCCAGGGCAGCCTCCCCCTAGGCTGTGGGGCCGAAGTCCGGCCTTACTGAACTCTAGTGACACAGAGATGTCTGACCCTTTTCCGTGTTAATGTAGTGGTGAGCAGTGCCCGGGACATCGGGAGCCTTCCCGCCGGACCCCGACCGATGTGCACTTTATTACGGGACACAAGACTGTAACAACACCCCGAGGTGGGATCTGCTGACCCCGAATTGAATAGAAAGACCCCACTCCCCCAAAGAAATGAAAATGAAAGCTATTTATTTTGTAAGTTTTGTATTTGTAAGCTAATATTTGTAAGAAGCCTGAAATGGTTGAGGATGTGTCCTCCACAATGGTGGTAGCATTGTAACCCAGAGCAGCCCCATGGGTGCGGCGGGGGCTGGTCAGTGAGCTGTGAGTTATCAAGGATGTGTAAAAAGGGGTTAGTTATCAAGGATGTGTAAAAAGGGGGGTGCGGTGGGCACACTTGGTGTGTCCTGTCAGTGGCTATGATGGGTAGAGAGGAGCATATGTGGTGCTCGCTCTCTGTTCCGCCGGTTCAGTGGGTTTCTTGGAGTGGGGGACATCTGCCTGTGCCTCCCACTCCTCCCAGTGCCGTTGCCTGCGCTCCGCACCCAAGTAACTAGAATGTTGCGATGGCTATTTATGTGCCCATATTGTCCGAGCCTTTTACCTTATGGAGATGAAAAAAAAAAATGAAACCTGGTGAGAAAGTGAAGCCACCCCTGCTGCCAGAATGGTCCGCCCCTGCTGAATATTTAGGATAAAATGGTTAAAAAGCGGTTGGCTGTTGTTTTTTGCCAGCAGCAGCTGATTTGCATATATCGGTGAGCGAGAGCTCTGATTGGCTGGCTGGAAAATGCAGAGGCGAGCTAGAGAAGGTACTGTAGACAGGCTGCAGAGAGCTGATGTGAGGGTATCTTCCGGCGGCTCGTACTGTAGGAGTCGCTGCAACAACAACTAATCATCAGGAGAGATAAGGATTTATTTAATGGTATGAATGTCTACCTTCCCATCATCTAAAAATAAACACCAGACAATAGACAGTGATTGAAAAATATCAAAAGGATAAAAATCAAAGTTGAATATGAAGATTTTCTATGTATGCAATAGCGTTCTCATGATTTCCAATCTAGAAATCCTTCTTGTCGCCATGGTAGGATCTCAGGGGGCGCTCCAGTCCTCAACAATGTGCTGGATAGTTTGACCATCTGCTCCACAGTCACAGGTGGGAGAGTGATATTTTCCCCACTTCTACATAAAATCCGCACAGACGCCAAAGTTTGTTCTGATACGATTTAGAGTGACCCATGTTTTCCTTGGTAGATTGAAGCCCGGCGGAGGGTTTTGTAAATTAGGGAACATTTGGGGATCACCGTCTACTACATTGACCCAAAGTTCTCGGACTCAGGACTCGCATCTGGGTCCGGGCAATCAATTCACACCATCTTTGGCCCTCACCCAAGGAAAAAGAGACTGCGCGTGTACACGTTTAAGTGGTAAAAACGCACCACGTCCTTCTAGAAGCCGTGACTTTTGCACCGACAGAGTTCTATCTATCACACTGTTGTCAGAGATGTCAATCTAGGGGAGACCTTCGCCGGAAAGATAGAAGTGAGCTTTCCCTTTGTGTAGCTTATATGACCAGGACTGACTACATCTATTCAGGTCCCCTGTAATAAAATTATACCTGATACCACCTAAATACATTCTGACCCCCCCACCCCACCCCCACTAATATTAGAGGGAATTGGTCACCATGTTTTTGCTATGTAATTTGAGAGCAGCACGGCGTAGGGGCTGAGACCCTGATCCGGTGATGTGTCACTTACTGGGCTGTGTGTTTCTTTTTCAATAAAATTAGTGTTTAATCAGCTTGAAAGCATCATTACAGGACTTGGTGTCTCGTACCTTCTTGTCCTGCTGTTCTGTGTAACTCCACCCCCGCCACTGATTAGCGGCTTTCTGTTAATAATATGCAGTGTACACAGAAGCTGCCAATCAGTATTGTGGACAGGGTTATACATGGCTCAGCATTCTGAGCACTGCTAGGTCAGTCTGCAGCAGAGAAACCAGGGATTGTATCAGAATGACAGCAAACAGCCCAGTAAGTGACTCATCGCCGGAATCGGGGTCCCAGCCCCTACATTGTGCCGCGCTCAGATTATATAGCACAAATCTGCTGACAGATTCCCTTTAACACTATTGTCCAGGCGTCTGATATTGCCGACTTAGGGGTACTCTGCAAACTACGACATCGCAGGTGCGATGTCGGAGGGGTCATGTCGAAAGTGACGCACTTCCGGCGTCGCTCTCGACATCGTAGTGTGTAAAGCCTAGAAGATACGATTAACGAGCGCAAAAGCGTCGTAATCGTATCATCGGTGTAGCGTCGGCGAAAACCATAATTACCTTGCTGCGACGGTCCGATGTTGTTCCTCGTTCCTGCGGCAGCACACATCGCTGTGTGTGAAGTCGCAGGAGCGAGGAACATCTGCTACCTGCGTCCCGGCCGGCAATGCGGAAGGAAGGAGGTGGGCGGGATGTTTACATCCTGCTCATCTCCGCCCCTCCGCTGCTATTGGCCGCCTGTCGTGTGACGTCGCTATGACGCCGCACGACCCGCCCCCTTAATAAGGAGGCGGATCGCCGGCCAGAGCGACGTCGCAGGACAGGTGAGTGCATGTGAAGCTGCCGTAGCGATAATGTTCGCTACGCTAGCTATCACCATGATATCGCATCTGCGACGGGGGCGGGGACTATCGCACTCGGCATCGCAGCATCGGCTTGCGATGTCGTAGTGTGCAAAGTACCCCTTAATCTCAGGACAGATCATCAATATCATCACATGAGTGGGGGTCCGACACGCCCACCATTGCCATACTGATGTTAGGTCATCAAAATTATATGCCCTGACAGCCCCTTCTATAATAGATCCCAGGTGAGAACCAGGCGTACTGACAAGATGTGCCATAAGCGTCTCCAAGATGCGGGCCCCTCCCTGCGCTGGAGCCGGCAAACGGCCGGAGTTTGGGTCGGAGATGAGGAGGGGGCAACGAATACGTGTCTCTCTCCATTCCTTTTCCTGGACTTCCGAAAACAGTAGAGCGCACATGACAATGGGTATTGACGAGTCATTCCTAACCCCGATTTAAGTCCTTGCCTTCCCCGTCCTATTCATCCTCCCCTCTAGGCCCATAGCTTACATACTAAACTAAAATAAAGAGACCACGCCACAGGACGGAATGAATTGGCCACAGCAGCCTTTTATTTAAACATACAACATATAACCAAAATGATACCACTAATAAGAGGGGAATGGTCCTCGAAGCCCCCAACAATTCTTTTATTGCGGGCACGGCCCAGCATAGACTTACTGTACAAGGTGGCATGACCCCTAGCCAATTATACTCCTGCTCAGAGGCACTGGCTGCAAAACCAGCTGTCTGATTTTTTACCGCACCCCCACGCACGGGCTCCCCCTTCACCACCTGTGTGGCGTTCTGCCGTCTTCCATTCCATTGAATCCACCTGGGGAGCCCAGAGCCTTTTGAGCTCCCCCCCATCTAACCACCGTGAGATCACATTCCCAACTTGGAGGACCCTCCACTCCACCTGCCGCCGCTGTGACAAGAATGAAAGAAACTAATAGGTCAAAAGTACACCCCAACCTAAATCTCAGTTCTGATTGTAACCAAAACATATATACCTCTACGAATAAATGAAAGCCCATACGTAGCCAAGCTCAGACCTCCTCACCATGTAGTGGCACCGCACTAAAAGGGAGGGTGGCTGGGTGTTTAATCGTAGGCTGCCTTAAATGGCTGCCCTACGCTAATGGCTTCCCCTATTTATACCCCTAATTCACTACGCCGCCTCGTTGGGATCTCCCCGCCTTTGTTTTTATCCTTTATTTCCCTAATCCTAGCAAAGCCCCCTAAACCCCACATTATTTGAAAATTCCCCTATACTTGAAAAACCCCCAAGCCCAGCATTATTTAACACTTTCATTCCCGTCCAACCCTGCCAGGGCAGCCTCCCCCTAGGCTGTGGGGCCGAAGTCCGGCCTTACTGAACTCTAGTGACACAGAGATGTCTGACCCTTTTCCGTGTTAATGTAGCGGTGAGCAGTGCCCGGGACATCGGGAGCCTTCCCGCCGGACCCCGACCGATGTGCACTTTATTACGGGACACAAGACTGTAACAACACCCCGAGGTGGGATCTGCTGACCCCGAATTGAATAGAAAGACCCCACTCCCCCAAAGAAATGAAAATGAAAGCTATTTATTTTGTAAGTTTTGTATTTGTAAGCTAATATTTGTAAGAAGCCTGAAATGGTTGAGGATGTGTCCTCCACAATGGTGGTAGCATTGTAACCCAGAGCAGCCCCATGGGTGCGGCGGGGGCTGGTCAGTGAGCTGTGAGTTATCAAGGATGTGTAAAAAGGGGTTAGTTATCAAGGATGTGTAAAAAGGGGGGTGCGGTGGGCACACTTGGTGTGTCCTGTCAGTGGCTATGATGGGTAGAGAGGAGCATATGTGGTGCTCGCTCTCTGTTCCGCCGGTTCAGTGGGTTTCTTGGAGTGGGGGACATCTGCCTGTGCCTCCCACTCCTCCCAGTGCCGTTGCCTGCGCTCCGCACCCAAGTAACTAGAATGTTGCGATGGCTATTTATGTGCCCATATTGTCCGAGCCTTTTACCTTATGGAGATGAAAAAAAAAAATGAAACCTGGTGAGAAAGTGAAGCCACCCCTGCTGCCAGAATGGTCCGCCCCTGCTGAATATTTAGGATAAAATGGTTAAAAAGCGGTTGGCTGTTGTTTTTTGCCAGCAGCAGCTGATTTGCATATATCGGTGAGCGAGAGCTCTGATTGGCTGGCTGGAAAATGCAGAGGCGAGCTAGAGAAGGTACTGTAGACAGGCTGCAGAGAGCTGATGTGAGGGTATCTTCCGGCGGCTCGTACTGTAGGAGTCGCTGCAACAACAACTAATCATCAGGAGAGATAAGGATTTATTTAATGGTATGAATGTCTACCTTCCCATCATCTAAAAATAAACACCAGACAATAGACAGTGATTGAAAAATATCAAAAGGATAAAAATCAAAGTTGAATATGAAGATTTTCTATGTATGCAATAGCGTTCTCATGATTTCCAATCTAGAAATCCTTCTTGTCGCCATGGTAGGATCTCAGGGGGCGCTCCAGTCCTCCACAATGTGCTGGATAGTTTGACCATCTGCTCCACAGTCACAGGTGGGAGAGTGATATTTTCCCCACTTCTACATAAAATCCGCACAGACGCCAAAGTTTGTTCTGATACGATTTAGAGTGACCCATGTTTTCCTTGGTAGATTGAAGCCCGGCGGAGGGTTTTGTAAATTAGGGAACATTTGGGGATCACCGTCTACTACATTGACCCAAAGTTCTCGGACTCAGGACTCGCATCTGGGTCCGGGCAATCAATTCACACCATCTTTGGCCCTCACCCTAGGAAAAAGAGACTGCGCGTGTACACGTTTAAGTGGTAAAAACGCACCACGTCCTTCTAGAAGCCGTGACTTTTGCACCGACAGAGTTCTATCTATCACACTGTTGTCAGAGATGTCAATCTAGGGGAGACCTTCGCCGGAAAGATAGAAGTGAGCTTTCCCTTTGTGTAGCTTATATGACCAGGACTGACTACATCTATTCAGGTCCCCTGTAATAAAATTATACCTGATACCACCTAAATACATTCTGACCCCCCACCCCCCCCACCCCCACTAATATTAGAGGGAATTGGTCACCATGTTTTTGCTATGTAATTTGAGAGCAGCACGGCGTAGGGGCTGAGACCCTGATCCGGTGATGTGTCACTTACTGGGCTGTGTGTTTCTTTTTCAATAAAATTAGTGTTTAATCAGCTTGAAAGCATCATTACAGGACTTGGTGTCTCGTACCTTCTTGTCCTGCTGTTCTGTGTAACTCCACCCCCGCCACTGATTAGCGGCTTTCTGTTAATAATATGCAGTGTACACAGAAGCTGCCAATCAGTATTGTGGACAGGGTTATACATGGCTCAGCATTCTGAGCACTGCTAGGTCAGTCTGCAGCAGAGAAACCAGGGATTGTATCAGAATGACAGCAAACAGCCCAGTAAGTGACTCATCGCCGGAATCGGGGTCCCAGCCCCTACATTGTGCCGCGCTCAGATTATATAGCACAAATCTGCTGACAGATTCCCTTTAACACTATTGTCCAGGCGTCTGATATTGCCGACTTAGGGGTACTCTGCAAACTACGACATCGCAGGTGCGATGTCGGAGGGGTCATGTCGAAAGTGACGCACTTCCGGCGTCGCTCTCGACATCGTAGTGTGTAAAGCCTAGAAGATACGATTAACGAGCGCAAAAGCGTCGTAATCGTATCATCGGTGTAGCGTCGGCGAAAACCATAATTACCTTGCTGCGACGGTCCGATGTTGTTCCTCGTTCCTGCGGCAGCACACATCGCTGTGTGTGAAGTCGCAGGAGCGAGGAACATCTGCTACCTGCGTCCCGGCCGGCAATGCGGAAGGAAGGAGGTGGGCGGGATGTTTACATCCTGCTCATCTCCGCCCCTCCGCTGCTATTGGCCGCCTGTCGTGTGACGTCGCTATGACGCCGCACGACCCGCCCCCTTAATAAGGAGGCGGATCGCCGGCCAGAGCGACGTCGCAGGACAGGTGAGTGCATGTGAAGCTGCCGTAGCGATAATGTTCGCTACGCTAGCTATCACCATGATATCGCATCTGCGACGGGGGCGGGGACTATCGCACTCGGCATCGCAGCATCGGCTTGCGATGTCGTAGTGTGCAAAGTACCCCTTAATCTCAGGACAGATCATCAATATCATCACATGAGTGGGGGTCCGACACGCCCACCATTGCCATACTGATGTTAGGTCATCAAAATTATATGCCCTGACAGCCCCTTCTATAATAGATCCCAGGTGAGAACCAGGCGTACTGACAAGATGTGCCATAAGCGTCTCCAAGATGCGGGCCCCTCCCTGCGCTGGAGCCGGCAAACGGCCGGAGTTTGGGTCGGAGATGAGGAGGGGGCAACGAATACGTGTCTCTCTCCATTCCTTTTCCTGGACTTCCGAAAACAGTAGAGCGCACATGACAATGGGTATTGACGAGTCATTCCTAACCCCGATTTAAGTCCTTGCCTTCCCCGTCCTATTCATCCTCCCCTCTAGGCCCATAGCTTACATACTAAACTAAAATAAAGAGACCACGCCACAGGACGGAATGAATTGGCCACAGCAGCCTTTTATTTAAACATACAACATATAACCAAAATGATACCACTAATAAGAGGGGAATGGTCCTCGAAGCCCCCAACAATTCTTTTATTGCGGGCACGGCCCAGCATAGACTTACTGTACAAGGTGGCATGACCCCTAGCCAATTATACTCCTGCTCAGAGGCACTGGCTGCAAAACCAGCTGTCTGATTTTTTACCGCACCCCCACGCACGGGCTCCCCCTTCACCACCTGTGTGGCGTTCTGCCGTCTTCCATTCCATTGAATCCACCTGGGGAGCCCAGAGCCTTTTGAGCTCCCCCCCATCTAACCACCGTGAGATCACATTCCCAACTTGGAGGACCCTCCACTCCACCTGCCGCCGCTGTGACAAGAATGAAAGAAACTAATAGGTCAAAAGTACACCCCAACCTAAATCTCAGTTCTGATTGTAACCAAAACATATATACCTCTACGAATAAATGAAAGCCCATACGTAGCCAAGCTCAGACCTCCTCACCATGTAGTGGCACCGCACTAAAAGGGAGGGTGGCTGGGTGTTTAATCGTAGGCTGCCTTAAATGGCTGCCCTACGCTAATGGCTTCCCCTATTTATACCCCTAATTCACTACGCCGCCTCGTTGGGATCTCCCCGCCTTTGTTTTTATCCTTTATTTCCCTAATCCTAGCAAAGCCCCCTAAACCCCACATTATTTGAAAATTCCCCTATACTTGAAAAACCCCCAAGCCCAGCATTATTTAACACTTTCATTCCCGTCCAACCCTGCCAGGGCAGCCTCCCCCTAGGCTGTGGGGCCGAAGTCCGGCCTTACTGAACTCTAGTGACACAGAGATGTCTGACCCTTTTCCGTGTTAATGTAGCGGTGAGCAGTGCCCGGGACATCGGGAGCCTTCCCGCCGGACCCCGACCGATGTGCACTTTATTACGGGACACAAGACTGTAACAACACCCCGAGGTGGGATCTGCTGACCCCGAATTGAATAGAAAGACCCCACTCCCCCAAAGAAATGAAAATGAAAGCTATTTATTTTGTAAGTTTTGTATTTGTAAGCTAATATTTGTAAGAAGCCTGAAATGGTTGAGGATGTGTCCTCCACAATGGTGGTAGCATTGTAACCCAGAGCAGCCCCATGGGTGCGGCGGGGGCTGGTCAGTGAGCTGTGAGTTATCAAGGATGTGTAAAAAGGGGTTAGTTATCAAGGATGTGTAAAAAGGGGGGTGCGGTGGGCACACTTGGTGTGTCCTGTCAGTGGCTATGATGGGTAGAGAGGAGCATATGTGGTGCTCGCTCTCTGTTCCGCCGGTTCAGTGGGTTTCTTGGAGTGGGGGACATCTGCCTGTGCCTCCCACTCCTCCCAGTGCCGTTGCCTGCGCTCCGCACCCAAGTAACTAGAATGTTGCGATGGCTATTTATGTGCCCATATTGTCCGAGCCTTTTACCTTATGGAGATGAAAAAAAAAAATGAAACCTGGTGAGAAAGTGAAGCCACCCCTGCTGCCAGAATGGTCCGCCCCTGCTGAATATTTAGGATAAAATGGTTAAAAAGCGGTTGGCTGTTGTTTTTTGCCAGCAGCAGCTGATTTGCATATATCGGTGAGCGAGAGCTCTGATTGGCTGGCTGGAAAATGCAGAGGCGAGCTAGAGAAGGTACTGTAGACAGGCTGCAGAGAGCTGATGTGAGGGTATCTTCCGGCGGCTCGTACTGTAGGAGTCGCTGCAACAACAACTAATCATCAGGAGAGATAAGGATTTATTTAATGGTATGAATGTCTACCTTCCCATCATCTAAAAATAAACACCAGACAATAGACAGTGATTGAAAAATATCAAAAGGATAAAAATCAAAGTTGAATATGAAGATTTTCTATGTATGCAATAGCGTTCTCATGATTTCCAATCTAGAAATCCTTCTTGTCGCCATGGTAGGATCTCAGGGGGCGCTCCAGTCCTCCACAATGTGCTGGATAGTTTGACCATCTGCTCCACAGTCACAGGTGGGAGAGTGATATTTTCCCCACTTCTACATAAAATCCGCACAGACGCCAAAGTTTGTTCTGATACGATTTAGAGTGACCCATGTTTTCCTTGGTAGATTGAAGCCCGGCGGAGGGTTTTGTAAATTAGGGAACATTTGGGGATCACCGTCTACTACATTGACCCAAAGTTCTCGGACTCAGGACTCGCATCTGGGTCCGGGCAATCAATTCACACCATCTTTGGCCCTCACCCTAGGAAAAAGAGACTGCGCGTGTACACGTTTAAGTGGTAAAAACGCACCACGTCCTTCTAGAAGCCGTGACTTTTGCACCGACAGAGTTCTATCTATCACACTGTTGTCAGAGATGTCAATCTAGGGGAGACCTTCGCCGGAAAGATAGAAGTGAGCTTTCCCTTTGTGTAGCTTATATGACCAGGACTGACTACATCTATTCAGGTCCCCTGTAATAAAATTATACCTGATACCACCTAAATACATTCTGACCCCCCACCCCCCCCACCCCCACTAATATTAGAGGGAATTGGTCACCATGTTTTTGCTATGTAATTTGAGAGCAGCACGGCGTAGGGGCTGAGACCCTGATCCGGTGATGTGTCACTTACTGGGCTGTGTGTTTCTTTTTCAATAAAATTAGTGTTTAATCAGCTTGAAAGCATCATTACAGGACTTGGTGTCTCGTACCTTCTTGTCCTGCTGTTCTGTGTAACTCCACCCCCGCCACTGATTAGCGGCTTTCTGTTAATAATATGCAGTGTACACAGAAGCTGCCAATCAGTATTGTGGACAGGGTTATACATGGCTCAGCATTCTGAGCACTGCTAGGTCAGTCTGCAGCAGAGAAACCAGGGATTGTATCAGAATGACAGCAAACAGCCCAGTAAGTGACTCATCGCCGGAATCGGGGTCCCAGCCCCTACATTGTGCCGCGCTCAGATTATATAGCACAAATCTGCTGACAGATTCCCTTTAACACTATTGTCCAGGCGTCTGATATTGCCGACTTAGGGGTACTCTGCAAACTACGACATCGCAGGTGCGATGTCGGAGGGGTCATGTCGAAAGTGACGCACTTCCGGCGTCGCTCTCGACATCGTAGTGTGTAAAGCCTAGAAGATACGATTAACGAGCGCAAAAGCGTCGTAATCGTATCATCGGTGTAGCGTCGGCGAAAACCATAATTACCTTGCTGCGACGGTCCGATGTTGTTCCTCGTTCCTGCGGCAGCACACATCGCTGTGTGTGAAGTCGCAGGAGCGAGGAACATCTGCTACCTGCGTCCCGGCCGGCAATGCGGAAGGAAGGAGGTGGGCGGGATGTTTACATCCTGCTCATCTCCGCCCCTCCGCTGCTATTGGCCGCCTGTCGTGTGACGTCGCTATGACGCCGCACGACCCGCCCCCTTAATAAGGAGGCGGATCGCCGGCCAGAGCGACGTCGCAGGACAGGTGAGTGCATGTGAAGCTGCCGTAGCGATAATGTTCGCTACGCTAGCTATCACCATGATATCGCATCTGCGACGGGGGCGGGGACTATCGCACTCGGCATCGCAGCATCGGCTTGCGATGTCGTAGTGTGCAAAGTACCCCTTAATCTCAGGACAGATCATCAATATCATCACATGAGTGGGGGTCCGACACGCCCACCATTGCCATACTGATGTTAGGTCATCAAAATTATATGCCCTGACAGCCCCTTCTATAATAGATCCCAGGTGAGAACCAGGCGTACTGACAAGATGTGCCATAAGCGTCTCCAAGATGCGGGCCCCTCCCTGCGCTGGAGCCGGCAAACGGCCGGAGTTTGGGTCGGAGATGAGGAGGGGGCAACGAATACGTGTCTCTCTCCATTCCTTTTCCTGGACTTCCGAAAACAGTAGAGCGCACATGACAATGGGTATTGACGAGTCATTCCTAACCCCGATTTAAGTCCTTGCCTTCCCCGTCCTATTCATCCTCCCCTCTAGGCCCATAGCTTACATACTAAACTAAAATAAAGAGACCACGCCACAGGACGGAATGAATTGGCCACAGCAGCCTTTTATTTAAACATACAACATATAACCAAAATGATACCACTAATAAGAGGGGAATGGTCCTCGAAGCCCCCAACAATTCTTTTATTGCGGGCACGGCCCAGCATAGACTTACTGTACAAGGTGGCATGACCCCTAGCCAATTATACTCCTGCTCAGAGGCACTGGCTGCAAAACCAGCTGTCTGATTTTTTACCGCACCCCCACGCACGGGCTCCCCCTTCACCACCTGTGTGGCGTTCTGCCGTCTTCCATTCCATTGAATCCACCTGGGGAGCCCAGAGCCTTTTGAGCTCCCCCCCATCTAACCACCGTGAGATCACATTCCCAACTTGGAGGACCCTCCACTCCACCTGCCGCCGCTGTGACAAGAATGAAAGAAACTAATAGGTCAAAAGTACACCCCAACCTAAATCTCAGTTCTGATTGTAACCAAAACATATATACCTCTACGAATAAATGAAAGCCCATACGTAGCCAAGCTCAGACCTCCTCACCATGTAGTGGCACCGCACTAAAAGGGAGGGTGGCTGGGTGTTTAATCGTAGGCTGCCTTAAATGGCTGCCCTACGCTAATGGCTTCCCCTATTTATACCCCTAATTCACTACGCCGCCTCGTTGGGATCTCCCCGCCTTTGTTTTTATCCTTTATTTCCCTAATCCTAGCAAAGCCCCCTAAACCCCACATTATTTGAAAATTCCCCTATACTTGAAAAACCCCCAAGCCCAGCATTATTTAACACTTTCATTCCCGTCCAACCCTGCCAGGGCAGCCTCCCCCTAGGCTGTGGGGCCGAAGTCCGGCCTTACTGAACTCTAGTGACACAGAGATGTCTGACCCTTTTCCGTGTTAATGTAGCGGTGAGCAGTGCCCGGGACATCGGGAGCCTTCCCGCCGGACCCCGACCGATGTGCACTTTATTACGGGACACAAGACTGTAACAACACCCCGAGGTGGGATCTGCTGACCCCGAATTGAATAGAAAGACCCCACTCCCCCAAAGAAATGAAAATGAAAGCTATTTATTTTGTAAGTTTTGTATTTGTAAGCTAATATTTGTAAGAAGCCTGAAATGGTTGAGGATGTGTCCTCCACAATGGTGGTAGCATTGTAACCCAGAGCAGCCCCATGGGTGCGGCGGGGGCTGGTCAGTGAGCTGTGAGTTATCAAGGATGTGTAAAAAGGGGTTAGTTATCAAGGATGTGTAAAAAGGGGGGTGCGGTGGGCACACTTGGTGTGTCCTGTCAGTGGCTATGATGGGTAGAGAGGAGCATATGTGGTGCTCGCTCTCTGTTCCGCCGGTTCAGTGGGTTTCTTGGAGTGGGGGACATCTGCCTGTGCCTCCCACTCCTCCCAGTGCCGTTGCCTGCGCTCCGCACCCAAGTAACTAGAATGTTGCGATGGCTATTTATGTGCCCATATTGTCCGAGCCTTTTACCTTATGGAGATGAAAAAAAAAAATGAAACCTGGTGAGAAAGTGAAGCCACCCCTGCTGCCAGAATGGTCCGCCCCTGCTGAATATTTAGGATAAAATGGTTAAAAAGCGGTTGGCTGTTGTTTTTTGCCAGCAGCAGCTGATTTGCATATATCGGTGAGCGAGAGCTCTGATTGGCTGGCTGGAAAATGCAGAGGCGAGCTAGAGAAGGTACTGTAGACAGGCTGCAGAGAGCTGATGTGAGGGTATCTTCCGGCGGCTCGTACTGTAGGAGTCGCTGCAACAACAACTAATCATCAGGAGAGATAAGGATTTATTTAATGGTATGAATGTCTACCTTCCCATCATCTAAAAATAAACACCAGACAATAGACAGTGATTGAAAAATATCAAAAGGATAAAAATCAAAGTTGAATATGAAGATTTTCTATGTATGCAATAGCGTTCTCATGATTTCCAATCTAGAAATCCTTCTTGTCGCCATGGTAGGATCTCAGGGGGCGCTCCAGTCCTCCACAATGTGCTGGATAGTTTGACCATCTGCTCCACAGTCACAGGTGGGAGAGTGATATTTTCCCCACTTCTACATAAAATCCGCACAGACGCCAAAGTTTGTTCTGATACGATTTAGAGTGACCCATGTTTTCCTTGGTAGATTGAAGCCCGGCGGAGGGTTTTGTAAATTAGGGAACATTTGGGGATCACCGTCTACTACATTGACCCAAAGTTCTCGGACTCAGGACTCGCATCTGGGTCCGGGCAATCAATTCACACCATCTTTGGCCCTCACCCTAGGAAAAAGAGACTGCGCGTGTACACGTTTAAGTGGTAAAAACGCACCACGTCCTTCTAGAAGCCGTGACTTTTGCACCGACAGAGTTCTATCTATCACACTGTTGTCAGAGATGTCAATCTAGGGGAGACCTTCGCCGGAAAGATAGAAGTGAGCTTTCCCTTTGTGTAGCTTATATGACCAGGACTGACTACATCTATTCAGGTCCCCTGTAATAAAATTATACCTGATACCACCTAAATACATTCTGACCCCCCACCCCCCCCACCCCCACTAATATTAGAGGGAATTGGTCACCATGTTTTTGCTATGTAATTTGAGAGCAGCACGGCGTAGGGGCTGAGACCCTGATCCGGTGATGTGTCACTTACTGGGCTGTGTGTTTCTTTTTCAATAAAATTAGTGTTTAATCAGCTTGAAAGCATCATTACAGGACTTGGTGTCTCGTACCTTCTTGTCCTGCTGTTCTGTGTAACTCCACCCCCGCCACTGATTAGCGGCTTTCTGTTAATAATATGCAGTGTACACAGAAGCTGCCAATCAGTATTGTGGACAGGGTTATACATGGCTCAGCATTCTGAGCACTGCTAGGTCAGTCTGCAGCAGAGAAACCAGGGATTGTATCAGAATGACAGCAAACAGCCCAGTAAGTGACTCATCGCCGGAATCGGGGTCCCAGCCCCTACATTGTGCCGCGCTCAGATTATATAGCACAAATCTGCTGACAGATTCCCTTTAACACTATTGTCCAGGCGTCTGATATTGCCGACTTAGGGGTACTCTGCAAACTACGACATCGCAGGTGCGATGTCGGAGGGGTCATGTCGAAAGTGACGCACTTCCGGCGTCGCTCTCGACATCGTAGTGTGTAAAGCCTAGAAGATACGATTAACGAGCGCAAAAGCGTCGTAATCGTATCATCGGTGTAGCGTCGGCGAAAACCATAATTACCTTGCTGCGACGGTCCGATGTTGTTCCTCGTTCCTGCGGCAGCACACATCGCTGTGTGTGAAGTCGCAGGAGCGAGGAACATCTGCTACCTGCGTCCCGGCCGGCAATGCGGAAGGAAGGAGGTGGGCGGGATGTTTACATCCTGCTCATCTCCGCCCCTCCGCTGCTATTGGCCGCCTGTCGTGTGACGTCGCTATGACGCCGCACGACCCGCCCCCTTAATAAGGAGGCGGATCGCCGGCCAGAGCGACGTCGCAGGACAGGTGAGTGCATGTGAAGCTGCCGTAGCGATAATGTTCGCTACGCTAGCTATCACCATGATATCGCATCTGCGACGGGGGCGGGGACTATCGCACTCGGCATCGCAGCATCGGCTTGCGATGTCGTAGTGTGCAAAGTACCCCTTAATCTCAGGACAGATCATCAATATCATCACATGAGTGGGGGTCCGACACGCCCACCATTGCCATACTGATGTTAGGTCATCAAAATTATATGCCCTGACAGCCCCTTCTATAATAGATCCCAGGTGAGAACCAGGCGTACTGACAAGATGTGCCATAAGCGTCTCCAAGATGCGGGCCCCTCCCTGCGCTGGAGCCGGCAAACGGCCGGAGTTTGGGTCGGAGATGAGGAGGGGGCAACGAATACGTGTCTCTCTCCATTCCTTTTCCTGGACTTCCGAAAACAGTAGAGCGCACATGACAATGGGTATTGACGAGTCATTCCTAACCCCGATTTAAGTCCTTGCCTTCCCCGTCCTATTCATCCTCCCCTCTAGGCCCATAGCTTACATACTAAACTAAAATAAAGAGACCACGCCACAGGACGGAATGAATTGGCCACAGCAGCCTTTTATTTAAACATACAACATATAACCAAAATGATACCACTAATAAGAGGGGAATGGTCCTCGAAGCCCCCAACAATTCTTTTATTGCGGGCACGGCCCAGCATAGACTTACTGTACAAGGTGGCATGACCCCTAGCCGATTATACTCCTGCTCAGAGGCACTGGCTGCAAAACCAGCTGTCTGATTTTTTACCGCACCCCCACGCACGGGCTCCCCCTTCACCACCTGTGTGGCGTTCTGCCGTCTTCCATTCCATTGAATCCACCTGGGGAGCCCAGAGCCTTTTGAGCTCCCCCCCATCTAACCACCGTGAGATCACATTCCCAACTTGGAGGACCCTCCACTCCACCTGCCGCCGCTGTGACAAGAATGAAAGAAACTAATAGGTCAAAAGTACACCCCAACCTAAATCTCAGTTCTGATTGTAACCAAAACATATATACCTCTACGAATAAATGAAAGCCCATACGTAGCCAAGCTCAGACCTCCTCACCATGTAGTGGCACCGCACTAAAAGGGAGGGTGGCTGGGTGTTTAATCGTAGGCTGCCTTAAATGGCTGCCCTACGCTAATGGCTTCCCCTATTTATACCCCTAATTCACTACGCCGCCTCGTTGGGATCTCCCCGCCTTTGTTTTTATCCTTTATTTCCCTAATCCTAGCAAAGCCCCCTAAACCCCACATTATTTGAAAATTCCCCTATACTTGAAAAACCCCCAAGCCCAGCATTATTTAACACTTTCATTCCCGTCCAACCCTGCCAGGGCAGCCTCCCCCTAGGCTGTGGGGCCGAAGTCCGGCCTTACTGAACTCTAGTGACACAGAGATGTCTGACCCTTTTCCGTGTTAATGTAGCGGTGAGCAGTGCCCGGGACATCGGGAGCCTTCCCGCCGGACCCCGACCGATGTGCACTTTATTACGGGACACAAGACTGTAACAACACCCCGAGGTGGGATCTGCTGACCCCGAATTGAATAGAAAGACCCCACTCCCCCAAAGAAATGAAAATGAAAGCTATTTATTTTGTAAGTTTTGTATTTGTAAGCTAATATTTGTAAGAAGCCTGAAATGGTTGAGGATGTGTCCTCCACAATGGTGGTAGCATTGTAACCCAGAGCAGCCCCATGGGTGCGGCGGGGGCTGGTCAGTGAGCTGTGAGTTATCAAGGATGTGTAAAAAGGGGTTAGTTATCAAGGATGTGTAAAAAGGGGGGTGCGGTGGGCACACTTGGTGTGTCCTGTCAGTGGCTATGATGGGTAGAGAGGAGCATATGTGGTGCTCGCTCTCTGTTCCGCCGGTTCAGTGGGTTTCTTGGAGTGGGGGACATCTGCCTGTGCCTCCCACTCCTCCCAGTGCCGTTGCCTGCGCTCCGCACCCAAGTAACTAGAATGTTGCGATGGCTATTTATGTGCCCATATTGTCCGAGCCTTTTACCTTATGGAGATGAAAAAAAAAAATGAAACCTGGTGAGAAAGTGAAGCCACCCCTGCTGCCAGAATGGTCCGCCCCTGCTGAATATTTAGGATAAAATGGTTAAAAAGCGGTTGGCTGTTGTTTTTTGCCAGCAGCAGCTGATTTGCATATATCGGTGAGCGAGAGCTCTGATTGGCTGGCTGGAAAATGCAGAGGCGAGCTAGAGAAGGTACTGTAGACAGGCTGCAGAGAGCTGATGTGAGGGTATCTTCCGGCGGCTCGTACTGTAGGAGTCGCTGCAACAACAACTAATCATCAGGAGAGATAAGGATTTATTTAATGGTATGAATGTCTACCTTCCCATCATCTAAAAATAAACACCAGACAATAGACAGTGATTGAAAAATATCAAAAGGATAAAAATCAAAGTTGAATATGAAGATTTTCTATGTATGCAATAGCGTTCTCATGATTTCCAATCTAGAAATCCTTCTTGTCGCCATGGTAGGATCTCAGGGGGCGCTCCAGTCCTCCACAATGTGCTGGATAGTTTGACCATCTGCTCCACAGTCACAGGTGGGAGAGTGATATTTTCCCCACTTCTACATAAAATCCGCACAGACGCCAAAGTTTGTTCTGATACGATTTAGAGTGACCCATGTTTTCCTTGGTAGATTGAAGCCCGGCGGAGGGTTTTGTAAATTAGGGAACATTTGGGGATCACCGTCTACTACATTGACCCAAAGTTCTCGGACTCAGGACTCGCATCTGGGTCCGGGCAATCAATTCACACCATCTTTGGCCCTCACCCTAGGAAAAAGAGACTGCGCGTGTACACGTTTAAGTGGTAAAAACGCACCACGTCCTTCTAGAAGCCGTGACTTTTGCACCGACAGAGTTCTATCTATCACACTGTTGTCAGAGATGTCAATCTAGGGGAGACCTTCGCCGGAAAGATAGAAGTGAGCTTTCCCTTTGTGTAGCTTATATGACCAGGACTGACTACATCTATTCAGGTCCCCTGTAATAAAATTATACCTGATACCACCTAAATACATTCTGACCCCCCACCCCCCCCACCCCCACTAATATTAGAGGGAATTGGTCACCATGTTTTTGCTATGTAATTTGAGAGCAGCACGGCGTAGGGGCTGAGACCCTGATCCGGTGATGTGTCACTTACTGGGCTGTGTGTTTCTTTTTCAACAAAATTAGTGTTTAATCAGCTTGAAAGCATCATTACAGGACTTGGTGTCTCGTACCTTCTTGTCCTGCTGTTCTGTGTAACTCCACCCCCGCCACTGATTAGCGGCTTTCTGTTAATAATATGCAGTGTACACAGAAGCTGCCAATCAGTATTGTGGACAGGGTTATACATGGCTCAGCATTCTGAGCACTGCTAGGTCAGTCTGCAGCAGAGAAACCAGGGATTGTATCAGAATGACAGCAAACAGCCCAGTAAGTGACTCATCGCCGGAATCGGGGTCCCAGCCCCTACATTGTGCCGCGCTCAGATTATATAGCACAAATCTGCTGACAGATTCCCTTTAACACTATTGTCCAGGCGTCTGATATTGCCGACTTAGGGGTACTCTGCAAACTACGACATCGCAGGTGCGATGTCGGAGGGGTCATGTCGAAAGTGACGCACTTCCGGCGTCGCTCTCGACATCGTAGTGTGTAAAGCCTAGAAGATACGATTAACGAGCGCAAAAGCGTCGTAATCGTATCATCGGTGTAGCGTCGGCGAAAACCATAATTACCTTGCTGCGACGGTCCGATGTTGTTCCTCGTTCCTGCGGCAGCACACATCGCTGTGTGTGAAGTCGCAGGAGCGAGGAACATCTGCTACCTGCGTCCCGGCCGGCAATGCGGAAGGAAGGAGGTGGGCGGGATGTTTACATCCTGCTCATCTCCGCCCCTCCGCTGCTATTGGCCGCCTGTCGTGTGACGTCGCTATGACGCCGCACGACCCGCCCCCTTAATAAGGAGGCGGATCGCCGGCCAGAGCGACGTCGCAGGACAGGTGAGTGCATGTGAAGCTGCCGTAGCGATAATGTTCGCTACGCTAGCTATCACCATGATATCGCATCTGCGACGGGGGCGGGGACTATCGCACTCGGCATCGCAGCATCGGCTTGCGATGTCGTAGTGTGCAAAGTACCCCTTAATCTCAGGACAGATCATCAATATCATCACATGAGTGGGGGTCCGACACGCCCACCATTGCCATACTGATGTTAGGTCATCAAAATTATATGCCCTGACAGCCCCTTCTATAATAGATCCCAGGTGAGAACCAGGCGTACTGACAAGATGTGCCATAAGCGTCTCCAAGATGCGGGCCCCTCCCTGCGCTGGAGCCGGCAAACGGCCGGAGTTTGGGTCGGAGATGAGGAGGGGGCAACGAATACGTGTCTCTCTCCATTCCTTTTCCTGGACTTCCGAAAACAGTAGAGCGCACATGACAATGGGTATTGACGAGTCATTCCTAACCCCGATTTAAGTCCTTGCCTTCCCCGTCCTATTCATCCTCCCCTCTAGGCCCATAGCTTACATACTAAACTAAAATAAAGAGACCACGCCACAGGACGGAATGAATTGGCCACAGCAGCCTTTTATTTAAACATACAACATATAACCAAAATGATACCACTAATAAGAGGGGAATGGTCCTCGAAGCCCCCAACAATTCTTTTATTGCGGGCACGGCCCAGCATAGACTTACTGTACAAGGTGGCATGACCCCTAGCCGATTATACTCCTGCTCAGAGGCACTGGCTGCAAAACCAGCTGTCTGATTTTTTACCGCACCCCCACGCACGGGCTCCCCCTTCACCACCTGTGTGGCGTTCTGCCGTCTTCCATTCCATTGAATCCACCTGGGGAGCCCAGAGCCTTTTGAGCTCCCCCCCATCTAACCACCGTGAGATCACATTCCCAACTTGGAGGACCCTCCACTCCACCTGCCGCCGCTGTGACAAGAATGAAAGAAACTAATAGGTCAAAAGTACACCCCAACCTAAATCTCAGTTCTGATTGTAACCAAAACATATATACCTCTACGAATAAATGAAAGCCCATACGTAGCCAAGCTCAGACCTCCTCACCATGTAGTGGCACCGCACTAAAAGGGAGGGTGGCTGGGTGTTTAATCGTAGGCTGCCTTAAATGGCTGCCCTACGCTAATGGCTTCCCCTATTTATACCCCTAATTCACTACGCCGCCTCGTTGGGATCTCCCCGCCTTTGTTTTTATCCTTTATTTCCCTAATCCTAGCAAAGCCCCCTAAACCCCACATTATTTGAAAATTCCCCTATACTTGAAAAACCCCCAAGCCCAGCATTATTTAACACTTTCATTCCCGTCCAACCCTGCCAGGGCAGCCTCCCCCTAGGCTGTGGGGCCGAAGTCCGGCCTTACTGAACTCTAGTGACACAGAGATGTCTGACCCTTTTCCGTGTTAATGTAGCGGTGAGCAGTGCCCGGGACATCGGGAGCCTTCCCGCCGGACCCCGACCGATGTGCACTTTATTACGGGACACAAGACTGTAACAACACCCCGAGGTGGGATCTGCTGACCCCGAATTGAATAGAAAGACCCCACTCCCCCAAAGAAATGAAAATGAAAGCTATTTATTTTGTAAGTTTTGTATTTGTAAGCTAATATTTGTAAGAAGCCTGAAATGGTTGAGGATGTGTCCTCCACAATGGTGGTAGCATTGTAACCCAGAGCAGCCCCATGGGTGCGGCGGGGGCTGGTCAGTGAGCTGTGAGTTATCAAGGATGTGTAAAAAGGGGTTAGTTATCAAGGATGTGTAAAAAGGGGGGTGCGGTGGGCACACTTGGTGTGTCCTGTCAGTGGCTATGATGGGTAGAGAGGAGCATATGTGGTGCTCGCTCTCTGTTCCGCCGGTTCAGTGGGTTTCTTGGAGTGGGGGACATCTGCCTGTGCCTCCCACTCCTCCCAGTGCCGTTGCCTGCGCTCCGCACCCAAGTAACTAGAATGTTGCGATGGCTATTTATGTGCCCATATTGTCCGAGCCTTTTACCTTATGGAGATGAAAAAAAAAAATGAAACCTGGTGAGAAAGTGAAGCCACCCCTGCTGCCAGAATGGTCCGCCCCTGCTGAATATTTAGGATAAAATGGTTAAAAAGCGGTTGGCTGTTGTTTTTTGCCAGCAGCAGCTGATTTGCATATATCGGTGAGCGAGAGCTCTGATTGGCTGGCTGGAAAATGCAGAGGCGAGCTAGAGAAGGTACTGTAGACAGGCTGCAGAGAGCTGATGTGAGGGTATCTTCCGGCGGCTCGTACTGTAGGAGTCGCTGCAACAACAACTAATCATCAGGAGAGATAAGGATTTATTTAATGGTATGAATGTCTACCTTCCCATCATCTAAAAATAAACACCAGACAATAGACAGTGATTGAAAAATATCAAAAGGATAAAAATCAAAGTTGAATATGAAGATTTTCTATGTATGCAATAGCGTTCTCATGATTTCCAATCTAGAAATCCTTCTTGTCGCCATGGTAGGATCTCAGGGGGCGCTCCAGTCCTCCACAATGTGCTGGATAGTTTGACCATCTGCTCCACAGTCACAGGTGGGAGAGTGATATTTTCCCCACTTCTACATAAAATCCGCACAGACGCCAAAGTTTGTTCTGATACGATTTAGAGTGACCCATGTTTTCCTTGGTAGATTGAAGCCCGGCGGAGGGTTTTGTAAATTAGGGAACATTTGGGGATCACCGTCTACTACATTGACCCAAAGTTCTCGGACTCAGGACTCGCATCTGGGTCCGGGCAATCAATTCACACCATCTTTGGCCCTCACCCTAGGAAAAAGAGACTGCGCGTGTACACGTTTAAGTGGTAAAAACGCACCACGTCCTTCTAGAAGCCGTGACTTTTGCACCGACAGAGTTCTATCTATCACACTGTTGTCAGAGATGTCAATCTAGGGGAGACCTTCGCCGGAAAGATAGAAGTGAGCTTTCCCTTTGTGTAGCTTATATGACCAGGACTGACTACATCTATTCAGGTCCCCTGTAATAAAATTATACCTGATACCACCTAAATACATTCTGACCCCCCACCCCCCCCACCCCCACTAATATTAGAGGGAATTGGTCACCATGTTTTTGCTATGTAATTTGAGAGCAGCACGGCGTAGGGGCTGAGACCCTGATCCGGTGATGTGTCACTTACTGGGCTGTGTGTTTCTTTTTCAACAAAATTAGTGTTTAATCAGCTTGAAAGCATCATTACAGGACTTGGTGTCTCGTACCTTCTTGTCCTGCTGTTCTGTGTAACTCCACCCCCGCCACTGATTAGCGGCTTTCTGTTAATAATATGCAGTGTACACAGAAGCTGCCAATCAGTATTGTGGACAGGGTTATACATGGCTCAGCATTCTGAGCACTGCTAGGTCAGTCTGCAGCAGAGAAACCAGGGATTGTATCAGAATGACAGCAAACAGCCCAGTAAGTGACTCATCGCCGGAATCGGGGTCCCAGCCCCTACATTGTGCCGCGCTCAGATTATATAGCACAAATCTGCTGACAGATTCCCTTTAACACTATTGTCCAGGCGTCTGATATTGCCGACTTAGGGGTACTCTGCAAACTACGACATCGCAGGTGCGATGTCGGAGGGGTCATGTCGAAAGTGACGCACTTCCGGCGTCGCTCTCGACATCGTAGTGTGTAAAGCCTAGAAGATACGATTAACGAGCGCAAAAGCGTCGTAATCGTATCATCGGTGTAGCGTCGGCGAAAACCATAATTACCTTGCTGCGACGGTCCGATGTTGTTCCTCGTTCCTGCGGCAGCACACATCGCTGTGTGTGAAGTCGCAGGAGCGAGGAACATCTGCTACCTGCGTCCCGGCCGGCAATGCGGAAGGAAGGAGGTGGGCGGGATGTTTACATCCTGCTCATCTCCGCCCCTCCGCTGCTATTGGCCGCCTGTCGTGTGACGTCGCTATGACGCCGCACGACCCGCCCCCTTAATAAGGAGGCGGATCGCCGGCCAGAGCGACGTCGCAGGACAGGTGAGTGCATGTGAAGCTGCCGTAGCGATAATGTTCGCTACGCTAGCTATCACCATGATATCGCATCTGCGACGGGGGCGGGGACTATCGCACTCGGCATCGCAGCATCGGCTTGCGATGTCGTAGTGTGCAAAGTACCCCTTAATCTCAGGACAGATCATCAATATCATCACATGAGTGGGGGTCCGACACGCCCACCATTGCCATACTGATGTTAGGTCATCAAAATTATATGCCCTGACAGCCCCTTCTATAATAGATCCCAGGTGAGAACCAGGCGTACTGACAAGATGTGCCATAAGCGTCTCCAAGATGCGGGCCCCTCCCTGCGCTGGAGCCGGCAAACGGCCGGAGTTTGGGTCGGAGATGAGGAGGGGGCAACGAATACGTGTCTCTCTCCATTCCTTTTCCTGGACTTCCGAAAACAGTAGAGCGCACATGACAATGGGTATTGACGAGTCATTCCTAACCCCGATTTAAGTCCTTGCCTTCCCCGTCCTATTCATCCTCCCCTCTAGGCCCATAGCTTACATACTAAACTAAAATAAAGAGACCACGCCACAGGACGGAATGAATTGGCCACAGCAGCCTTTTATTTAAACATACAACATATAACCAAAATGATACCACTAATAAGAGGGGAATGGTCCTCGAAGCCCCCAACAATTCTTTTATTGCGGGCACGGCCCAGCATAGACTTACTGTACAAGGTGGCATGACCCCTAGCCGATTATACTCCTGCTCAGAGGCACTGGCTGCAAAACCAGCTGTCTGATTTTTTACCGCACCCCCACGCACGGGCTCCCCCTTCACCACCTGTGTGGCGTTCTGCCGTCTTCCATTCCATTGAATCCACCTGGGGAGCCCAGAGCCTTTTGAGCTCCCCCCCATCTAACCACCGTGAGATCACATTCCCAACTTGGAGGACCCTCCACTCCACCTGCCGCCGCTGTGACAAGAATGAAAGAAACTAATAGGTCAAAAGTACACCCCAACCTAAATCTCAGTTCTGATTGTAACCAAAACATATATACCTCTACGAATAAATGAAAGCCCATACGTAGCCAAGCTCAGACCTCCTCACCATGTAGTGGCACCGCACTAAAAGGGAGGGTGGCTGGGTGTTTAATCGTAGGCTGCCTTAAATGGCTGCCCTACGCTAATGGCTTCCCCTATTTATACCCCTAATTCACTACGCCGCCTCGTTGGGATCTCCCCGCCTTTGTTTTTATCCTTTATTTCCCTAATCCTAGCAAAGCCCCCTAAACCCCACATTATTTGAAAATTCCCCTATACTTGAAAAACCCCCAAGCCCAGCATTATTTAACACTTTCATTCCCGTCCAACCCTGCCAGGGCAGCCTCCCCCTAGGCTGTGGGGCCGAAGTCCGGCCTTACTGAACTCTAGTGACACAGAGATGTCTGACCCTTTTCCGTGTTAATGTAGTGGTGAGCAGTGCCCGGGACATCGGGAGCCTTCCCGCCGGACCCCGACCGATGTGCACTTTATTACGGGACACAAGACTGTAACAACACCCCGAGGTGGGATCTGCTGACCCCGAATTGAATAGAAAGACCCCACTCCCCCAAAGAAATGAAAATGAAAGCTATTTATTTTGTAAGTTTTGTATTTGTAAGCTAATATTTGTAAGAAGCCTGAAATGGTTGAGGATGTGTCCTCCACAATGGTGGTAGCATTGTAACCCAGAGCAGCCCCATGGGTGCGGCGGGGGCTGGTCAGTGAGCTGTGAGTTATCAAGGATGTGTAAAAAGGGGTTAGTTATCAAGGATGTGTAAAAAGGGGGGTGCGGTGGGCACACTTGGTGTGTCCTGTCAGTGGCTATGATGGGTAGAGAGGAGCATATGTGGTGCTCGCTCTCTGTTCCGCCGGTTCAGTGGGTTTCTTGGAGTGGGGGACATCTGCCTGTGCCTCCCACTCCTCCCAGTGCCGTTGCCTGCGCTCCGCACCCAAGTAACTAGAATGTTGCGATGGCTATTTATGTGCCCATATTGTCCGAGCCTTTTACCTTATGGAGATGAAAAAAAAAAATGAAACCTGGTGAGAAAGTGAAGCCACCCCTGCTGCCAGAATGGTCCGCCCCTGCTGAATATTTAGGATAAAATGGTTAAAAAGCGGTTGGCTGTTGTTTTTTGCCAGCAGCAGCTGATTTGCATATATCGGTGAGCGAGAGCTCTGATTGGCTGGCTGGAAAATGCAGAGGCGAGCTAGAGAAGGTACTGTAGACAGGCTGCAGAGAGCTGATGTGAGGGTATCTTCCGGCGGCTCGTACTGTAGGAGTCGCTGCAACAACAACTAATCATCAGGAGAGATAAGGATTTATTTAATGGTATGAATGTCTACCTTCCCATCATCTAAAAATAAACACCAGACAATAGACAGTGATTGAAAAATATCAAAAGGATAAAAATCAAAGTTGAATATGAAGATTTTCTATGTATGCAATAGCGTTCTCATGATTTCCAATCTAGAAATCCTTCTTGTCGCCATGGTAGGATCTCAGGGGGCGCTCCAGTCCTCCACAATGTGCTGGATAGTTTGACCATCTGCTCCACAGTCACAGGTGGGAGAGTGATATTTTCCCCACTTCTACATAAAATCCGCACAGACGCCAAAGTTTGTTCTGATACGATTTAGAGTGACCCATGTTTTCCTTGGTAGATTGAAGCCCGGCGGAGGGTTTTGTAAATTAGGGAACATTTGGGGATCACCGTCTACTACATTGACCCAAAGTTCTCGGACTCAGGACTGGCATCTGGGTCCGGGCAATCAATTCACACCATCTTTGGCCCTCACCCTAGGAAAAAGAGACTGCGCGTGTACACGTTTAAGTGGTAAAAACGCACCACGTCCTTCTAGAAGCCGTGACTTTTGCACCGACAGAGTTCTATCTATCACACTGTTGTCAGAGATGTCAATCTAGGGGAGACCTTCGCCGGAAAGATAGAAGTGAGCTTTCCCTTTGTGTAGCTTATATGACCAGGACTGACTACATCTATTCAGGTCCCCTGTAATAAAATTATACCTGATACCACCTAAATACATTCTGACCCCCCACCCCCCCCCACCCCCACTAATATTAGAGGGAATTGGTCACCATGTTTTTGCTATGTAATTTGAGAGCAGCACGGCGTAGGGGCTGAGACCCTGATCCGGTGATGTGTCACTTACTGGGCTGTGTGTTTCTTTTTCAATAAAATTAGTGTTTAATCAGCTTGAAAGCATCATTACAGGACTTGGTGTCTCGTACCTTCTTGTCCTGCTGTTCTGTGTAACTCCACCCCCGCCACTGATTAGCGGCTTTCTGTTAATAATATGCAGTGTACACAGAAGCTGCCAATCAGTATTGTGGACAGGGTTATACATGGCTCAGCATTCTGAGCACTGCTAGGTCAGTCTGCAGCAGAGAAACCAGGGATTGTATCAGAATGACAGCAAACAGCCCAGTAAGTGACTCATCGCCGGAATCGGGGTCCCAGCCCCTACATTGTGCCGCGCTCAGATTATATAGCACAAATCTGCTGACAGATTCCCTTTAACACTATTGTCCAGGCGTCTGATATTGCCGACTTAGGGGTACTCTGCAAACTACGACATCGCAGGTGCGATGTCGGAGGGGTCATGTCGAAAGTGACGCACTTCCGGCGTCGCTCTCGACATCGTAGTGTGTAAAGCCTAGAAGATACGATTAACGAGCGCAAAAGCGTCGTAATCGTATCATCGGTGTAGCGTCGGCGAAAACCATAATTACCTTGCTGCGACGGTCCGATGTTGTTCCTCGTTCCTGCGGCAGCACACATCGCTGTGTGTGAAGTCGCAGGAGCGAGGAACATCTGCTACCTGCGTCCCGGCCGGCAATGCGGAAGGAAGGAGGTGGGCGGGATGTTTACATCCTGCTCATCTCCGCCCCTCCGCTGCTATTGGCCGCCTGTCGTGTGACGTCGCTATGACGCCGCACGACCCGCCCCCTTAATAAGGAGGCGGATCGCCGGCCAGAGCGACGTCGCAGGACAGGTGAGTGCATGTGAAGCTGCCGTAGCGATAATGTTCGCTACGCTAGCTATCACCATGATATCGCATCTGCGACGGGGGCGGGGACTATCGCACTCGGCATCGCAGCATCGGCTTGCGATGTCGTAGTGTGCAAAGTACCCCTTAATCTCAGGACAGATCATCAATATCATCACATGAGTGGGGGTCCGACACGCCCACCATTGCCATACTGATGTTAGGTCATCAAAATTATATGCCCTGACAGCCCCTTCTATAATAGATCCCAGGTGAGAACCAGGCGTACTGACAAGATGTGCCATAAGCGTCTCCAAGATGCGGGGCCCTCCCTGCGCTGGAGCCGGCAAACGGCCGGAGTTTGGGTCGGAGATGAGGAGGGGGCAACGAATACGTGTCTCTCTCCATTCCTTTTCCTGGACTTCCGAAAACAGTAGAGCGCACATGACAATGGGTATTGACGAGTCATTCCTAACCCCGATTTAAGTCCTTGCCTTCCCCGTCCTATTCATCCTCCCCTCTAGGCCCATAGCTTACATACTAAACTAAAATAAAGAGACCACGCCACAGGACGGAATGAATTGGCCACAGCAGCCTTTTATTTAAACATACAACATATAACCAAAATGATACCACTAATAAGAGGGGAATGGTCCTCGAAGCCCCCAACAATTCTTTTATTGCGGGCACGGCCCAGCATAGACTTACTGTACAAGGTGGCATGACCCCTAGCCGATTATACTCCTGCTCAGAGGCACTGGCTGCAAAACCAGCTGTCTGATTTTTTACCGCACCCCCACGCACGGGCTCCCCCTTCACCACCTGTGTGGCGTTCTGCCGTCTTCCATTCCATTGAATCCACCTGGGGAGCCCAGAGCCTTTTGAGCTCCCCCCCATCTAACCACCGTGAGATCACATTCCCAACTTGGAGGACCCTCCACTCCACCTGCCGCCGCTGTGACAGGAATTAAAGAAACTAATAGGTCAAAAGTACACCCCAACCTAAATCTCAGTTCTGATTGTAACCAAAACATATATACCTCTACGAATAAATGAAAGCCCATACGTAGCCAAGCTCAGACCTCCTCACCATGTAGTGGCACCGCACTAAAAGGGAGGGTGGCTGGGTGTTTAATCGTAGGCTGCCTTAAATGGCTGCCCTACGCTAATGGCTTCCCCTATTTATACCCCTAATTCACTACGCCGCCTCGTTGGGATCTCCCCGCCTTTGTTTTTATCCTTTATTTCCCTAATCCTAGCAAAGCCCCCTAAACCCCACATTATTTGAAAATTCCCCTATACTTGAAAAACCCCCAAGCCCAGCATTATTTAACACTTTCATTCCCGTCCAACCCTGCCAGGGCAGCCTCCCCCTAGGCTGTGGGGCCGAAGTCCGGCCTTACTGAACTCTAGTGACACAGAGATGTCTGACCCTTTTCCGTGTTAATGTAGTGGTGAGCAGTGCCCGGGACATCGGGAGCCTTCCCGCCGGACCCCGACCGATGTGCACTTTATTACGGGACACAAGACTGTAACAACACCCCGAGGTGGGATCTGCTGACCCCGAATTGAATAGAAAGACCCCACTCCCCCAAAGAAATGAAAATGAAAGCTATTTATTTTGTAAGTTTTGTATTTGTAAGCTAATATTTGTAAGAAGCCTGAAATGGTTGAGGATGTGTCCTCCACAATGGTGGTAGCATTGTAACCCAGAGCAGCCCCATGGGTGCGGCGGGGGCTGGTCAGTGAGCTGTGAGTTATCAAGGATGTGTAAAAAGGGGTTAGTTATCAAGGATGTGTAAAAAGGGGGGTGCGGTGGGCACACTTGGTGTGTCCTGTCAGTGGCTATGATGGGTAGAGAGGAGCATATGTGGTGCTCGCTCTCTGTTCCGCCGGTTCAGTGGGTTTCTTGGAGTGGGGGACATCTGCCTGTGCCTCCCACTCCTCCCAGTGCCGTTGCCTGCGCTCCGCACCCAAGTAACTAGAATGTTGCGATGGCTATTTATGTGCCCATATTGTCCGAGCCTTTTACCTTATGGAGATGAAAAAAAAAAATGAAACCTGGTGAGAAAGTGAAGCCACCCCTGCTGCCAGAATGGTCCGCCCCTGCTGAATATTTAGGATAAAATGGTTAAAAAGCGGTTGGCTGTTGTTTTTTGCCAGCAGCAGCTGATTTGCATATATCGGTGAGCGAGAGCTCTGATTGGCTGGCTGGAAAATGCAGAGGCGAGCTAGAGAAGGTACTGTAGACAGGCTGCAGAGAGCTGATGTGAGGGTATCTTCCGGCGGCTCGTACTGTAGGAGTCGCTGCAACAACAACTAATCATCAGGAGAGATAAGGATTTATTTAATGGTGTGAATGTCTACCTTCCCATCATCTAAAAATAAACACCAGACAATAGACAGTGATTGAAAAATATCAAAAGGATAAAAATCAAAGTTGAATATGAAGATTTTCTATGTATGCAATAGCGTTCTCATGATTTCCAATCTAGAAATCCTTCTTGTCGCCATGGTAGGATCTCAGGGGGCGCTCCAGTCCTCCACAATGTGCTGGATAGTTTGACCATCTGCTCCACAGTCACAGGTGGGAGAGTGATATTTTCCCCACTTCTACATAAAATCCGCACAGACGCCAAAGTTTGTTCTGATACGATTTAGAGTGACCCATGTTTTCCTTGGTAGATTGAAGCCCGGCGGAGGGTTTTGTAAATTAGGGAACATTTGGGGATCACCGTCTACTACATTGACCCAAAGTTCTCGGACTCAGGACTCGCATCTGGGTCCGGGCAATCAATTCACACCATCTTTGGCCCTCACCCTAGGAAAAAGAGACTGCGCGTGTACACGTTTAAGTGGTAAAAACGCACCACGTCCTTCTAGAAGCCGTGACTTTTGCACCGACAGAGTTCTATCTATCACACTGTTGTCAGAGATGTCAATCTAGGGGAGACCTTCGCCGGAAAGATAGAAGTGAGCTTTCCCTTTGTGTAGCTTATATGACCAGGACTGACTACATCTATTCAGGTCCCCTGTAATAAAATTATACCTGATACCACCTAAATACATTCTGACCCCCCACCCCCCCCACCCCCACTAATATTAGAGGGAATTGGTCACCATGTTTTTGCTATGTAATTTGAGAGCAGCACGGCGTAGGGGCTGAGACCCTGATCCGGTGATGTGTCACTTACTGGGCTGTGTGTTTCTTTTTCAATAAAATTAGTGTTTAATCAGCTTGAAAGCATCATTACAGGACTTGGTGTCTCGTACCTTCTTGTCCTGCTGTTCTGTGTAACTCCACCCCCGCCACTGATTAGCGGCTTTCTGTTAATAATATGCAGTGTACACAGAAGCTGCCAATCAGTATTGTGGACAGGGTTATACATGGCTCAGCATTCTGAGCACTGCTAGGTCAGTCTGCAGCAGAGAAACCAGGGATTGTATCAGAATGACAGCAAACAGCCCAGTAAGTGACTCATCGCCGGAATCGGGGTCCCAGCCCCTACATTGTGCCGCGCTCAGATTATATAGCACAAATCTGCTGACAGATTCCCTTTAACACTATTGTCCAGGCGTCTGATATTGCCGACTTAGGGGTACTCTGCAAACTACGACATCGCAGGTGCGATGTCGGAGGGGTCATGTCGAAAGTGACGCACTTCCGGCGTCGCTCTCGACATCGTAGTGTGTAAAGCCTAGAAGATACGATTAACGAGCGCAAAAGCGTCGTAATCGTATCATCGGTGTAGCGTCGGCGAAAACCATAATTACCTTGCTGCGACGGTCCGATGTTGTTCCTCGTTCCTGCGGCAGCACACATCGCTGTGTGTGAAGTCGCAGGAGCGAGGAACATCTGCTACCTGCGTCCCGGCCGGCAATGCGGAAGGAAGGAGGTGGGCGGGATGTTTACATCCTGCTCATCTCCGCCCCTCCGCTGCTATTGGCCGCCTGTCGTGTGACGTCGCTATGACGCCGCACGACCCGCCCCCTTAATAAGGAGGCGGATCGCCGGCCAGAGCGACGTCGCAGGACAGGTGAGTGCATGTGAAGCTGCCGTAGCGATAATGTTCGCTACGCTAGCTATCACCATGATATCGCATCTGCGACGGGGGCGGGGACTATCGCACTCGGCATCGCAGCATCGGCTTGCGATGTCGTAGTGTGCAAAGTACCCCTTAATCTCAGGACAGATCATCAATATCATCACATGAGTGGGGGTCCGACACGCCCACCATTGCCATACTGATGTTAGGTCATCAAAATTATATGCCCTGACAGCCCCTTCTATAATAGATCCCAGGTGAGAACCAGGCGTACTGACAAGATGTGCCATAAGCGTCTCCAAGATGCGGGCCCCTCCCTGCGCTGGAGCCGGCAAACGGCCGGAGTTTGGGTCGGAGATGAGGAGGGGGCAACGAATACGTGTCTCTCTCCATTCCTTTTCCTGGACTTCCGAAAACAGTAGAGCGCACATGACAATGGGTATTGACGAGTCATTCCTAACCCCGATTTAAGTCCTTGCCTTCCCCGTCCTATTCATCCTCCCCTCTAGGCCCATAGCTTACATACTAAACTAAAATAAAGAGACCACGCCACAGGACGGAATGAATTGGCCACAGCAGCCTTTTATTTAAACATACAACATATAACCAAAATGATACCACTAATAAGAGGGGAATGGTCCTCGAAGCCCCCAACAATTCTTTTATTGCGGGCACGGCCCAGCATAGACTTACTGTACAAGGTGGCATGACCCCTAGCCGATTATACTCCTGCTCAGAGGCACTGGCTGCAAAACCAGCTGTCTGATTTTTTACCGCACCCCCACGCACGGGCTCCCCCTTCACCACCTGTGTGGCGTTCTGCCGTCTTCCATTCCATTGAATCCACCTGGGGAGCCCAGAGCCTTTTGAGCTCCCCCCCATCTAACCACCGTGAGATCACATTCCCAACTTGGAGGACCCTCCACTCCACCTGCCGCCGCTGTGACAAGAATGAAAGAAACTAATAGGTCAAAAGTACACCCCAACCTAAATCTCAGTTCTGATTGTAACCAAAACATATATACCTCTACGAATAAATGAAAGCCCATACGTAGCCAAGCTCAGACCTCCTCACCATGTAGTGGCACCGCACTAAAAGGGAGGGTGGCTGGGTGTTTAATCGTAGGCTGCCTTAAATGGCTGCCCTACGCTAATGGCTTCCCCTATTTATACCCCTAATTCACTACGCCGCCTCGTTGGGATCTCCCCGCCTTTGTTTTTATCCTTTATTTCCCTAATCCTAGCAAAGCCCCCTAAACCCCACATTATTTGAAAATTCCCCTATACTTGAAAAACCCCCAAGCCCAGCATTATTTAACACTTTCATTCCCGTCCAACCCTGCCAGGGCAGCCTCCCCCTAGGCTGTGGGGCCGAAGTCCGGCCTTACTGAACTCTAGTGACACAGAGATGTCTGACCCTTTTCCGTGTTAATGTAGTGGTGAGCAGTGCCCGGGACATCGGGACCCCGACTGATGTGCACTTTATTATGGGACACAAGACTGTAACAACACCCCGAGGTGGGATCTGCTGACCCCGAATTGAATAGAAAGACCCCACTCCCCCAAAGAAATGAAAATGAAAGCTATTTATTTTGTAAGTTTTGTATTTGTAAGCTAATATTTGTAAGAAGCCTGAAATGGTTGAGGATGTGTCCTCCACAATGGTGGTAGCATTGTAACCCAGAGCAGCCCCATGGGTGCGGCGGGGGCTGGTCAGTGAGCTGTGAGTTATCAAGGATGTGTAAAAAGGGGTTAGTTATCAAGGATGTGTAAAAAGGGGGGTGCGGTGGGCACACTTGGTGTGTCCTGTCAGTGGCTATGATGGGTAGAGAGGAGCATATGTGGTGCTCGCTCTCTGTTCCGCCGGTTCAGTGGGTTTCTTGGAGTGGGGGACATCTGCCTGTGCCTCCCACTCCTCCCAGTGCCGTTGCCTGCGCTCCGCACCCAAGTAACTAGAATGTTGCGATGGCTATTTATGTGCCCATATTGTCCGAGCCTTTTACCTTATGGAGATGAAAAAAAAAAATGAAACCTGGTGAGAAAGTGAAGCCACCCCTGCTGCCAGAATGGTCCGCCCCTGCTGAATATTTAGGATAAAATGGTTAAAAAGCGGTTGGCTGTTGTTTTTTGCCAGCAGCAGCTGATTTGCATATATCGGTGAGCGAGAGCTCTGATTGGCTGGCTGGAAAATGCAGAGGCGAGCTAGAGAAGGTACTGTAGACAGGCTGCAGAGAGCTGATGTGAGGGTATCTTCCGGCGGCTCGTACTGTAGGAGTCGCTGCAACAACAACTAATCATCAGGAGAGATAAGGATTTATTTAATGGTATGAATGTCTACCTTCCCATCATCTAAAAATAAACACCAGACAATAGACAGTGATTGAAAAATATCAAAAGGATAAAAATCAAAGTTGAATATGAAGATTTTCTATGTATGCAATAGCGTTCTCATGATTTCCAATCTAGAAATCCTTCTTGTCGCCATGGTAGGATCTCAGGGGGCGCTCCAGTCCTCCACAATGTGCTGGATAGTTTGACCATCTGCTCCACAGTCACAGGTGGGAGAGTGATATTTTCCCCACTTCTACATAAAATCCGCACAGACGCCAAAGTTTGTTCTGATACGATTTAGAGTGACCCATGTTTTCCTTGGTAGATTGAAGCCCGGCGGAGGGTTTTGTAAATTAGGGAACATTTGGGGATCACCGTCTACTACATTGACCCAAAGTTCTCGGACTCAGGACTCGCATCTGGGTCCGGGCAATCAATTCACACCATCTTTGGCCCTCACCCTAGGAAAAAGAGACTGCGCGTGTACACGTTTAAGTGGTAAAAACGCACCACGTCCTTCTAGAAGCCGTGACTTTTGCACCGACAGAGTTCTATCTATCACACTGTTGTCAGAGATGTCAATCTAGGGGAGACCTTCGCCGGAAAGATAGAAGTGAGCTTTCCCTTTGTGTAGCTTATATGACCAGGACTGACTACATCTATTCAGGTCCCCTGTAATAAAATTATACCTGATACCACCTAAATACATTCTGACCCCCCACCCCCCCCACCCCCACTAATATTAGAGGGAATTGGTCACCATGTTTTTGCTATGTAATTTGAGAGCAGCACGGCGTAGGGGCTGAGACCCTGATCCGGTGATGTGTCACTTACTGGGCTGTGTGTTTCTTTTTCAATAAAATTAGTGTTTAATCAGCTTGAAAGCATCATTACAGGACTTGGTGTCTCGTACCTTCTTGTCCTGCTGTTCTGTGTAACTCCACCCCCGCCACTGATTAGCGGCTTTCTGTTAATAATATGCAGTGTACACAGAAGCTGCCAATCAGTATTGTGGACAGGGTTATACATGGCTCAGCATTCTGAGCACTGCTAGGTCAGTCTGCAGCAGAGAAACCAGGGATTGTATCAGAATGACAGCAAACAGCCCAGTAAGTGACTCATCGCCGGAATCGGGGTCCCAGCCCCTACATTGTGCCGCGCTCAGATTATATAGCACAAATCTGCTGACAGATTCCCTTTAACACTATTGTCCAGGCGTCTGATATTGCCGACTTAGGGGTACTCTGCAAACTACGACATCGCAGGTGCGATGTCGGAGGGGTCATGTCGAAAGTGACGCACTTCCGGCGTCGCTCTCGACATCGTAGTGTGTAAAGCCTAGAAGATACGATTAACGAGCGCAAAAGCGTCGTAATCGTATCATCGGTGTAGCGTCGGCGAAAACCATAATTACCTTGCTGCGACGGTCCGATGTTGTTCCTCGTTCCTGCGGCAGCACACATCGCTGTGTGTGAAGTCGCAGGAGCGAGGAACATCTGCTACCTGCGTCCCGGCCGGCAATGCGGAAGGAAGGAGGTGGGCGGGATGTTTACATCCTGCTCATCTCCGCCCCTCCGCTGCTATTGGCCGCCTGTCGTGTGACGTCGCTATGACGCCGCACGACCCGCCCCCTTAATAAGGAGGCGGATCGCCGGCCAGAGCGACGTCGCAGGACAGGTGAGTGCATGTGAAGCTGCCGTAGCGATAATGTTCGCTACGCTAGCTATCACCATGATATCGCATCTGCGACGGGGGCGGGGACTATCGCACTCGGCATCGCAGCATCGGCTTGCGATGTCGTAGTGTGCAAAGTACCCCTTAATCTCAGGACAGATCATCAATATCATCACATGAGTGGGGGTCCGACACGCCCACCATTGCCATACTGATGTTAGGTCATCAAAATTATATGCCCTGACAGCCCCTTCTATAATAGATCCCAGGTGAGAACCAGGCGTACTGACAAGATGTGCCATAAGCGTCTCCAAGATGCGGGCCCCTCCCTGCGCTGGAGCCGGCAAACGGCCGGAGTTTGGGTCGGAGATGAGGAGGGGGCAACGAATACGTGTCTCTCTCCATTCCTTTTCCTGGACTTCCGAAAACAGTAGAGCGCACATGACAATGGGTATTGACGAGTCATTCCTAACCCCGATTTAAGTCCTTGCCTTCCCCGTCCTATTCATCCTCCCCTCTAGGCCCATAGCTTACATACTAAACTAAAATAAAGAGACCACGCCACAGGACGGAATGAATTGGCCACAGCAGCCTTTTATTTAAACATACAACATATAACCAAAATGATACCACTAATAAGAGGGGAATGGTCCTCGAAGCCCCCAACAATTCTTTTATTGCGGGCACGGCCCAGCATAGACTTACTGTACAAGGTGGCATGACCCCTAGCCGATTATACTCCTGCTCAGAGGCACTGGCTGCAAAACCAGCTGTCTGATTTTTTACCGCACCCCCACGCACGGGCTCCCCCTTCACCACCTGTGTGGCGTTCTGCCGTCTTCCATTCCATTGAATCCACCTGGGGAGCCCAGAGCCTTTTGAGCTCCCCCCCATCTAACCACCGTGAGATCACATTCCCAACTTGGAGGACCCTCCACTCCACCTGCCGCCGCTGTGACAAGAATGAAAGAAACTAATAGGTCAAAAGTACACCCCAACCTAAATCTCAGTTCTGATTGTAACCAAAACATATATACCTCTACGAATAAATGAAAGCCCATACGTAGCCAAGCTCAGACCTCCTCACCATGTAGTGGCACCGCACTAAAAGGGAGGGTGGCTGGGTGTTTAATCGTAGGCTGCCTTAAATGGCTGCCCTACGCTAATGGCTTCCCCTATTTATACCCCTAATTCACTACGCCGCCTCGTTGGGATCTCCCCGCCTTTGTTTTTATCCTTTATTTCCCTAATCCTAGCAAAGCCCCCTAAACCCCACATTATTTGAAAATTCCCCTATACTTGAAAAACCCCCAAGCCCAGCATTATTTAACACTTTCATTCCCGTCCAACCCTGCCAGGGCAGCCTCCCCCTAGGCTGTGGGGCCGAAGTCCGGCCTTACTGAACTCTAGTGACACAGAGATGTCTGACCCTTTTCCGTGTTAATGTAGTGGTGAGCAGTGCCCGGGACATCGGGAGCCTTCCCGCCGGACCCCGACCGATGTGCACTTTATTACGGGACACAAGACTGTAACAACACCCCGAGGTGGGATCTGCTGACCCCGAATTGAATAGAAAGACCCCACTCCCCCAAAGAAATGAAAATGAAAGCTATTTATTTTGTAAGTTTTGTATTTGTAAGCTAATATTTGTAAGAAGCCTGAAATGGTTGAGGATGTGTCCTCCACAATGGTGGTAGCATTGTAACCCAGAGCAGCCCCATGGGTGCGGCGGGGGCTGGTCAGTGAGCTGTGAGTTATCAAGGATGTGTAAAAAGGGGTTAGTTATCAAGGATGTGTAAAAAGGGGGGTGCGGTGGGCACACTTGGTGTGTCCTGTCAGTGGCTATGATGGGTAGAGAGGAGCATATGTGGTGCTCGCTCTCTGTTCCGCCGGTTCAGTGGGTTTCTTGGAGTGGGGGACATCTGCCTGTGCCTCCCACTCCTCCCAGTGCCGTTGCCTGCGCTCCGCACCCAAGTAACTAGAATGTTGCGATGGCTATTTATGTGCCCATATTGTCCGAGCCTTTTACCTTATGGAGATGAAAAAAAAAAATGAAACCTGGTGAGAAAGTGAAGCCACCCCTGCTGCCAGAATGGTCCGCCCCTGCTGAATATTTAGGATAAAATGGTTAAAAAGCGGTTGGCTGTTGTTTTTTGCCAGCAGCAGCTGATTTGCATATATCGGTGAGCGAGAGCTCTGATTGGCTGGCTGGAAAATGCAGAGGCGAGCTAGAGAAGGTACTGTAGACAGGCTGCAGAGAGCTGATGTGAGGGTATCTTCCGGCGGCTCGTACTGTAGGAGTCGCTGCAACAACAACTAATCATCAGGAGAGATAAGGATTTATTTAATGGTATGAATGTCTACCTTCCCATCATCTAAAAATAAACACCAGACAATAGACAGTGATTGAAAAATATCAAAAGGATAAAAATCAAAGTTGAATATGAAGATTTTCTATGTATGCAATAGCGTTCTCATGATTTCCAATCTAGAAATCCTTCTTGTCGCCATGGTAGGATCTCAGGGGGCGCTCCAGTCCTCAACAATGTGCTGGATAGTTTGACCATCTGCTCCACAGTCACAGGTGGGAGAGTGATATTTTCCCCACTTCTACATAAAATCCGCACAGACGCCAAAGTTTGTTCTGATACGATTTAGAGTGACCCATGTTTTCCTTGGTAGATTGAAGCCCGGCGGAGGGTTTTGTAAATTAGGGAACATTTGGGGATCACCGTCTACTACATTGACCCAAAGTTCTCGGACTCAGGACTCGCATCTGGGTCCGGGCAATCAATTCACACCATCTTTGGCCCTCACCCTAGGAAAAAGAGACTGCGCGTGTACACGTTTAAGTGGTAAAAACGCACCACGTCCTTCTAGAAGCCGTGACTTTTGCACCGACAGAGTTCTATCTATCACACTGTTGTCAGAGATGTCAATCTAGGGGAGACCTTCGCCGGAAAGATAGAAGTGAGCTTTCCCTTTGTGTAGCTTATATGACCAGGACTGACTACATCTATTCAGGTCCCCTGTAATAAAATTATACCTGATACCACCTAAATACATTCTGACCCCCCACCCCCCCCACCCCCACTAATATTAGAGGGAATTGGTCACCATGTTTTTGCTATGTAATTTGAGAGCAGCACGGCGTAGGGGCTGAGACCCTGATCCGGTGATGTGTCACTTACTGGGCTGTGTGTTTCTTTTTCAATAAAATTAGTGTTTAATCAGCTTGAAAGCATCATTACAGGACTTGGTGTCTCGTACCTTCTTGTCCTGCTGTTCTGTGTAACTCCACCCCCGCCACTGATTAGCGGCTTTCTGTTAATAATATGCAGTGTACACAGAAGCTGCCAATCAGTATTGTGGACAGGGTTATACATGGCTCAGCATTCTGAGCACTGCTAGGTCAGTCTGCAGCAGAGAAACCAGGGATTGTATCAGAATGACAGCAAACAGCCCAGTAAGTGACTCATCGCCGGAATCGGGGTCCCAGCCCCTACATTGTGCCGCGCTCAGATTATATAGCACAAATCTGCTGACAGATTCCCTTTAACACTATTGTCCAGGCGTCTGATATTGCCGACTTAGGGGTACTCTGCAAACTACGACATCGCAGGTGCGATGTCGGAGGGGTCATGTCGAAAGTGACGCACTTCCGGCGTCGCTCTCGACATCGTAGTGTGTAAAGCCTAGAAGATACGATTAACGAGCGCAAAAGCGTCGTAATCGTATCATCGGTGTAGCGTCGGCGAAAACCATAATTACCTTGCTGCGACGGTCCGATGTTGTTCCTCGTTCCTGCGGCAGCACACATCGCTGTGTGTGAAGTCGCAGGAGCGAGGAACATCTGCTACCTGCGTCCCGGCCGGCAATGCGGAAGGAAGGAGGTGGGCGGGATGTTTACATCCTGCTCATCTCCGCCCCTCCGCTGCTATTGGCCGCCTGTCGTGTGACGTCGCTATGACGCCGCACGACCCGCCCCCTTAATAAGGAGGCGGATCGCCGGCCAGAGCGACGTCGCAGGACAGGTGAGTGCATGTGAAGCTGCCGTAGCGATAATGTTCGCTACGCTAGCTATCACCATGATATCGCATCTGCGACGGGGGCGGGGACTATCGCACTCGGCATCGCAGCATCGGCTTGCGATGTCGTAGTGTGCAAAGTACCCCTTAATCTCAGGACAGATCATCAATATCATCACATGAGTGGGGGTCCGACACGCCCACCATTGCCATACTGATGTTAGGTCATCAAAATTATATGCCCTGACAGCCCCTTCTATAATAGATCCCAGGTGAGAACCAGGCGTACTGACAAGATGTGCCATAAGCGTCTCCAAGATGCGGGCCCCTCCCTGCGCTGGAGCCGGCAAACGGCCGGAGTTTGGGTCGGAGATGAGGAGGGGGCAACGAATACGTGTCTCTCTCCATTCCTTTTCCTGGACTTCCGAAAACAGTAGAGCGCACATGACAATGGGTATTGACGAGTCATTCCTAACCCCGATTTAAGTCCTTGCCTTCCCCGTCCTATTCATCCTCCCCTCTAGGCCCATAGCTTACATACTAAACTAAAATAAAGAGACCACGCCACAGGACGGAATGAATTGGCCACAGCAGCCTTTTATTTAAACATACAACATATAACCAAAATGATACCACTAATAAGAGGGGAATGGTCCTCGAAGCCCCCAACAATTCTTTTATTGCGGGCACGGCCCAGCATAGACTTACTGTACAAGGTGGCATGACCCCTAGCCGATTATACTCCTGCTCAGAGGCACTGGCTGCAAAACCAGCTGTCTGATTTTTTACCGCACCCCCACGCACGGGCTCCCCCTTCACCACCTGTGTGGCGTTCTGCCGTCTTCCATTCCATTGAATCCACCTGGGGAGCCCAGAGCCTTTTGAGCTCCCCCCCATCTAACCACCGTGAGATCACATTCCCAACTTGGAGGACCCTCCACTCCACCTGCCGCCGCTGTGACAAGAATGAAAGAAACTAATAGGTCAAAAGTACACCCCAACCTAAATCTCAGTTCTGATTGTAACCAAAACATATATACCTCTACGAATAAATGAAAGCCCATACGTAGCCAAGCTCAGACCTCCTCACCATGTAGTGGCACCGCACTAAAAGGGAGGGTGGCTGGGTGTTTAATCGTAGGCTGCCTTAAATGGCTGCCCTACGCTAATGGCTTCCCCTATTTATACCCCTAATTCACTACGCCGCCTCGTTGGGATCTCCCCGCCTTTGTTTTTATCCTTTATTTCCCTAATCCTAGCAAAGCCCCCTAAACCCCACATTATTTGAAAATTCCCCTATACTTGAAAAACCCCCAAGCCCAGCATTATTTAACACTTTCATTCCCGTCCAACCCTGCCAGGGCAGCCTCCCCCTAGGCTGTGGGGCCGAAGTCCGGCCTTACTGAACTCTAGTGACACAGAGATGTCTGACCCTTTTCCGTGTTAATGTAGTGGTGAGCAGTGCCCGGGACATCGGGAGCCTTCCCGCCGGACCCCGACCGATGTGCACTTTATTACGGGACACAAGACTGTAACAACACCCCGAGGTGGGATCTGCTGACCCCGAATTGAATAGAAAGACCCCACTCCCCCAAAGAAATGAAAATGAAAGCTATTTATTTTGTAAGTTTTGTATTTGTAAGCTAATATTTGTAAGAAGCCTGAAATGGTTGAGGATGTGTCCTCCACAATGGTGGTAGCATTGTAACCCAGAGCAGCCCCATGGGTGCGGCGGGGGCTGGTCAGTGAGCTGTGAGTTATCAAGGATGTGTAAAAAGGGGTTAGTTATCAAGGATGTGTAAAAAGGGGGGTGCGGTGGGCACACTTGGTGTGTCCTGTCAGTGGCTATGATGGGTAGAGAGGAGCATATGTGGTGCTCGCTCTCTGTTCCGCCGGTTCAGTGGGTTTCTTGGAGTGGGGGACATCTGCCTGTGCCTCCCACTCCTCCCAGTGCCGTTGCCTGCGCTCCGCACCCAAGTAACTAGAATGTTGCGATGGCTATTTATGTGCCCATATTGTCCGAGCCTTTTACCTTATGGAGATGAAAAAAAAAAATGAAACCTGGTGAGAAAGTGAAGCCACCCCTGCTGCCAGAATGGTCCGCCCCTGCTGAATATTTAGGATAAAATGGTTAAAAAGCGGTTGGCTGTTGTTTTTTGCCAGCAGCAGCTGATTTGCATATATCGGTGAGCGAGAGCTCTGATTGGCTGGCTGGAAAATGCAGAGGCGAGCTAGAGAAGGTACTGTAGACAGGCTGCAGAGAGCTGATGTGAGGGTATCTTCCGGCGGCTCGTACTGTAGGAGTCGCTGCAACAACAACTAATCATCAGGAGAGATAAGGATTTATTTAATGGTGTGAATGTCTACCTTCCCATCATCTAAAAATAAACACCAGACAATAGACAGTGATTGAAAAATATCAAAAGGATAAAAATCAAAGTTGAATATGAAGATTTTCTATGTATGCAATAGCGTTCTCATGATTTCCAATCTAGAAATCCTTCTTGTCGCCATGGTAGGATCTCAGGGGGCGCTCCAGTCCTCAACAATGTGCTGGATAGTTTGACCATCTGCTCCACAGTCACAGGTGGGAGAGTGATATTTTCCCCACTTCTACATAAAATCCGCACAGACGCCAAAGTTTGTTCTGATACGATTTAGAGTGACCCATGTTTTCCTTGGTAGATTGAAGCCCGGCGGAGGGTTTTGTAAATTAGGGAACATTTGGGGATCACCGTCTACTACATTGACCCAAAGTTCTCGGACTCAGGACTCGCATCTGGGTCCGGGCAATCAATTCACACCATCTTTAGCCCTCACCCAAGGAAAAAGAGACTGCGCGTGTACACGTTTAAGTGGTAAAAACGCACCACGTCCTTCTAGAAGCCGTGACTTTTGCACCGACAGAGTTCTATCTATCACACTGTTGTCAGAGATGTCAATCTAGGGGAGACCTTCGCCGGAAAGATAGAAGTGAGCTTTCCCTTTGTGTAGCTTATATGACCAGGACTGACTACATCTATTCAGGTCCCCTGTAATAAAATTATACCTGATACCACCTAAATACATTCTGACCCCCCCACCCCACCCCCACTAATATTAGAGGGAATTGGTCACCATGTTTTTGCTATGTAATTTGAGAGCAGCACGGCGTAGGGGCTGAGACCCTGATCCGGTGATGTGTCACTTACTGGGCTGTGTGTTTCTTTTTCAATAAAATTAGTGTTTAATCAGCTTGAAAGCATCATTACAGGACTTGGTGTCTCGTACCTTCTTGTCCTGCTGTTCTGTGTAACTCCACCCCCGCCACTGATTAGCGGCTTTCTGTTAATAATATGCAGTGTACACAGAAGCTGCCAATCAGTATTGTGGACAGGGTTATACATGGCTCAGCATTCTGAGCACTGCTAGGTCAGTCTGCAGCAGAGAAACCAGGGATTGTATCAGAATGACAGCAAACAGCCCAGTAAGTGACTCATCGCCGGAATCGGGGTCCCAGCCCCTACATTGTGCCGCGCTCAGATTATATAGCACAAATCTGCTGACAGATTCCCTTTAACACTATTGTCCAGGCGTCTGATATTGCCGACTTAGGGGTACTCTGCAAACTACGACATCGCAGGTGCGATGTCGGAGGGGTCATGTCGAAAGTGACGCACTTCCGGCGTCGCTCTCGACATCGTAGTGTGTAAAGCCTAGAAGATACGATTAACGAGCGCAAAAGCGTCGTAATCGTATCATCGGTGTAGCGTCGGCGAAAACCATAATTACCTTGCTGCGACGGTCCGATGTTGTTCCTCGTTCCTGCGGCAGCACACATCGCTGTGTGTGAAGTCGCAGGAGCGAGGAACATCTGCTACCTGCGTCCCGGCCGGCAATGCGGAAGGAAGGAGGTGGGCGGGATGTTTACATCCTGCTCATCTCCGCCCCTCCGCTGCTATTGGCCGCCTGTCGTGTGACGTCGCTATGACGCCGCACGACCCGCCCCCTTAATAAGGAGGCGGATCGCCGGCCAGAGCGACGTCGCAGGACAGGTGAGTGCATGTGAAGCTGCCGTAGCGATAATGTTCGCTACGCTAGCTATCACCATGATATCGCATCTGCGACGGGGGCGGGGACTATCGCACTCGGCATCGCAGCATCGGCTTGCGATGTCGTAGTGTGCAAAGTACCCCTTAATCTCAGGACAGATCATCAATATCATCACATGAGTGGGGGTCCGACACGCCCACCATTGCCATACTGATGTTAGGTCATCAAAATTATATGCCCTGACAGCCCCTTCTATAATAGATCCCAGGTGAGAACCAGGCGTACTGACAAGATGTGCCATAAGCGTCTCCAAGATGCGGGGCCCTCCCTGCGCTGGAGCCGGCAAACGGCCGGAGTTTGGGTCGGAGATGAGGAGGGGGCAACGAATACGTGTCTCTCTGCATTCCTTTTCCTGGACTTCCGAAAACAGTAGAGCGCACATGACAATGGGTATTGACGAGTCATTCCTAACCCCGATTTAAGTCCTTGCCTTCCCCGTCCTATTCATCCTCCCCTCTAGGCCCATAGCTTACATACTAAACTAAAATAAAGAGACCACGCCACAGGACGGAATGAATTGGCCACAGCAGCCTTTTATTTAAACATACAACATATAACCAAAATGATACCACTAATAAGAGGGGAATGGTCCTCGAAGCCCCCAACAATTCTTTTATTGCGGGCACGGCCCAGCATAGACTTACTGTACAAGGTGGCATGACCCCTAGCCGATTATACTCCTGCTCAGAGGCACTGGCTGCAAAACCAGCTGTCTGATTTTTTACCGCACCCCCACGCACGGGCTCCCCCTTCACCACCTGTGTGGCGTTCTGCCGTCTTCCATTCCATTGAATCCACCTGGGGAGCCCAGAGCCTTTTGAGCTCCCCCCCATCTAACCACCGTGAGATCACATTCCCAACTTGGAGGACCCTCCACTCCACCTGCCGCCGCTGTGACAAGAATGAAAGAAACTAATAGGTCAAAAGTACACCCCAACCTAAATCTCAGTTCTGATTGTAACCAAAACATATATACCTCTACGAATAAATGAAAGCCCATACGTAGCCAAGCTCAGACCTCCTCACCATGTAGTGGCACCGCACTAAAAGGGAGGGTGGCTGGGTGTTTAATCGTAGGCTGCCTTAAATGGCTGCCCTACGCTAATGGCTTCCCCTATTTATACCCCTAATTCACTACGCCGCCTCGTTGGGATCTCCCCGCCTTTGTTTTTATCCTTTATTTCCCTAATCCTAGCAAAGCCCCCTAAACCCCACATTATTTGAAAATTCCCCTATACTTGAAAAACCCCCAAGCCCAGCATTATTTAACACTTTCATTCCCGTCCAACCCTGCCAGGGCAGCCTCCCCCTAGGCTGTGGGGCCGAAGTCCGGCCTTACTGAACTCTAGTGACACAGAGATGTCTGACCCTTTTCCGTGTTAATGTAGTGGTGAGCAGTGCCCGGGACATCGGGAGCCTTCCCGCCGGACCCCGACCGATGTGCACTTTATTACGGGACACAAGACTGTAACAACACCCCGAGGTGGGATCTGCTGACCCCGAATTGAATAGAAAGACCCCACTCCCCCAAAGAAATGAAAATGAAAGCTATTTATTTTGTAAGTTTTGTATTTGTAAGCTAATATTTGTAAGAAGCCTGAAATGGTTGAGGATGTGTCCTCCACAATGGTGGTAGCATTGTAACCCAGAGCAGCCCCATGGGTGCGGCGGGGGCTGGTCAGTGAGCTGTGAGTTATCAAGGATGTGTAAAAAGGGGTTAGTTATCAAGGATGTGTAAAAAGGGGGGTGCGGTGGGCACACTTGGTGTGTCCTGTCAGTGGCTATGATGGGTAGAGAGGAGCATATGTGGTGCTCGCTCTCTGTTCCGCCGGTTCAGTGGGTTTCTTGGAGTGGGGGACATCTGCCTGTGCCTCCCACTCCTCCCAGTGCCGTTGCCTGCGCTCCGCACCCAAGTAACTAGAATGTTGCGATGGCTATTTATGTGCCCATATTGTCCGAGCCTTTTACCTTATGGAGATGAAAAAAAAAAATGAAACCTGGGGAGAAAGTGAAGCCACCCCTGCTGCCAGAATGGTCCGCCCCTGCTGAATATTTAGGATAAAATGGTTAAAAAGCGGTTGGCTGTTGTTTTTTGCCAGCAGCAGCTGATTTGCATATATCGGTGAGCGAGAGCTCTGATTGGCTGGCTGGAAAATGCAGAGGCGAGCTAGAGAAGGTACTGTAGACAGGCTGCAGAGAGCTGATGTGAGGGTATCTTCCGGCGGCTCGTACTGTAGGAGTCGCTGCAACAACAACTAATCATCAGGAGAGATAAGGATTTATTTAATGGTATGAATGTCTACCTTCCCATCATCTAAAAATAAACACCAGACAATAGACAGTGATTGAAAAATATCAAAAGGATAAAAATCAAAGTTGAATATGAAGATTTTCTATGTATGCAATAGCGTTCTCATGATTTCCAATCTAGAAATCCATCTTGTCGCCATGGTAGGATCTCAGGGGGCGCTCCAGTCCTCAACAATGTGCTGGATAGTTTGACCATCTGCTCCACAGTCACAGGTGGGAGAGTGATATTTTCCCCACTTCTACATAAAATCCGCACAGACGCCAAAGTTTGTTCTGATACGATTTAGAGTGACCCATGTTTTCCTTGGTAGATTGAAGCCCGGCGGAGGGTTTTGTAAATTAGGGAACATTTGGGGATCACCGTCTACTACATTGACCCAAAGTTCTCGGACTCAGGACTCGCATCTGGGTCCGGGCAATCAATTCACACCATCTTTGGCCCTCACCCTAGGAAAAAGAGACTGCGCGTGTACACGTTTAAGTGGTAAAAATGCACCACGTCCTTCTAGAAGCCGTGACTTTTGCACCGACAGAGTTCTATCTATCACACTGTTGTCAGAGATGTCAATCTAGGGGAGACCTTCGCCGGAAAGATAGAAGTGAGCTTTCCCTTTGTGTAGCTTATATGACCAGGACTGACTACATCTATTCAGGTCCCCTGTAATAAAATTATACCTGATACCACCTAAATACATTCTGACCCCCCCACCCCACCCCCACTAATATTAGAGGGAATTGGTCACCATGTTTTTGCTATGTAATTTGAGAGCAGCACGGCGTAGGGGCTGAGACCCTGATCCGGTGATGTGTCACTTACTGGGCTGTGTGTTTCTTTTTCAATAAAATTAGTGTTTAATCAGCTTGAAAGCATCATTACAGGACTTGGTGTCTCGTACCTTCTTGTCCTGCTGTTCTGTGTAACTCCACCCCCGCCACTGATTAGCGGCTTTCTGTTAATAATATGCAGTGTACACAGAAGCTGCCAATCAGTATTGTGGACAGGGTTATACATGGCTCAGCATTCTGAGCACTGCTAGGTCAGTCTGCAGCAGAGAAACCAGGGATTGTATCAGAATGACAGCAAACAGCCCAGTAAGTGACTCATCGCCGGAATCGGGGTCCCAGCCCCTACATTGTGCCGCGCTCAGATTATATAGCACAAATCTGCTGACAGATTCCCTTTAACACTATTGTCCAGGCGTCTGATATTGCCGACTTAGGGGTACTCTGCAAACTACGACATCGCAGGTGCGATGTCGGAGGGGTCATGTCGAAAGTGACGCACTTCCGGCGTCGCTCTCGACATCGTAGTGTGTAAAGCCTAGAAGATACGATTAACGAGCGCAAAAGCGTCGTAATCGTATCATCGGTGTAGCGTCGGCGAAAACCATAATTACCTTGCTGCGACGGTCCGATGTTGTTCCTCGTTCCTGCGGCAGCACACATCGCTGTGTGTGAAGTCGCAGGAGCGAGGAACATCTGCTACCTGCGTCCCGGCCGGCAATGCGGAAGGAAGGAGGTGGGCGGGATGTTTACATCCTGCTCATCTCCGCCCCTCCGCTGCTATTGGCCGCCTGTCGTGTGACGTCGCTATGACGCCGCACGACCCGCCCCCTTAATAAGGAGGCGGATCGCCGGCCAGAGCGACGTCGCAGGACAGGTGAGTGCATGTGAAGCTGCCGTAGCGATAATGTTCGCTACGCTAGCTATCACCATGATATCGCATCTGCGACGGGGGCGGGGACTATCGCACTCGGCATCGCAGCATCGGCTTGCGATGTCGTAGTGTGCAAAGTACCCCTTAATCTCAGGACAGATCATCAATATCATCACATGAGTGGGGGTCCGACACGCCCACCATTGCCATACTGATGTTAGGTCATCAAAATTATATGCCCTGACAGCCCCTTCTATAATAGATCCCAGGTGAGAACCAGGCGTACTGACAAGATGTGCCATAAGCGTCTCCAAGATGCGGGGCCCTCCCTGCGCTGGAGCCGGCAAACGGCCGGAGTTTGGGTCGGAGATGAGGAGGGGGCAACGAATACGTGTCTCTCTGCATTCCTTTTCCTGGACTTCCGAAAACAGTAGAGCGCACATGACAATGGGTATTGACGAGTCATTCCTAACCCCGATTTAAGTCCTTGCCTTCCCCGTCCTATTCATCCTCCCCTCTAGGCCCATAGCTTACATACTAAACTAAAATAAAGAGACCACGCCACAGGACGGAATGAATTGGCCACAGCAGCCTTTTATTTAAACATACAACATATAACCAAAATGATACCACTAATAAGAGGGGAATGGTCCTCGAAGCCCCCAACAATTCTTTTATTGCGGGCACGGCCCAGCATAGACTTACTGTACAAGGTGGCATGACCCCTAGCCGATTATACTCCTGCTCAGAGGCACTGGCTGCAAAACCAGCTGTCTGATTTTTTACCGCACCCCCACGCACGGGCTCCCCCTTCACCACCTGTGTGGCGTTCTGCCGTCTTCCATTCCATTGAATCCACCTGGGGAGCCCAGAGCCTTTTGAGCTCCCCCCCATCTAACCACCGTGAGATCACATTCCCAACTTGGAGGACCCTCCACTCCACCTGCCGCCGCTGTGACAGGAATTAAAGAAACTAATAGGTCAAAAGTACACCCCAACCTAAATCTCAGTTCTGATTGTAACCAAAACATATATACCTCTACGAATAAATGAAAGCCCATACGTAGCCAAGCTCAGACCTCCTCACCATGTAGTGGAACCGCACTAAAAGGGAGGGTGGCTGGGTGTTTAATCGTAGGCTGCCTTAAATGGCTGCCCTACGGTAATGGCTTCCCCTATTTATACCCCTAATTCACTACGCCGCCTCGTTGGGATCTCCCCGCCTTTGTTTTTATCCTTTATTTCCCTAATCCTAGCAAAGCCCCCTAAACCCCACATTATTTGAAAATTCCCCTATACTTGAAAAACCCCCAAGCCCAGCATTATTTAACACTTTCATTCCCGTCCAACCCTGCCAGGGCAGCCTCCCCCTAGGCTGTGGGGCCGAAGTCCGGCCTTACTGAACTCTAGTGACACAGAGATGTCTGACCCTTTTCCGTGTTAATGTAGTGGTGAGCAGTGCCCGGGACATCGGGAGCCTTCCCGCCGGACCCCGACCGATGTGCACTTTATTACGGGACACAAGACTGTAACAACACCCCGAGGTGGGATCTGCTGACCCCGAATTGAATAGAAAGACCCCACTCCCCCAAAGAAATGAAAATGAAAGCTATTTATTTTGTAAGTTTTGTATTTGTAAGCTAATATTTGTAAGAAGCCTGAAATGGTTGAGGATGTGTCCTCCACAATGGTGGTAGCATTGTAACCCAGAGCAGCCCCATGGGTGCGGCGGGGGCTGGTCAGTGAGCTGTGAGTTATCAAGGATGTGTAAAAAGGGGTTAGTTATCAAGGATGTGTAAAAAGGGGGGTGCGGTGGGCACACTTGGTGTGTCCTGTCAGTGGCTATGATGGGTAGAGAGGAGCATATGTGGTGCTCGCTCTCTGTTCCGCCGGTTCAGTGGGTTTCTTGGAGTGGGGGACATCTGCCTGTGCCTCCCACTCCTCCCAGTGCCGTTGCCTGCGCTCCGCACCCAAGTAACTAGAATGTTGCGATGGCTATTTATGTGCCCATATTGTCCGAGCCTTTTACCTTATGGAGATGAAAAAAAAAAATGAAACCTGGTGAGAAAGTGAAGCCACCCCTGCTGCCAGAATGGTCCGCCCCTGCTGAATATTTAGGATAAAATGGTTAAAAAGCGGTTGGCTGTTGTTTTTTGCCAGCAGCAGCTGATTTGCATATATCGGTGAGCGAGAGCTCTGATTGGCTGGCTGGAAAATGCAGAGGCGAGCTAGAGAAGGTACTGTAGACAGGCTGCAGAGAGCTGATGTGAGGGTATCTTCCGGCGGCTCGTACTGTAGGAGTCGCTGCAACAACAACTAATCATCAGGAGAGATAAGGATTTATTTAATGGTGTGAATGTCTACCTTCCCATCATCTAAAAATAAACACCAGACAATAGACAGTGATTGAAAAATATCAAAAGGATAAAAATCAAAGTTGAATATGAAGATTTTCTATGTATGCAATAGCGTTCTCATGATTTCCAATCTAGAAATCCTTCTTGTCGCCATGGTAGGATCTCAGGGGGCGCTCCAGTCCTCCACAATGTGCTGGATAGTTTGACCATCTGCTCCACAGTCACAGGTGGGAGAGTGATATTTTCCCCACTTCTACATAAAATCCGCACAGACGCCAAAGTTTGTTCTGATACGATTTAGAGTGACCCATGTTTTCCTTGGTAGATTGAAGCCCGGCGGAGGGTTTTGTAAATTAGGGAACATTTGGGGATCACCGTCTACTACATTGACCCAAAGTTCTCGGACTCAGGACTCGCATCTGGGTCCGGGCAATCAATTCACACCATCTTTGGCCCTCACCCTAGGAAAAAGAGACTGCGCGTGTACACGTTTAAGTGGTAAAAACGCACCACGTCCTTCTAGAAGCCGTGACTTTTGCACCGACAGAGTTCTATCTATCACACTGTTGTCAGAGATGTCAATCTAGGGGAGACCTTCGCCGGAAAGATAGAAGTGAGCTTTCCCTTTGTGTAGCTTATATGACCAGGACTGACTACATCTATTCAGGTCCCCTGTAATAAAATTATACCTGATACCACCTAAATACATTCTGACCCCCCACCCCCCCCACCCCCACTAATATTAGAGGGAATTGGTCACCATGTTTTTGCTATGTAATTTGAGAGCAGCACGGCGTAGGGGCTGAGACCCTGATCCGGTGATGTGTCACTTACTGGGCTGTGTGTTTCTTTTTCAATAAAATTAGTGTTTAATCAGCTTGAAAGCATCATTACAGGACTTGGTGTCTCGTACCTTCTTGTCCTGCTGTTCTGTGTAACTCCACCCCCGCCACTGATTAGCGGCTTTCTGTTAATAATATGCAGTGTACACAGAAGCTGCCAATCAGTATTGTGGACAGGGTTATACATGGCTCAGCATTCTGAGCACTGCTAGGTCAGTCTGCAGCAGAGAAACCAGGGATTGTATCAGAATGACAGCAAACAGCCCAGTAAGTGACTCATCGCCGGAATCGGGGTCCCAGCCCCTACATTGTGCCGCGCTCAGATTATATAGCACAAATCTGCTGACAGATTCCCTTTAACACTATTGTCCAGGCGTCTGATATTGCCGACTTAGGGGTACTCTGCAAACTACGACATCGCAGGTGCGATGTCGGAGGGGTCATGTCGAAAGTGACGCACTTCCGGCGTCGCTCTCGACATCGTAGTGTGTAAAGCCTAGAAGATACGATTAACGAGCGCAAAAGCGTCGTAATCGTATCATCGGTGTAGCGTCGGCGAAAACCATAATTACCTTGCTGCGACGGTCCGATGTTGTTCCTCGTTCCTGCGGCAGCACACATCGCTGTGTGTGAAGTCGCAGGAGCGAGGAACATCTGCTACCTGCGTCCCGGCCGGCAATGCGGAAGGAAGGAGGTGGGCGGGATGTTTACATCCTGCTCATCTCCGCCCCTCCGCTGCTATTGGCCGCCTGTCGTGTGACGTCGCTATGACGCCGCACGACCCGCCCCCTTAATAAGGAGGCGGATCGCCGGCCAGAGCGACGTCGCAGGACAGGTGAGTGCATGTGAAGCTGCCGTAGCGATAATGTTCGCTACGCTAGCTATCACCATGATATCGCATCTGCGACGGGGGCGGGGACTATCGCACTCGGCATCGCAGCATCGGCTTGCGATGTCGTAGTGTGCAAAGTACCCCTTAATCTCAGGACAGATCATCAATATCATCACATGAGTGGGGGTCCGACACGCCCACCATTGCCATACTGATGTTAGGTCATCAAAATTATATGCCCTGACAGCCCCTTCTATAATAGATCCCAGGTGAGAACCAGGCGTACTGACAAGATGTGCCATAAGCGTCTCCAAGATGCGGGCCCCTCCCTGCGCTGGAGCCGGCAAACGGCCGGAGTTTGGGTCGGAGATGAGGAGGGGGCAACGAATACGTGTCTCTCTCCATTCCTTTTCCTGGACTTCCGAAAACAGTAGAGCGCACATGACAATGGGTATTGACGAGTCATTCCTAACCCCGATTTAAGTCCTTGCCTTCCCCGTCCTATTCATCCTCCCCTCTAGGCCCATAGCTTACATACTAAACTAAAATAAAGAGACCACGCCACAGGACGGAATGAATTGGCCACAGCAGCCTTTTATTTAAACATACAACATATAACCAAAATGATACCACTAATAAGAGGGGAATGGTCCTCGAAGCCCCCAACAATTCTTTTATTGCGGGCACGGCCCAGCATAGACTTACTGTACAAGGTGGCATGACCCCTAGCCGATTATACTCCTGCTCAGAGGCACTGGCTGCAAAACCAGCTGTCTGATTTTTTACCGCACCCCCACGCACGGGCTCCCCCTTCACCACCTGTGTGGCGTTCTGCCGTCTTCCATTCCATTGAATCCACCTGGGGAGCCCAGAGCCTTTTGAGCTCCCCCCCATCTAACCACCGTGAGATCACATTCCCAACTTGGAGGACCCTCCACTCCACCTGCCGCCGCTGTGACAAGAATGAAAGAAACTAATAGGTCAAAAGTACACCCCAACCTAAATCTCAGTTCTGATTGTAACCAAAACATATATACCTCTACGAATAAATGAAAGCCCATACGTAGCCAAGCTCAGACCTCCTCACCATGTAGTGGCACCGCACTAAAAGGGAGGGTGGCTGGGTGTTTAATCGTAGGCTGCCTTAAATGGCTGCCCTACGCTAATGGCTTCCCCTATTTATACCCCTAATTCACTACGCCGCCTCGTTGGGATCTCCCCGCCTTTGTTTTTATCCTTTATTTCCCTAATCCTAGCAAAGCCCCCTAAACCCCACATTATTTGAAAATTCCCCTATACTTGAAAAACCCCCAAGCCCAGCATTATTTAACACTTTCATTCCCGTCCAACCCTGCCAGGGCAGCCTCCCCCTAGGCTGTGGGGCCGAAGTCCGGCCTTACTGAACTCTAGTGACACAGAGATGTCTGACCCTTTTCCGTGTTAATGTAGTGGTGAGCAGTGCCCGGGACATCGGGACCCCGACTGATGTGCACTTTATTATGGGACACAAGACTGTAACAACACCCCGAGGTGGGATCTGCTGACCCCGAATTGAATAGAAAGACCCCACTCCCCCAAAGAAATGAAAATGAAAGCTATTTATTTTGTAAGTTTTGTATTTGTAAGCTAATATTTGTAAGAAGCCTGAAATGGTTGAGGATGTGTCCTCCACAATGGTGGTAGCATTGTAACCCAGAGCAGCCCCATGGGTGCGGCGGGGGCTGGTCAGTGAGCTGTGAGTTATCAAGGATGTGTAAAAAGGGGTTAGTTATCAAGGATGTGTAAAAAGGGGGGTGCGGTGGGCACACTTGGTGTGTCCTGTCAGTGGCTATGATGGGTAGAGAGGAGCATATGTGGTGCTCGCTCTCTGTTCCGCCGGTTCAGTGGGTTTCTTGGAGTGGGGGACATCTGCCTGTGCCTCCCACTCCTCCCAGTGCCGTTGCCTGCGCTCCGCACCCAAGTAACTAGAATGTTGCGATGGCTATTTATGTGCCCATATTGTCCGAGCCTTTTACCTTATGGAGATGAAAAAAAAAAATGAAACCTGGTGAGAAAGTGAAGCCACCCCTGCTGCCAGAATGGTCCGCCCCTGCTGAATATTTAGGATAAAATGGTTATAAAGCGGTTGGCTGTTGTTTTTTGCCAGCAGCAGCTGATTTGCATATATCGGTGAGCGAGAGCTCTGATTGGCTGGCTGGAAAATGCAGAGGCGAGCTAGAGAAGGTACTGTAGACAGGCTGCAGAGAGCTGATGTGAGGGTATCTTCCGGCGGCTCGTACTGTAGGAGTCGCTGCAACAACAACTAATCATCAGGAGAGATAAGGATTTATTTAATGGTATGAATGTCTACCTTCCCATCATCTAAAAATAAACACCAGACAATAGACAGTGATTGAAAAATATCAAAAGGATAAAAATCAAAGTTGAATATGAAGATTTTCTATGTATGCAATAGCGTTCTCATGATTTCCAATCTAGAAATCCTTCTTGTCGCCATGGTAGGATCTCAGGGGGCGCTCCAGTCCTCCACAATGTGCTGGATAGTTTGACCATCTGCTCCACAGTCACAGGTGGGAGAGTGATATTTTCCCCACTTCTACATAAAATCCGCACAGACGCCAAAGTTTGTTCTGATACGATTTAGAGTGACCCATGTTTTCCTTGGTAGATTGAAGCCCGGCGGAGGGTTTTGTAAATTAGGGAACATTTGGGGATCACCGTCTACTACATTGACCCAAAGTTCTCGGACTCAGGACTCGCATCTGGGTCCGGGCAATCAATTCACACCATCTTTGGCCCTCACCCTAGGAAAAAGAGACTGCGCGTGTACACGTTTAAGTGGTAAAAACGCACCACGTCCTTCTAGAAGCCGTGACTTTTGCACCGACAGAGTTCTATCTATCACACTGTTGTCAGAGATGTCAATCTAGGGGAGACCTTCGCCGGAAAGATAGAAGTGAGCTTTCCCTTTGTGTAGCTTATATGACCAGGACTGACTACATCTATTCAGGTCCCCTGTAATAAAATTATACCTGATACCACCTAAATACATTCTGACCCCCCACCCCCCCCACCCCCACTAATATTAGAGGGAATTGGTCACCATGTTTTTGCTATGTAATTTGAGAGCAGCACGGCGTAGGGGCTGAGACCCTGATCCGGTGATGTGTCACTTACTGGGCTGTGTGTTTCTTTTTCAATAAAATTAGTGTTTAATCAGCTTGAAAGCATCATTACAGGACTTGGTGTCTCGTACCTTCTTGTCCTGCTGTTCTGTGTAACTCCACCCCCGCCACTGATTAGCGGCTTTCTGTTAATAATATGCAGTGTACACAGAAGCTGCCAATCAGTATTGTGGACAGGGTTATACATGGCTCAGCATTCTGAGCACTGCTAGGTCAGTCTGCAGCAGAGAAACCAGGGATTGTATCAGAATGACAGCAAACAGCCCAGTAAGTGACTCATCGCCGGAATCGGGGTCCCAGCCCCTACATTGTGCCGCGCTCAGATTATATAGCACAAATCTGCTGACAGATTCCCTTTAACACTATTGTCCAGGCGTCTGATATTGCCGACTTAGGGGTACTCTGCAAACTACGACATCGCAGGTGCGATGTCGGAGGGGTCATGTCGAAAGTGACGCACTTCCGGCGTCGCTCTCGACATCGTAGTGTGTAAAGCCTAGAAGATACGATTAACGAGCGCAAAAGCGTCGTAATCGTATCATCGGTGTAGCGTCGGCGAAAACCATAATTACCTTGCTGCGACGGTCCGATGTTGTTCCTCGTTCCTGCGGCAGCACACATCGCTGTGTGTGAAGTCGCAGGAGCGAGGAACATCTGCTACCTGCGTCCCGGCCGGCAATGCGGAAGGAAGGAGGTGGGCGGGATGTTTACATCCTGCTCATCTCCGCCCCTCCGCTGCTATTGGCCGCCTGTCGTGTGACGTCGCTATGACGCCGCACGACCCGCCCCCTTAATAAGGAGGCGGATCGCCGGCCAGAGCGACGTCGCAGGACAGGTGAGTGCATGTGAAGCTGCCGTAGCGATAATGTTCGCTACGCTAGCTATCACCATGATATCGCATCTGCGACGGGGGCGGGGACTATCGCACTCGGCATCGCAGCATCGGCTTGCGATGTCGTAGTGTGCAAAGTACCCCTTAATCTCAGGACAGATCATCAATATCATCACATGAGTGGGGGTCCGACACGCCCACCATTGCCATACTGATGTTAGGTCATCAAAATTATATGCCCTGACAGCCCCTTCTATAATAGATCCCAGGTGAGAACCAGGCGTACTGACAAGATGTGCCATAAGCGTCTCCAAGATGCGGGCCCCTCCCTGCGCTGGAGCCGGCAAACGGCCGGAGTTTGGGTCGGAGATGAGGAGGGGGCAACGAATACGTGTCTCTCTCCATTCCTTTTCCTGGACTTCCGAAAACAGTAGAGCGCACATGACAATGGGTATTGACGAGTCATTCCTAACCCCGATTTAAGTCCTTGCCTTCCCCGTCCTATTCATCCTCCCCTCTAGGCCCATAGCTTACATACTAAACTAAAATAAAGAGACCACGCCACAGGACGGAATGAATTGGCCACAGCAGCCTTTTATTTAAACATACAACATATAACCAAAATGATACCACTAATAAGAGGGGAATGGTCCTCGAAGCCCCCAACAATTCTTTTATTGCGGGCACGGCCCAGCATAGACTTACTGTACAAGGTGGCATGACCCCTAGCCGATTATACTCCTGCTCAGAGGCACTGGCTGCAAAACCAGCTGTCTGATTTTTTACCGCACCCCCACGCACGGGCTCCCCCTTCACCACCTGTGTGGCGTTCTGCCGTCTTCCATTCCATTGAATCCACCTGGGGAGCCCAGAGCCTTTTGAGCTCCCCCCCATCTAACCACCGTGAGATCACATTCCCAACTTGGAGGACCCTCCACTCCACCTGCCGCCGCTGTGACAAGAATGAAAGAAACTAATAGGTCAAAAGTACACCCCAACCTAAATCTCAGTTCTGATTGTAACCAAAACATATATACCTCTACGAATAAATGAAAGCCCATACGTAGCCAAGCTCAGACCTCCTCACCATGTAGTGGCACCGCACTAAAAGGGAGGGTGGCTGGGTGTTTAATCGTAGGCTGCCTTAAATGGCTGCCCTACGCTAATGGCTTCCCCTATTTATACCCCTAATTCACTACGCCGCCTCGTTGGGATCTCCCCGCCTTTGTTTTTATCCTTTATTTCCCTAATCCTAGCAAAGCCCCCTAAACCCCACATTATTTGAAAATTCCCCTATACTTGAAAAACCCCCAAGCCCAGCATTATTTAACACTTTCATTCCCGTCCAACCCTGCCAGGGCAGCCTCCCCCTAGGCTGTGGGGCCGAAGTCCGGCCTTACTGAACTCTAGTGACACAGAGATGTCTGACCCTTTTCCGTGTTAATGTAGTGGTGAGCAGTGCCCGGGACATCGGGAGCCTTCCCGCCGGACCCCGACCGATGTGCACTTTATTACGGGACACAAGACTGTAACAACACCCCGAGGTGGGATCTGCTGACCCCGAATTGAATAGAAAGACCCCACTCCCCCAAAGAAATGAAAATGAAAGCTATTTATTTTGTAAGTTTTGTATTTGTAAGCTAATATTTGTAAGAAGCCTGAAATGGTTGAGGATGTGTCCTCCACAATGGTGGTAGCATTGTAACCCAGAGCAGCCCCATGGGTGCGGCGGGGGCTGGTCAGTGAGCTGTGAGTTATCAAGGATGTGTAAAAAGGGGTTAGTTATCAAGGATGTGTAAAAAGGGGGGTGCGGTGGGCACACTTGGTGTGTCCTGTCAGTGGCTATGATGGGTAGAGAGGAGCATATGTGGTGCTCGCTCTCTGTTCCGCCGGTTCAGTGGGTTTCTTGGAGTGGGGGACATCTGCCTGTGCCTCCCACTCCTCCCAGTGCCGTTGCCTGCGCTCCGCACCCAAGTAACTAGAATGTTGCGATGGCTATTTATGTGCCCATATTGTCCGAGCCTTTTACCTTATGGAGATGAAAAAAAAAAATGAAACCTGGTGAGAAAGTGAAGCCACCCCTGCTGCCAGAATGGTCCGCCCCTGCTGAATATTTAGGATAAAATGGTTAAAAAGCGGTTGGCTGTTGTTTTTTGCCAGCAGCAGCTGATTTGCATATATCGGTGAGCGAGAGCTCTGATTGGCTGGCTGGAAAATGCAGAGGCGAGCTAGAGAAGGTACTGTAGACAGGCTGCAGAGAGCTGATGTGAGGGTATCTTCCGGCGGCTCGTACTGTAGGAGTCGCTGCAACAACAACTAATCATCAGGAGAGATAAGGATTTATTTAATGGTATGAATGTCTACCTTCCCATCATCTAAAAATAAACACCAGACAATAGACAGTGATTGAAAAATATCAAAAGGATAAAAATCAAAGTTGAATATGAAGATTTTCTATGTATGCAATAGCGTTCTCATGATTTCCAATCTAGAAATCCTTCTTGTCGCCATGGTAGGATCTCAGGGGGCGCTCCAGTCCTCAACAATGTGCTGGATAGTTTGACCATCTGCTCCACAGTCACAGGTGGGAGAGTGATATTTTCCCCACTTCTACATAAAATCCGCACAGACGCCAAAGTTTGTTCTGATACGATTTAGAGTGACCCATGTTTTCCTTGGTAGATTGAAGCCCGGCGGAGGGTTTTGTAAATTAGGGAACATTTGGGGATCACCGTCTACTACATTGACCCAAAGTTCTCGGACTCAGGACTCGCATCTGGGTCCGGGCAATCAATTCACACCATCTTTGGCCCTCACCCTAGGAAAAAGAGACTGCGCGTGTACACGTTTAAGTGGTAAAAACGCACCACGTCCTTCTAGAAGCCGTGACTTTTGCACCGACAGAGTTCTATCTATCACACTGTTGTCAGAGATGTCAATCTAGGGGAGACCTTCGCCGGAAAGATAGAAGTGAGCTTTCCCTTTGTGTAGCTTATATGACCAGGACTGACTACATCTATTCAGGTCCCCTGTAATAAAATTATACCTGATACCACCTAAATACATTCTGACCCCCCACCCCCCCCACCCCCACTAATATTAGAGGGAATTGGTCACCATGTTTTTGCTATGTAATTTGAGAGCAGCACGGCGTAGGGGCTGAGACCCTGATCCGGTGATGTGTCACTTACTGGGCTGTGTGTTTCTTTTTCAATAAAATTAGTGTTTAATCAGCTTGAAAGCATCATTACAGGACTTGGTGTCTCGTACCTTCTTGTCCTGCTGTTCTGTGTAACTCCACCCCCGCCACTGATTAGCGGCTTTCTGTTAATAATATGCAGTGTACACAGAAGCTGCCAATCAGTATTGTGGACAGGGTTATACATGGCTCAGCATTCTGAGCACTGCTAGGTCAGTCTGCAGCAGAGAAACCAGGGATTGTATCAGAATGACAGCAAACAGCCCAGTAAGTGACTCATCGCCGGAATCGGGGTCCCAGCCCCTACATTGTGCCGCGCTCAGATTATATAGCACAAATCTGCTGACAGATTCCCTTTAACACTATTGTCCAGGCGTCTGATATTGCCGACTTAGGGGTACTCTGCAAACTACGACATCGCAGGTGCGATGTCGGAGGGGTCATGTCGAAAGTGACGCACTTCCGGCGTCGCTCTCGACATCGTAGTGTGTAAAGCCTAGAAGATACGATTAACGAGCGCAAAAGCGTCGTAATCGTATCATCGGTGTAGCGTCGGCGAAAACCATAATTACCTTGCTGCGACGGTCCGATGTTGTTCCTCGTTCCTGCGGCAGCACACATCGCTGTGTGTGAAGTCGCAGGAGCGAGGAACATCTGCTACCTGCGTCCCGGCCGGCAATGCGGAAGGAAGGAGGTGGGCGGGATGTTTACATCCTGCTCATCTCCGCCCCTCCGCTGCTATTGGCCGCCTGTCGTGTGACGTCGCTATGACGCCGCACGACCCGCCCCCTTAATAAGGAGGCGGATCGCCGGCCAGAGCGACGTCGCAGGACAGGTGAGTGCATGTGAAGCTGCCGTAGCGATAATGTTCGCTACGCTAGCTATCACCATGATATCGCATCTGCGACGGGGGCGGGGACTATCGCACTCGGCATCGCAGCATCGGCTTGCGATGTCGTAGTGTGCAAAGTACCCCTTAATCTCAGGACAGATCATCAATATCATCACATGAGTGGGGGTCCGACACGCCCACCATTGCCATACTGATGTTAGGTCATCAAAATTATATGCCCTGACAGCCCCTTCTATAATAGATCCCAGGTGAGAACCAGGCGTACTGACAAGATGTGCCATAAGCGTCTCCAAGATGCGGGCCCCTCCCTGCGCTGGAGCCGGCAAACGGCCGGAGTTTGGGTCGGAGATGAGGAGGGGGCAACGAATACGTGTCTCTCTCCATTCCTTTTCCTGGACTTCCGAAAACAGTAGAGCGCACATGACAATGGGTATTGACGAGTCATTCCTAACCCCGATTTAAGTCCTTGCCTTCCCCGTCCTATTCATCCTCCCCTCTAGGCCCATAGCTTACATACTAAACTAAAATAAAGAGACCACGCCACAGGACGGAATGAATTGGCCACAGCAGCCTTTTATTTAAACATACAACATATAACCAAAATGATACCACTAATAAGAGGGGAATGGTCCTCGAAGCCCCCAACAATTCTTTTATTGCGGGCACGGCCCAGCATAGACTTACTGTACAAGGTGGCATGACCCCTAGCCGATTATACTCCTGCTCAGAGGCACTGGCTGCAAAACCAGCTGTCTGATTTTTTACCGCACCCCCACGCACGGGCTCCCCCTTCACCACCTGTGTGGCGTTCTGCCGTCTTCCATTCCATTGAATCCACCTGGGGAGCCCAGAGCCTTTTGAGCTCCCCCCCATCTAACCACCGTGAGATCACATTCCCAACTTGGAGGACCCTCCACTCCACCTGCCGCCGCTGTGACAAGAATGAAAGAAACTAATAGGTCAAAAGTACACCCCAACCTAAATCTCAGTTCTGATTGTAACCAAAACATATATACCTCTACGAATAAATGAAAGCCCATACGTAGCCAAGCTCAGACCTCCTCACCATGTAGTGGCACCGCACTAAAAGGGAGGGTGGCTGGGTGTTTAATCGTAGGCTGCCTTAAATGGCTGCCCTACGCTAATGGCTTCCCCTATTTATACCCCTAATTCACTACGCCGCCTCGTTGGGATCTCCCCGCCTTTGTTTTTATCCTTTATTTCCCTAATCCTAGCAAAGCCCCCTAAACCCCACATTATTTGAAAATTCCCCTATACTTGAAAAACCCCCAAGCCCAGCATTATTTAACACTTTCATTCCCGTCCAACCCTGCCAGGGCAGCCTCCCCCTAGGCTGTGGGGCCGAAGTCCGGCCTTACTGAACTCTAGTGACACAGAGATGTCTGACCCTTTTCCGTGTTAATGTAGTGGTGAGCAGTGCCCGGGACATCGGGAGCCTTCCCGCCGGACCCCGACCGATGTGCACTTTATTACGGGACACAAGACTGTAACAACACCCCGAGGTGGGATCTGCTGACCCCGAATTGAATAGAAAGACCCCACTCCCCCAAAGAAATGAAAATGAAAGCTATTTATTTTGTAAGTTTTGTATTTGTAAGCTAATATTTGTAAGAAGCCTGAAATGGTTGAGGATGTGTCCTCCACAATGGTGGTAGCATTGTAACCCAGAGCAGCCCCATGGGTGCGGCGGGGGCTGGTCAGTGAGCTGTGAGTTATCAAGGATGTGTAAAAAGGGGTTAGTTATCAAGGATGTGTAAAAAGGGGGGTGCGGTGGGCACACTTGGTGTGTCCTGTCAGTGGCTATGATGGGTAGAGAGGAGCATATGTGGTGCTCGCTCTCTGTTCCGCCGGTTCAGTGGGTTTCTTGGAGTGGGGGACATCTGCCTGTGCCTCCCACTCCTCCCAGTGCCGTTGCCTGCGCTCCGCACCCAAGTAACTAGAATGTTGCGATGGCTATTTATGTGCCCATATTGTCCGAGCCTTTTACCTTATGGAGATGAAAAAAAAAAATGAAACCTGGTGAGAAAGTGAAGCCACCCCTGCTGCCAGAATGGTCCGCCCCTGCTGAATATTTAGGATAAAATGGTTAAAAAGCGGTTGGCTGTTGTTTTTTGCCAGCAGCAGCTGATTTGCATATATCGGTGAGCGAGAGCTCTGATTGGCTGGCTGGAAAATGCAGAGGCGAGCTAGAGAAGGTACTGTAGACAGGCTGCAGAGAGCTGATGTGAGGGTATCTTCCGGCGGCTCGTACTGTAGGAGTCGCTGCAACAACAACTAATCATCAGGAGAGATAAGGATTTATTTAATGGTGTGAATGTCTACCTTCCCATCATCTAAAAATAAACACCAGACAATAGACAGTGATTGAAAAATATCAAAAGGATAAAAATCAAAGTTGAATATGAAGATTTTCTATGTATGCAATAGCGTTCTCATGATTTCCAATCTAGAAATCCTTCTTGTCGCCATGGTAGGATCTCAGGGGGCGCTCCAGTCCTCAACAATGTGCTGGATAGTTTGACCATCTGCTCCACAGTCACAGGTGGGAGAGTGATATTTTCCCCACTTCTACATAAAATCCGCACAGACGCCAAAGTTTGTTCTGATACGATTTAGAGTGACCCATGTTTTCCTTGGTAGATTGAAGCCCGGCGGAGGGTTTTGTAAATTAGGGAACATTTGGGGATCACCGTCTACTACATTGACCCAAAGTTCTCGGACTCAGGACTCGCATCTGGGTCCGGGCAATCAATTCACACCATCTTTGGCCCTCACCCAAGGAAAAAGAGACTGCGCGTGTACACGTTTAAGTGGTAAAAACGCACCACGTCCTTCTAGAAGCCGTGACTTTTGCACCGACAGAGTTCTATCTATCACACTGTTGTCAGAGATGTCAATCTAGGGGAGACCTTCGCCGGAAAGATAGAAGTGAGCTTTCCCTTTGTGTAGCTTATATGACCAGGACTGACTACATCTATTCAGGTCCCCTGTAATAAAATTATACCTGATACCACCTAAATACATTCTGACCCCCCCACCCCACCCCCACTAATATTAGAGGGAATTGGTCACCATGTTTTTGCTATGTAATTTGAGAGCAGCACGGCGTAGGGGCTGAGACCCTGATCCGGTGATGTGTCACTTACTGGGCTGTGTGTTTCTTTTTCAATAAAATTAGTGTTTAATCAGCTTGAAAGCATCATTACAGGACTTGGTGTCTCGTACCTTCTTGTCCTGCTGTTCTGTGTAACTCCACCCCCGCCACTGATTAGCGGCTTTCTGTTAATAATATGCAGTGTACACAGAAGCTGCCAATCAGTATTGTGGACAGGGTTATACATGGCTCAGCATTCTGAGCACTGCTAGGTCAGTCTGCAGCAGAGAAACCAGGGATTGTATCAGAATGACAGCAAACAGCCCAGTAAGTGACTCATCGCCGGAATCGGGGTCCCAGCCCCTACATTGTGCCGCGCTCAGATTATATAGCACAAATCTGCTGACAGATTCCCTTTAACACTATTGTCCAGGCGTCTGATATTGCCGACTTAGGGGTACTCTGCAAACTACGACATCGCAGGTGCGATGTCGGAGGGGTCATGTCGAAAGTGACGCACTTCCGGCGTCGCTCTCGACATCGTAGTGTGTAAAGCCTAGAAGATACGATTAACGAGCGCAAAAGCGTCGTAATCGTATCATCGGTGTAGCGTCGGCGAAAACCATAATTACCTTGCTGCGACGGTCCGATGTTGTTCCTCGTTCCTGCGGCAGCACACATCGCTGTGTGTGAAGTCGCAGGAGCGAGGAACATCTGCTACCTGCGTCCCGGCCGGCAATGCGGAAGGAAGGAGGTGGGCGGGATGTTTACATCCTGCTCATCTCCGCCCCTCCGCTGCTATTGGCCGCCTGTCGTGTGACGTCGCTATGACGCCGCACGACCCGCCCCCTTAATAAGGAGGCGGATCGCCGGCCAGAGCGACGTCGCAGGACAGGTGAGTGCATGTGAAGCTGCCGTAGCGATAATGTTCGCTACGCTAGCTATCACCATGATATCGCATCTGCGACGGGGGCGGGGACTATCGCACTCGGCATCGCAGCATCGGCTTGCGATGTCGTAGTGTGCAAAGTACCCCTTAATCTCAGGACAGATCATCAATATCATCACATGAGTGGGGGTCCGACACGCCCACCATTGCCATACTGATGTTAGGTCATCAAAATTATATGCCCTGACAGCCCCTTCTATAATAGATCCCAGGTGAGAACCAGGCGTACTGACAAGATGTGCCATAAGCGTCTCCAAGATGCGGGGCCCTCCCTGCGCTGGAGCCGGCAAACGGCCGGAGTTTGGGTCGGAGATGAGGAGGGGGCAACGAATACGTGTCTCTCTGCATTCCTTTTCCTGGACTTCCGAAAACAGTAGAGCGCACATGACAATGGGTATTGACGAGTCATTCCTAACCCCGATTTAAGTCCTTGCCTTCCCCGTCCTATTCATCCTCCCCTCTAGGCCCATAGCTTACATACTAAACTAAAATAAAGAGACCACGCCACAGGACGGAATGAATTGGCCACAGCAGCCTTTTATTTAAACATACAACATATAACCAAAATGATACCACTAATAAGAGGGGAATGGTCCTCGAAGCCCCCAACAATTCTTTTATTGCGGGCACGGCCCAGCATAGACTTACTGTACAAGGTGGCATGACCCCTAGCCGATTATACTCCTGCTCAGAGGCACTGGCTGCAAAACCAGCTGTCTGATTTTTTACCGCACCCCCACGCACGGGCTCCCCCTTCACCACCTGTGTGGCGTTCTGCCGTCTTCCATTCCATTGAATCCACCTGGGGAGCCCAGAGCCTTTTGAGCTCCCCCCCATCTAACCACCGTGAGATCACATTCCCAACTTGGAGGACCCTCCACTCCACCTGCCGCCGCTGTGACAGGAATTAAAGAAACTAATAGGTCAAAAGTACACCCCAACCTAAATCTCAGTTCTGATTGTAACCAAAACATATATACCTCTACGAATAAATGAAAGCCCATACGTAGCCAAGCTCAGACCTCCTCACCATGTAGTGGAACCGCACTAAAAGGGAGGGTGGCTGGGTGTTTAATCGTAGGCTGCCTTAAATGGCTGCCCTACGGTAATGGCTTCCCCTATTTATACCCCTAATTCACTACGCCGCCTCGTTGGGATCTCCCCGCCTTTGTTTTTATCCTTTATTTCCCTAATCCTAGCAAAGCCCCCTAAACCCCACATTATTTGAAAATTCCCCTATACTTGAAAAACCCCCAAGCCCAGCATTATTTAACACTTTCATTCCCGTCCAACCCTGCCAGGGCAGCCTCCCCCTAGGCTGTGGGGCCGAAGTCCGGCCTTACTGAACTCTAGTGACACAGAGATGTCTGACCCTTTTCCGTGTTAATGTAGTGGTGAGCAGTGCCCGGGACATCGGGAGCCTTCCCGCCGGACCCCGACCGATGTGCACTTTATTACGGGACACAAGACTGTAACAACACCCCGAGGTGGGATCTGCTGACCCCGAATTGAATAGAAAGACCCCACTCCCCCAAAGAAATGAAAATGAAAGCTATTTATTTTGTAAGTTTTGTATTTGTAAGCTAATATTTGTAAGAAGCCTGAAATGGTTGAGGATGTGTCCTCCACAATGGTGGTAGCATTGTAACCCAGAGCAGCCCCATGGGTGCGGCGGGGGCTGGTCAGTGAGCTGTGAGTTATCAAGGATGTGTAAAAAGGGGTTAGTTATCAAGGATGTGTAAAAAGGGGGGTGCGGTGGGCACACTTGGTGTGTCCTGTCAGTGGCTATGATGGGTAGAGAGGAGCATATGTGGTGCTCGCTCTCTGTTCCGCCGGTTCAGTGGGTTTCTTGGAGTGGGGGACATCTGCCTGTGCCTCCCACTCCTCCCAGTGCCGTTGCCTGCGCTCCGCACCCAAGTAACTAGAATGTTGCGATGGCTATTTATGTGCCCATATTGTCCGAGCCTTTTACCTTATGGAGATGAAAAAAAAAAATGAAACCTGGGGAGAAAGTGAAGCCACCCCTGCTGCCAGAATGGTCCGCCCCTGCTGAATATTTAGGATAAAATGGTTAAAAAGCGGTTGGCTGTTGTTTTTTGCCAGCAGCAGCTGATTTGCATATATCGGTGAGCGAGAGCTCTGATTGGCTGGCTGGAAAATGCAGAGGCGAGCTAGAGAAGGTACTGTAGACAGGCTGCAGAGAGCTGATGTGAGGGTATCTTCCGGCGGCTCGTACTGTAGGAGTCGCTGCAACAACAACTAATCATCAGGAGAGATAAGGATTTATTTAATGGTATGAATGTCTACCTTCCCATCATCTAAAAATAAACACCAGACAATAGACAGTGATTGAAAAATATCAAAAGGATAAAAATCAAAGTTGAATATGAAGATTTTCTATGTATGCAATAGCGTTCTCATGATTTCCAATCTAGAAATCCTTCTTGTCGCCATGGTAGGATCTCAGGGGGCGCTCCAGTCCTCAACAATGTGCTGGATAGTTTGACCATCTGCTCCACAGTCACAGGTGGGAGAGTGATATTTTCCCCACTTCTACATAAAATCCGCACAGACGCCAAAGTTTGTTCTGATACGATTTAGAGTGACCCATGTTTTCCTTGGTAGATTGAAGCCCGGCGGAGGGTTTTGTAAATTAGGGAACATTTGGGGATCACCGTCTACTACATTGACCCAAAGTTCTCGGACTCAGGACTCGCATCTGGGTCCGGGCAATCAATTCACACCATCTTTGGCCCTCACCCTAGGAAAAAGAGACTGCGCGTGTACACGTTTAAGTGGTAAAAATGCACCACGTCCTTCTAGAAGCCGTGACTTTTGCACCGACAGAGTTCTATCTATCACACTGTTGTCAGAGATGTCAATCTAGGGGAGACCTTCGCCGGAAAGATAGAAGTGAGCTTTCCCTTTGTGTAGCTTATATGACCAGGACTGACTACATCTATTCAGGTCCCCTGTAATAAAATTATACCTGATACCACCTAAATACATTCTGACCCCCCCACCCCACCCCCACTAATATTAGAGGGAATTGGTCACCATGTTTTTGCTATGTAATTTGAGAGCAGCACGGCGTAGGGGCTGAGACCCTGATCCGGTGATGTGTCACTTACTGGGCTGTGTGTTTCTTTTTCAATAAAATTAGTGTTTAATCAGCTTGAAAGCATCATTACAGGACTTGGTGTCTCGTACCTTCTTGTCCTGCTGTTCTGTGTAACTCCACCCCCGCCACTGATTAGCGGCTTTCTGTTAATAATATGCAGTGTACACAGAAGCTGCCAATCAGTATTGTGGACAGGGTTATACATGGCTCAGCATTCTGAGCACTGCTAGGTCAGTCTGCAGCAGAGAAACCAGGGATTGTATCAGAATGACAGCAAACAGCCCAGTAAGTGACTCATCGCCGGAATCGGGGTCCCAGCCCCTACATTGTGCCGCGCTCAGATTATATAGCACAAATCTGCTGACAGATTCCCTTTAACACTATTGTCCAGGCGTCTGATATTGCCGACTTAGGGGTACTCTGCAAACTACGACATCGCAGGTGCGATGTCGGAGGGGTCATGTCGAAAGTGACGCACTTCCGGCGTCGCTCTCGACATCGTAGTGTGTAAAGCCTAGAAGATACGATTAACGAGCGCAAAAGCGTCGTAATCGTATCATCGGTGTAGCGTCGGCGAAAACCATAATTACCTTGCTGCGACGGTCCGATGTTGTTCCTCGTTCCTGCGGCAGCACACATCGCTGTGTGTGAAGTCGCAGGAGCGAGGAACATCTGCTACCTGCGTCCCGGCCGGCAATGCGGAAGGAAGGAGGTGGGCGGGATGTTTACATCCTGCTCATCTCCGCCCCTCCGCTGCTATTGGCCGCCTGTCGTGTGACGTCGCTATGACGCCGCACGACCCGCCCCCTTAATAAGGAGGCGGATCGCCGGCCAGAGCGACGTCGCAGGACAGGTGAGTGCATGTGAAGCTGCCGTAGCGATAATGTTCGCTACGCTAGCTATCACCATGATATCGCATCTGCGACGGGGGCGGGGACTATCGCACTCGGCATCGCAGCATCGGCTTGCGATGTCGTAGTGTGCAAAGTACCCCTTAATCTCAGGACAGATCATCAATATCATCACATGAGTGGGGGTCCGACACGCCCACCATTGCCATACTGATGTTAGGTCATCAAAATTATATGCCCTGACAGCCCCTTCTATAATAGATCCCAGGTGAGAACCAGGCGTACTGACAAGATGTGCCATAAGCGTCTCCAAGATGCGGGCCCCTCCCTGCGCTGGAGCCGGCAAACGGCCGGAGTTTGGGTCGGAGATGAGGAGGGGGCAACGAATACGTGTCTCTCTCCATTCCTTTTCCTGGACTTCCGAAAACAGTAGAGCGCACATGACAATGGGTATTGACGAGTCATTCCTAACCCCGATTTAAGTCCTTGCCTTCCCCGTCCTATTCATCCTCCCCTCTAGGCCCATAGCTTACATACTAAACTAAAATAAAGAGACCACGCCACAGGACGGAATGAATTGGCCACAGCAGCCTTTTATTTAAACATACAACATATAACCAAAATGATACCACTAATAAGAGGGGAATGGTCCTCGAAGCCCCCAACAATTCTTTTATTGCGGGCACGGCCCAGCATAGACTTACTGTACAAGGTGGCATGACCCCTAGCCGATTATACTCCTGCTCAGAGGCACTGGCTGCAAAACCAGCTGTCTGATTTTTTACCGCACCCCCACGCACGGGCTCCCCCTTCACCACCTGTGTGGCGTTCTGCCGTCTTCCATTCCATTGAATCCACCTGGGGAGCCCAGAGCCTTTTGAGCTCCCCCCCATCTAACCACCGTGAGATCACATTCCCAACTTGGAGGACCCTCCACTCCACCTGCCGCCGCTGTGACAGGAATTAAAGAAACTAATAGGTCAAAAGTACACCCCAACCTAAATCTCAGTTCTGATTGTAACCAAAACATATATACCTCTACGAATAAATGAAAGCCCATACGTAGCCAAGCTCAGACCTCCTCACCATGTAGTGGCACCGCACTAAAAGGGAGGGTGGCTGGGTGTTTAATCGTAGGCTGCCTTAAATGGCTGCCCTACGCTAATGGCTTCCCCTATTTATACCCCTAATTCACTACGCCGCCTCGTTGGGATCTCCCCGCCTTTGTTTTTATCCTTTATTTCCCTAATCCTAGCAAAGCCCCCTAAACCCCACATTATTTGAAAATTCCCCTATACTTGAAAAACCCCCAAGCCCAGCATTATTTAACACTTTCATTCCCGTCCAACCCTGCCAGGGCAGCCTCCCCCTAGGCTGTGGGGCCGAAGTCCGGCCTTACTGAACTCTAGTGACACAGAGATGTCTGACCCTTTTCCGTGTTAATGTAGTGGTGAGCAGTGCCCGGGACATCGGGAGCCTTCCCGCCGGACCCCGACCGATGTGCACTTTATTACGGGACACAAGACTGTAACAACACCCCGAGGTGGGATCTGCTGACCCCGAATTGAATAGAAAGACCCCACTCCCCCAAAGAAATGAAAATGAAAGCTATTTATTTTGTAAGTTTTGTATTTGTAAGCTAATATTTGTAAGAAGCCTGAAATGGTTGAGGATGTGTCCTCCACAATGGTGGTAGCATTGTAACCCAGAGCAGCCCCATGGGTGCGGCGGGGGCTGGTCAGTGAGCTGTGAGTTATCAAGGATGTGTAAAAAGGGGTTAGTTATCAAGGATGTGTAAAAAGGGGGGTGCGGTGGGCACACTTGGTGTGTCCTGTCAGTGGCTATGATGGGTAGAGAGGAGCATATGTGGTGCTCGCTCTCTGTTCCGCCGGTTCAGTGGGTTTCTTGGAGTGGGGGACATCTGCCTGTGCCTCCCACTCCTCCCAGTGCCGTTGCCTGCGCTCCGCACCCAAGTAACTAGAATGTTGCGATGGCTATTTATGTGCCCATATTGTCCGAGCCTTTTACCTTATGGAGATGAAAAAAAAAAATGAAACCTGGTGAGAAAGTGAAGCCACCCCTGCTGCCAGAATGGTCCGCCCCTGCTGAATATTTAGGATAAAATGGTTAAAAAGCGGTTGGCTGTTGTTTTTTGCCAGCAGCAGCTGATTTGCATATATCGGTGAGCGAGAGCTCTGATTGGCTGGCTGGAAAATGCAGAGGCGAGCTAGAGAAGGTACTGTAGACAGGCTGCAGAGAGCTGATGTGAGGGTATCTTCCGGCGGCTCGTACTGTAGGAGTCGCTGCAACAACAACTAATCATCAGGAGAGATAAGGATTTATTTAATGGTATGAATGTCTACCTTCCCATCATCTAAAAATAAACACCAGACAATAGACAGTGATTGAAAAATATCAAAAGGATAAAAATCAAAGTTGAATATGAAGATTTTCTATGTATGCAATAGCGTTCTCATGATTTCCAATCTAGAAATCCTTCTTGTCGCCATGGTAGGATCTCAGGGGGCGCTCCAGTCCTCAACAATGTGCTGGATAGTTTGACCATCTGCTCCACAGTCACAGGTGGGAGAGTGATATTTTCCCCACTTCTACATAAAATCCGCACAGACGCCAAAGTTTGTTCTGATACGATTTAGAGTGACCCATGTTTTCCTTGGTAGATTGAAGCCCGGCGGAGGGTTTTGTAAATTAGGGAACATTTGGGGATCACCGTCTACTACATTGACCCAAAGTTCTCGGACTCAGGACTCGCATCTGGGTCCGGGCAATCAATTCACACCATCTTTGGCCCTCACCCTAGGAAAAAGAGACTGCGCGTGTACACGTTTAAGTGGTAAAAATGCACCACGTCCTTCTAGAAGCCGTGACTTTTGCACCGACAGAGTTCTATCTATCACACTGTTGTCAGAGATGTCAATCTAGGGGAGACCTTCGCCGGAAAGATAGAAGTGAGCTTTCCCTTTGTGTAGCTTATATGACCAGGACTGACTACATCTATTCAGGTCCCCTGTAATAAAATTATACCTGATACCACCTAAATACATTCTGACCCCCCCACCCCACCCCCACTAATATTAGAGGGAATTGGTCACCATGTTTTTGCTATGTAATTTGAGAGCAGCACGGCGTAGGGGCTGAGACCCTGATCCGGTGATGTGTCACTTACTGGGCTGTGTGTTTCTTTTTCAATAAAATTAGTGTTTAATCAGCTTGAAAGCATCATTACAGGACTTGGTGTCTCGTACCTTCTTGTCCTGCTGTTCTGTGTAACTCCACCCCCGCCACTGATTAGCGGCTTTCTGTTAATAATATGCAGTGTACACAGAAGCTGCCAATCAGTATTGTGGACAGGGTTATACATGGCTCAGCATTCTGAGCACTGCTAGGTCAGTCTGCAGCAGAGAAACCAGGGATTGTATCAGAATGACAGCAAACAGCCCAGTAAGTGACTCATCGCCGGAATCGGGGTCCCAGCCCCTACATTGTGCCGCGCTCAGATTATATAGCACAAATCTGCTGACAGATTCCCTTTAACACTATTGTCCAGGCGTCTGATATTGCCGACTTAGGGGTACTCTGCAAACTACGACATCGCAGGTGCGATGTCGGAGGGGTCATGTCGAAAGTGACGCACTTCCGGCGTCGCTCTCGACATCGTAGTGTGTAAAGCCTAGAAGATACGATTAACGAGCGCAAAAGCGTCGTAATCGTATCATCGGTGTAGCGTCGGCGAAAACCATAATTACCTTGCTGCGACGGTCCGATGTTGTTCCTCGTTCCTGCGGCAGCACACATCGCTGTGTGTGAAGTCGCAGGAGCGAGGAACATCTGCTACCTGCGTCCCGGCCGGCAATGCGGAAGGAAGGAGGTGGGCGGGATGTTTACATCCTGCTCATCTCCGCCCCTCCGCTGCTATTGGCCGCCTGTCGTGTGACGTCGCTATGACGCCGCACGACCCGCCCCCTTAATAAGGAGGCGGATCGCCGGCCAGAGCGACGTCGCAGGACAGGTGAGTGCATGTGAAGCTGCCGTAGCGATAATGTTCGCTACGCTAGCTATCACCATGATATCGCATCTGCGACGGGGGCGGGGACTATCGCACTCGGCATCGCAGCATCGGCTTGCGATGTCGTAGTGTGCAAAGTACCCCTTAATCTCAGGACAGATCATCAATATCATCACATGAGTGGGGGTCCGACACGCCCACCATTGCCATACTGATGTTAGGTCATCAAAATTATATGCCCTGACAGCCCCTTCTATAATAGATCCCAGGTGAGAACCAGGCGTACTGACAAGATGTGCCATAAGCGTCTCCAAGATGCGGGCCCCTCCCTGCGCTGGAGCCGGCAAACGGCCGGAGTTTGGGTCGGAGATGAGGAGGGGGCAACGAATACGTGTCTCTCTCCATTCCTTTTCCTGGACTTCCGAAAACAGTAGAGCGCACATGACAATGGGTATTGACGAGTCATTCCTAACCCCGATTTAAGTCCTTGCCTTCCCCGTCCTATTCATCCTCCCCTCTAGGCCCATAGCTTACATACTAAACTAAAATAAAGAGACCACGCCACAGGACGGAATGAATTGGCCACAGCAGCCTTTTATTTAAACATACAACATATAACCAAAATGATACCACTAATAAGAGGGGAATGGTCCTCGAAGCCCCCAACAATTCTTTTATTGCGGGCACGGCCCAGCATAGACTTACTGTACAAGGTGGCATGACCCCTAGCCGATTATACTCCTGCTCAGAGGCACTGGCTGCAAAACCAGCTGTCTGATTTTTTACCGCACCCCCACGCACGGGCTCCCCCTTCACCACCTGTGTGGCGTTCTGCCGTCTTCCATTCCATTGAATCCACCTGGGGAGCCCAGAGCCTTTTGAGCTCCCCCCCATCTAACCACCGTGAGATCACATTCCCAACTTGGAGGACCCTCCACTCCACCTGCCGCCGCTGTGACAGGAATGAAAGAAACTAATAGGTCAAAAGTACACCCCAACCTAAATCTCAGTTCTGATTGTAACCAAAACATATATACCTCTACGAATAAATGAAAGCCCATACGTAGCCAAGCTCAGACCTCCTCACCATGTAGTGGCACCGCACTAAAAGGGAGGGTGGCTGGGTGTTTAATCGTAGGCTGCCTTAAATGGCTGCCCTACGCTAATGGCTTCCCCTATTTATACCCCTAATTCACTACGCCGCCTCGTTGGGATCTCCCCACCTTTGTTTTTATCCTTTATTTCCCTAATCCTAGCAAAGCCCCCTAAACCCCACATTATTTGAAAATTCCCCTATACTTGAAAAACCCCCAAGCCCAGCATTATTTAACACTTTCATTCCCGTCCAACCCTGCCAGGGCAGCCTCCCCCTAGGCTGTGGGGCCGAAGTCCGGCCTTACTGAACTCTAGTGACACAGAGATGTCTGACCCTTTTCCGTGTTAATGTAGTGGTGAGCAGTGCCCGGGACATCGGGAGCCTTCCCGCCGGACCCCGACCGATGTGCACTTTATTACGGGACACAAGACTGTAACAACACCCCGAGGTGGGATCTGCTGACCCCGAATTGAATAGAAAGACCCCACTCCCCCAAAGAAATGAAAATGAAAGCTATTTATTTTGTAAGTTTTGTATTTGTAAGCTAATATTTGTAAGAAGCCTGAAATGGTTGAGGATGTGTCCTCCACAATGGTGGTAGCATTGTAACCCAGAGCAGCCCCATGGGTGCGGCGGGGGCTGGTCAGTGAGCTGTGAGTTATCAAGGATGTGTAAAAAGGGGTTAGTTATCAAGGATGTGTAAAAAGGGGGGTGCGGTGGGCACACTTGGTGTGTCCTGTCAGTGGCTATGATGGGTAGAGAGGAGCATATGTGGTGCTCGCTCTCTGTTCCGCCGGTTCAGTGGGTTTCTTGGAGTGGGGGACATCTGCCTGTGCCTCCCACTCCTCCCAGTGCCGTTGCCTGCGCTCCGCACCCAAGTAACTAGAATGTTGCGATGGCTATTTATGTGCCCATATTGTCCGAGCCTTTTACCTTATGGAGATGAAAAAAAAAAATGAAACCTGGTGAGAAAGTGAAGCCACCCCTGCTGCCAGAATGGTCCGCCCCTGCTGAATATTTAGGATAAAATGGTTAAAAAGCGGTTGGCTGTTGTTTTTTGCCAGCAGCAGCTGATTTGCATATATCGGTGAGCGAGAGCTCTGATTGGCTGGCTGGAAAATGCAGAGGCGAGCTAGAGAAGGTACTGTAGACAGGCTGCAGAGAGCTGATGTGAGGGTATCTTCCGGCGGCTCGTACTGTAGGAGTCGCTGCAACAACAACTAATCATCAGGAGAGATAAGGATTTATTTAATGGTATGAATGTCTACCTTCCCATCATCTAAAAATAAACACCAGACAATAGACAGTGATTGAAAAATATCAAAAGGATAAAAATCAAAGTTGAATATGAAGATTTTCTATGTATGCAATAGCGTTCTCATGATTTCCAATCTAGAAATCCTTCTTGTCGCCATGGTAGGATCTCAGGGGGCGCTCCAGTCCTCAACAATGTGCTGGATAGTTTGACCATCTGCTCCACAGTCACAGGTGGGAGAGTGATATTTTCCCCACTTCTACATAAAATCCGCACAGACGCCAAAGTTTGTTCTGATACGATTTAGAGTGACCCATGTTTTCCTTGGTAGATTGAAGCCCGGCGGAGGGTTTTGTAAATTAGGGAACATTTGGGGATCACCGTCTACTACATTGACCCAAAGTTCTCGGACTCAGGACTCGCATCTGGGTCCGGGCAATCAATTCACACCATCTTTGGCCCTCACCCTAGGAAAAAGAGACTGCGCGTGTACACGTTTAAGTGGTAAAAATGCACCACGTCCTTCTAGAAGCCGTGACTTTTGCACCGACAGAGTTCTATCTATCACACTGTTGTCAGAGATGTCAATCTAGGGGAGACCTTCGCCGGAAAGATAGAAGTGAGCTTTCCCTTTGTGTAGCTTATATGACCAGGACTGACTACATCTATTCAGGTCCCCTGTAATAAAATTATACCTGATACCACCTAAATACATTCTGACCCCCCCACCCCACCCCCACTAATATTAGAGGGAATTGGTCACCATGTTTTTGCTATGTAATTTGAGAGCAGCACGGCGTAGGGGCTGAGACCCTGATCCGGTGATGTGTCACTTACTGGGCTGTGTGTTTCTTTTTCAATAAAATTAGTGTTTAATCAGCTTGAAAGCATCATTACAGGACTTGGTGTCTCGTACCTTCTTGTCCTGCTGTTCTGTGTAACTCCACCCCCGCCACTGATTAGCGGCTTTCTGTTAATAATATGCAGTGTACACAGAAGCTGCCAATCAGTATTGTGGACAGGGTTATACATGGCTCAGCATTCTGAGCACTGCTAGGTCAGTCTGCAGCAGAGAAACCAGGGATTGTATCAGAATGACAGCAAACAGCCCAGTAAGTGACTCATCGCCGGAATCGGGGTCCCAGCCCCTACATTGTGCCGCGCTCAGATTATATAGCACAAATCTGCTGACAGATTCCCTTTAACACTATTGTCCAGGCGTCTGATATTGCCGACTTAGGGGTACTCTGCAAACTACGACATCGCAGGTGCGATGTCGGAGGGGTCATGTCGAAAGTGACGCACTTCCGGCGTCGCTCTCGACATCGTAGTGTGTAAAGCCTAGAAGATACGATTAACGAGCGCAAAAGCGTCGTAATCGTATCATCGGTGTAGCGTCGGCGAAAACCATAATTACCTTGCTGCGACGGTCCGATGTTGTTCCTCGTTCCTGCGGCAGCACACATCGCTGTGTGTGAAGTCGCAGGAGCGAGGAACATCTGCTACCTGCGTCCCGGCCGGCAATGCGGAAGGAAGGAGGTGGGCGGGATGTTTACATCCTGCTCATCTCCGCCCCTCCGCTGCTATTGGCCGCCTGTCGTGTGACGTCGCTATGACGCCGCACGACCCGCCCCCTTAATAAGGAGGCGGATCGCCGGCCAGAGCGACGTCGCAGGACAGGTGAGTGCATGTGAAGCTGCCGTAGCGATAATGTTCGCTACGCTAGCTATCACCATGATATCGCATCTGCGACGGGGGCGGGGACTATCGCACTCGGCATCGCAGCATCGGCTTGCGATGTCGTAGTGTGCAAAGTACCCCTTAATCTCAGGACAGATCATCAATATCATCACATGAGTGGGGGTCCGACACGCCCACCATTGCCATACTGATGTTAGGTCATCAAAATTATATGCCCTGACAGCCCCTTCTATAATAGATCCCAGGTGAGAACCAGGCGTACTGACAAGATGTGCCATAAGCGTCTCCAAGATGCGGGCCCCTCCCTGCGCTGGAGCCGGCAAACGGCCGGAGTTTGGGTCGGAGATGAGGAGGGGGCAACGAATACGTGTCTCTCTCCATTCCTTTTCCTGGACTTCCGAAAACAGTAGAGCGCACATGACAATGGGTATTGACGAGTCATTCCTAACCCCGATTTAAGTCCTTGCCTTCCCCGTCCTATTCATCCTCCCCTCTAGGCCCATAGCTTACATACTAAACTAAAATAAAGAGACCACGCCACAGGACGGAATGAATTGGCCACAGCAGCCTTTTATTTAAACATACAACATATAACCAAAATGATACCACTAATAAGAGGGGAATGGTCCTCGAAGCCCCCAACAATTCTTTTATTGCGGGCACGGCCCAGCATAGACTTACTGTACAAGGTGGCATGACCCCTAGCCGATTATACTCCTGCTCAGAGGCACTGGCTGCAAAACCAGCTGTCTGATTTTTTACCGCACCCCCACGCACGGGCTCCCCCTTCACCACCTGTGTGGCGTTCTGCCGTCTTCCATTCCATTGAATCCACCTGGGGAGCCCAGAGCCTTTTGAGCTCCCCCCCATCTAACCACCGTGAGATCACATTCCCAACTTGGAGGACCCTCCACTCCACCTGCCGCCGCTGTGACAGGAATGAAAGAAACTAATAGGTCAAAAGTACACCCCAACCTAAATCTCAGTTCTGATTGTAACCAAAACATATATACCTCTACGAATAAATGAAAGCCCATACGTAGCCAAGCTCAGACCTCCTCACCATGTAGTGGCACCGCACTAAAAGGGAGGGTGGCTGGGTGTTTAATCGTAGGCTGCCTTAAATGGCTGCCCTACGCTAATGGCTTCCCCTATTTATACCCCTAATTCACTACGCCGCCTCGTTGGGATCTCCCCGCCTTTGTTTTTATCCTTTATTTCCCTAATCCTAGCAAAGCCCCCTAAACCCCACATTATTTGAAAATTCCCCTATACTTGAAAAACCCCCAAGCCCAGCATTATTTAACACTTTCATTCCCGTCCAACCCTGCCAGGGCAGCCTCCCCCTAGGCTGTGGGGCCGAAGTCCGGCCTTACTGAACTCTAGTGACACAGAGATGTCTGACCCTTTTCCGTGTTAATGTAGTGGTGAGCAGTGCCCGGGACATCGGGAGCCTTCCCGCCGGACCCCGACCGATGTGCACTTTATTACGGGACACAAGACTGTAACAACACCCCGAGGTGGGATCTGCTGACCCCGAATTGAATAGAAAGACCCCACTCCCCCAAAGAAATGAAAATGAAAGCTATTTATTTTGTAAGTTTTGTATTTGTAAGCTAATATTTGTAAGAAGCCTGAAATGGTTGAGGATGTGTCCTCCACAATGGTGGTAGCATTGTAACCCAGAGCAGCCCCATGGGTGCGGCGGGGGCTGGTCAGTGAGCTGTGAGTTATCAAGGATGTGTAAAAAGGGGTTAGTTATCAAGGATGTGTAAAAAGGGGGGTGCGGTGGGCACACTTGGTGTGTCCTGTCAGTGGCTATGATGGGTAGAGAGGAGCATATGTGGTGCTCGCTCTCTGTTCCGCCGGTTCAGTGGGTTTCTTGGAGTGGGGGACATCTGCCTGTGCCTCCCACTCCTCCCAGTGCCGTTGCCTGCGCTCCGCACCCAAGTAACTAGAATGTTGCGATGGCTATTTATGTGCCCATATTGTCCGAGCCTTTTACCTTATGGAGATGAAAAAAAAAAATGAAACCTGGTGAGAAAGTGAAGCCACCCCTGCTGCCAGAATGGTCCGCCCCTGCTGAATATTTAGGATAAAATGGTTAAAAAGCGGTTGGCTGTTGTTTTTTGCCAGCAGCAGCTGATTTGCATATATCGGTGAGCGAGAGCTCTGATTGGCTGGCTGGAAAATGCAGAGGCGAGCTAGAGAAGGTACTGTAGACAGGCTGCAGAGAGCTGATGTGAGGGTATCTTCCGGCGGCTCGTACTGTAGGAGTCGCTGCAACAACAACTAATCATCAGGAGAGATAAGGGTTTATTTAATGGTGTGAATGTCTACCTTCCCATCATCTAAAAATAAACACCAGACAATAGACAGTGATTGAAAAATATCAAAAGGATAAAAATCAAAGTTGAATATGAAGATTTTCTATGTATGCAATAGCGTTCTCATGATTTCCAATCTAGAAATCCTTCTTGTCGCCATGGTAGGATCTCAGGGGGCGCTCCAGTCCTCCACAATGTGCTGGATAGTTTGACCATCTGCTCCACAGTCACAGGTGGGAGAGTGATATTTTCCCCACTTCTACATAAAATCCGCACAGACGCCAAAGTTTGTTCTGATACGATTTAGAGTGACCCATGTTTTCCTCGGTAGATTGAAGCCCGGCGGAGGGTTTTGTAAATTAGGGAACATTTGGGGATCACCGTCTACTACATTGACCCAAAGTTCTCGGACTCAGGACTCGCATCTGGGTCCGGGCAATCAATTCACACCATCTTTGGCCCTCACCCTAGGAAAAAGAGACTGCGCGTGTACACGTTTAAGTGGTAAAAACGCACCACGTCCTTCTAGAAGCCGTGACTTTTGCACCGACAGAGTTCTATCTATCACACTGTTGTCAGAGATGTCAATCTAGGGGAGACCTTCACCGGAAAGATAGAAGTGAGCTTTCCCTTTGTGTAGCTTATATGACCAGGACTGACTACATCTATTCAGGTCCCCTGTAATAAAATTATACCTGATACCACCTAAATACATTCTGACCCCCCCACCCCACCCCCACTAATATTAGAGGGAATTGGTCACCATGTTTTTGCTATGTAATTTGAGAGCAGCACGGCGTAGGGGCTGAGACCCTGATCCGGTGATGTGTCACTTACTGGGCTGTGTGTTTCTTTTTCAATAAAATTAGTGTTTAATCAGCTTGAAAGCATCATTACAGGACTTGGTGTCTCGTACCTTCTTGTCCTGCTGTTCTGTGTAACTCCACCCCCGCCACTGATTAGCGGCTTTCTGTTAATAATATGCAGTGTACACAGAAGCTGCCAATCAGTATTGTGGACAGGGTTATACATGGCTCAGCATTCTGAGCACTGCTAGGTCAGTCTGCAGCAGAGAAACCAGGGATTGTATCAGAATGACAGCAAACAGCCCAGTAAGTGACTCATCGCCGGAATCGGGGTCCCAGCCCCTACATTGTGCCGCGCTCAGATTATATAGCACAAATCTGCTGACAGATTCCCTTTAACACTATTGTCCAGGCGTCTGATATTGCCGACTTAGGGGTACTCTGCAAACTACGACATCGCAGGTGCGATGTCGGAGGGGTCATGTCGAAAGTGACGCACTTCCGGCGTCGCTCTCGACATCGTAGTGTGTAAAGCCTAGAAGATACGATTAACGAGCGCAAAAGCGTCGTAATCGTATCATCGGTGTAGCGTCGGCGAAAACCATAATTACCTTGCTGCGACGGTCCGATGTTGTTCCTCGTTCCTGCGGCAGCACACATCGCTGTGTGTGAAGTCGCAGGAGCGAGGAACATCTGCTACCTGCGTCCCGGCCGGCAATGCGGAAGGAAGGAGGTGGGCGTGATGTTTACATCCTGCTCATCTCCGCCCCTCCGCTGCTATTGGCCGCCTGTCGTGTGACGTCGCTATGACGCCGCACGACCCGCCCCCTTAATAAGGAGGCGGATCGCCGGCCAGAGCGACGTCGCAGGACAGGTGAGTGCATGTGAAGCTGCCGTAGCGATAATGTTCGCTACGCTAGCTATCACCATGATATCGCATCTGCGACGGGGGCGGGGACTATCGCACTCGGCATCGCAGCATCGGCTTGCGATGTCGTAGTGTGCAAAGTACCCCTTAATCTCAGGACAGATCATCAATATCATCACATGAGTGGGGGTCCGACACGCCCACCATTGCCATACTGATGTTAGGTCATCAAAATTATATGCCCTGACAGCCCCTTCTATAATAGATCCCAGGTGAGAACCAGGCGTACTGACAAGATGTGCCATAAGCGTCTCCAAGATGCGGGCCCCTCCCTGCGCTGGAGCCGGCAAACGGCCGGAGTTTGGGTCGGAGATGAGGAGGGGGCAACGAATACGTGTCTCTCTCCATTCCTTTTCCTGGACTTCCGAAAACAGTAGAGCGCACATGACAATGGGTATTGACGAGTCATTCCTAACCCCGATTTAAGTCCTTGCCTTCCCCGTCCTATTCATCCTCCCCTCTAGGCCCATAGCTTACATACTAAACTAAAATAAAGAGACCACGCCACAGGACGGAATGAATTGGCCACAGCAGCCTTTTATTTAAACATACAACATATAACCAAAATGATACCACTAATAAGAGGGGAATGGTCCTCGAAGCCCCCAACAATTCTTTTATTGCGGGCACGGCCCAGCATAGACTTACTGTACAAGGTGGCATGACCCCTAGCCGATTATACTCCTGCTCAGAGGCACTGGCTGCAAAACCAGCTGTCTGATTTTTTACCGCACCCCCACGCACGGGCTCCCCCTTCACCACCTGTGTGGCGTTCTGCCGTCTTCCATTCCATTGAATCCACCTGGGGAGCCCAGAGCCTTTTGAGCTCCCCCCCATCTAACCACCGTGAGATCACATTCCCAACTTGGAGGACCCTCCACTCCACCTGCCGCCGCTGTGACAGGAATGAAAGAAACTAATAGGTCAAAAGTACACCCCAACCTAAATCTCAGTTCTGATTGTAACCAAAACATATATACCTCTACGAATAAATGAAAGCCCATACGTAGCCAAGCTCAGACCTCCTCACCATGTAGTGGCACCGCACTAAAAGGGAGGGTGGCTGGGTGTTTAATCGTAGGCTGCCTTAAATGGCTGCCCTACGCTAATGGCTTCCCCTATTTATACCCCTAATTCACTACGCCGCCTCGTTGGGATCTCCCCGCCTTTGTTTTTATCCTTTATTTCCCTAATCCTAGCAAAGCCCCCTAAACCCCACATTATTTGAAAATTCCCCTATACTTGAAAAACCCCCAAGCCCAGCATTATTTAACACTTTCATTCCCGTCCAACCCTGCCAGGGCAGCCTCCCCCTAGGCTGTGGGGCCGAAGTCCGGCCTTACTGAACTCTAGTGACACAGAGATGTCTGACCCTTTTCCGTGTTAATGTAGTGGTGAGCAGTGCCCGGGACATCGGGAGCCTTCCCGCCGGACCCCGACCGATGTGCACTTTATTACGGGACACAAGACTGTAACAACACCCCGAGGTGGGATCTGCTGACCCCGAATTGAATAGAAAGACCCCACTCCCCCAAAGAAATGAAAATGAAAGCTATTTATTTTGTAAGTTTTGTATTTGTAAGCTAATATTTGTAAGAAGCCTGAAATGGTTGAGGATGTGTCCTCCACAATGGTGGTAGCATTGTAACCCAGAGCAGCCCCATGGGTGCGGCGGGGGCTGGTCAGTGAGCTGTGAGTTATCAAGGATGTGTAAAAAGGGGTTAGTTATCAAGGATGTGTAAAAAGGGGGGTGCGGTGGGCACACTTGGTGTGTCCTGTCAGTGGCTATGATGGGTAGAGAGGAGCATATGTGGTGCTCGCTCTCTGTTCCGCCGGTTCAGTGGGTTTCTTGGAGTGGGGGACATCTGCCTGTGCCTCCCACTCCTCCCAGTGCCGTTGCCTGCGCTCCGCACCCAAGTAACTAGAATGTTGCGATGGCTATTTATGTGCCCATATTGTCCGAGCCTTTTACCTTATGGAGATGAAAAAAAAAAATGAAACCTGGTGAGAAAGTGAAGCCACCCCTGCTGCCAGAATGGTCCGCCCCTGCTGAATATTTAGGATAAAATGGTTAAAAAGCGGTTGGCTGTTGTTTTTTGCCAGCAGCAGCTGATTTGCATATATCGGTGAGCGAGAGCTCTGATTGGCTGGCTGGAAAATGCAGAGGCGAGCTAGAGAAGGTACTGTAGACAGGCTGCAGAGAGCTGATGTGAGGGTATCTTCCGGCGGCTCGTACTGTAGGAGTCGCTGCAACAACAACTAATCATCAGGAGAGATAAGGATTTATTTAATGGTATGAATGTCTACCTTCCCATCATCTAAAAATAAACACCAGACAATAGACAGTGATTGAAAAATATCAAAAGGATAAAAATCAAAGTTGAATATGAAGATTTTCTATGTATGCAATAGCGTTCTCATGATTTCCAATCTAGAAATCCTTCTTGTCGCCATGGTAGGATCTCAGGGGGCGCTCCAGTCCTCAACAATGTGCTGGATAGTTTGACCATCTGCTCCACAGTCACAGGTGGGAGAGTGATATTTTCCCCACTTCTACATAAAATCCGCACAGACGCCAAAGTTTGTTCTGATACGATTTAGAGTGACCCATGTTTTCCTTGGTAGATTGAAGCCCGGCGGAGGGTTTTGTAAATTAGGGAACATTTGGGGATCACCGTCTACTACATTGACCCAAAGTTCTCGGACTCAGGACTCGCATCTGGGTCCGGGCAATCAATTCACACCATCTTTGGCCCTCACCCTAGGAAAAAGAGACTGCGCGTGTACACGTTTAAGTGGTAAAAACGCACCACGTCCTTCTAGAAGCCGTGACTTTTGCACCGACAGAGTTCTATCTATCACACTGTTGTCAGAGATGTCAATCTAGGGGAGACCTTCGCCGGAAAGATAGAAGTGAGCTTTCCCTTTGTGTAGCTTATATGACCAGGACTGACTACATCTATTCAGGTCCCCTGTAATAAAATTATACCTGATACCACCTAAATACATTCTGACCCCCCACCCCCCCCACCCCCACTAATATTAGAGGGAATTGGTCACCATGTTTTTGCTATGTAATTTGAGAGCAGCACGGCGTAGGGGCTGAGACCCTGATCCGGTGATGTGTCACTTACTGGGCTGTGTGTTTCTTTTTCAATAAAATTAGTGTTTAATCAGCTTGAAAGCATCATTACAGGACTTGGTGTCTCGTACCTTCTTGTCCTGCTGTTCTGTGTAACTCCACCCCCGCCACTGATTAGCGGCTTTCTGTTAATAATATGCAGTGTACACAGAAGCTGCCAATCAGTATTGTGGACAGGGTTATACATGGCTCAGCATTCTGAGCACTGCTAGGTCAGTCTGCAGCAGAGAAACCAGGGATTGTATCAGAATGACAGCAAACAGCCCAGTAAGTGACTCATCGCCGGAATCGGGGTCCCAGCCCCTACATTGTGCCGCGCTCAGATTATATAGCACAAATCTGCTGACAGATTCCCTTTAACACTATTGTCCAGGCGTCTGATATTGCCGACTTAGGGGTACTCTGCAAACTACGACATCGCAGGTGCGATGTCGGAGGGGTCATGTCGAAAGTGACGCACTTCCGGCGTCGCTCTCGACATCGTAGTGTGTAAAGCCTAGAAGATACGATTAACGAGCGCAAAAGCGTCGTAATCGTATCATCGGTGTAGCGTCGGCGAAAACCATAATTACCTTGCTGCGACGGTCCGATGTTGTTCCTCGTTCCTGCGGCAGCACACATCGCTGTGTGTGAAGTCGCAGGAGCGAGGAACATCTGCTACCTGCGTCCCGGCCGGCAATGCGGAAGGAAGGAGGTGGGCGGGATGTTTACATCCTGCTCATCTCCGCCCCTCCGCTGCTATTGGCCGCCTGTCGTGTGACGTCGCTATGACGCCGCACGACCCGCCCCCTTAATAAGGAGGCGGATCGCCGGCCAGAGCGACGTCGCAGGACAGGTGAGTGCATGTGAAGCTGCCGTAGCGATAATGTTCGCTACGCTAGCTATCACCATGATATCGCATCTGCGACGGGGGCGGGGACTATCGCACTCGGCATCGCAGCATTGGCTTGCGATGTCGTAGTGTGCAAAGTACCCCTTAATCTCAGGACAGATCATCAATATCATCACATGAGTGGGGGTCCGACACGCCCACCATTGCCATACTGATGTTAGGTCATCAAAATTATATGCCCTGACAGCCCCTTCTATAATAGATCCCAGGTGAGAACCAGGCGTACTGACAAGATGTGCCATAAGCGTCTCCAAGATGCGGGCCCCTCCCTGCGCTGGAGCCGGCAAACGGCCGGAGTTTGGGTCGGAGATGAGGAGGGGGCAACGAATACGTGTCTCTCTCCATTCCTTTTCCTGGACTTCCGAAAACAGTAGAGCGCACATGACAATGGGTATTGACGAGTCATTCCTAACCCCGATTTAAGTCCTTGCCTTCCCCGTCCTATTCATCCTCCCCTCTAGGCCCATAGCTTACATACTAAACTAAAATAAAGAGACCACGCCACAGGACGGAATGAATTGGCCACAGCAGCCTTTTATTTAAACATACAACATATAACCAAAATGATACCACTAATAAGAGGGGAATGGTCCTCGAAGCCCCCAACAATTCTTTTATTGCGGGCACGGCCCAGCATAGACTTACTGTACAAGGTGGCATGACCCCTAGCCGATTATACTCCTGCTCAGAGGCACTGGCTGCAAAACCAGCTGTCTGATTTTTTACCGCACCCCCACGCACGGGCTCCCCCTTCACCACCTGTGTGGCGTTCTGCCGTCTTCCATTCCATTGAATCCACCTGGGGAGCCCAGAGCCTTTTGAGCTCCCCCCCATCTAACCACCGTGAGATCACATTCCCAACTTGGAGGACCCTCCACTCCACCTGCCGCCGCTGTGACAAGAATGAAAGAAACTAATAGGTCAAAAGTACACCCCAACCTAAATCTCAGTTCTGATTGTAACCAAAACATATATACCTGTACGAATAAATGAAAGCCCATACGTAGCCAAGCTCAGACCTCCTCACCATGTAGTGGCACCGCACTAAAAGGGAGGGTGGCTGGGTGTTTAATCGTAGGCTGCCTTAAATGGCTGCCCTACGGTAATGGCTTCCCCTATTTATACCCCTAATTCACTACGCCGCCTCGTTGGGATCTCCCCGCCTTTGTTTTTATCCTTTATTTCCCTAATCCTAGCAAAGCCCCCTAAACCCCACATTATTTGAAAATTCCCCTATACTTGAAAAACCCCCAAGCCCAGCATTATTTAACACTTTCATTCCCGTCCAACCCTGCCAGGGCAGCCTCCCCCTAGGCTGTGGGGCCGAAGTCCGGCCTTACTGAACTCTAGTGACACAGAGATGTCTGACCCTTTTCCGTGTTAATGTAGTGGTGAGCAGTGCCCGGGACATCGGGAGCCTTCCCGCCGGACCCCGACCGATGTGCACTTTATTACGGGACACAAGACTGTAACAACACCCCGAGGTGGGATCTGCTGACCCCGAATTGAATAGAAAGACCCCACTCCCCCAAAGAAATGAAAATGAAAGCTATTTATTTTGTAAGTTTTGTATTTGTAAGCTAATATTTGTAAGAAGCCTGAAATGGTTGAGGATGTGTCCTCCACAATGGTGGTAGCATTGTAACCCAGAGCAGCCCCATGGGTGCGGCGGGGGCTGGTCAGTGAGCTGTGAGTTATCAAGGATGTGTAAAAAGGGGTTAGTTATCAAGGATGTGTAAAAAGGGGGGTGTGGTGGGCACACTTGGTGTGTCCTGTCAGTGGCTATGATGGGTAGAGAGGAGCATATGTGGTGCTCGCTCTCTGTTCCGCCGGTTCAGTGGGTTTCTTGGAGTGGGGGACATCTGCCTGTGCCTCCCACTCCTCCCAGTGCCGTTGCCTGCGCTCCGCACCCAAGTAACTAGAATGTTGCGATGGCTATTTATGTGCCCATATTGTCCGAGCCTTTTACCTTATGGAGATGAAAAAAAAAAATGAAACCTGGTGAGAAAGTGAAGCCACCCCTGCTGCCAGAATGGTCCGCCCCTGCTGAATATTTAGGATAAAATGGTTAAAAAGCGGTTGGCTGTTGTTTTTTGCCAGCAGCAGCTGATTTGCATATATCGGTGAGCGAGAGCTCTGATTGGCTGGCTGGAAAATGCAGAGGCGAGCTAGAGAAGGTACTGTAGACAGGCTGCAGAGAGCTGATGTGAGGGTATCTTCCGGCGGCTCGTACTGTAGGAGTCGCTGCAACAACAACTAATCATCAGGAGAGATAAGGGTTTATTTAATGGTGTGAATGTCTACCTTCCCATCATCTAAAAATAAACACCAGACAATAGACAGTGATTGAAAAATATCAAAAGGATAAAAATCAAAGTTGAATATGAAGATTTTCTATGTATGCAATAGCGTTCTCATGATTTCCAATCTAGAAATCCTTCTTGTCGCCATGGTAGGATCTCAGGGGGCGCTCCAGTCCTCCACAATGTGCTGGATAGTTTGACCATCTGCTCCACAGTCACAGGTGGGAGAGTGATATTTTCCCCACTTCTACATAAAATCCGCACAGACGCCAAAGTTTGTTCTGATACGATTTAGAGTGACCCATGTTTTCCTCGGTAGATTGAAGCCCGGCGGAGGGTTTTGTAAATTAGGGAACATTTGGGGATCACCGTCTACTACATTGACCCAAAGTTCTCGGACTCAGGACTCGCATCTGGGTCCGGGCAATCAATTCACACCATCTTTGGCCCTCACCCTAGGAAAAAGAGACTGCGCGTGTACACGTTTAAGTGGTAAAAACGCACCACGTCCTTCTAGAAGCCGTGACTTTTGCACCGACAGAGTTCTATCTATCACACTGTTGTCAGAGATGTCAATCTAGGGGAGACCTTCGCCGGAAAGATAGAAGTGAGCTTTCCCTTTGTGTAGCTTATATGACCAGGACTGACTACATCTATTCAGGTCCCCTGTAATAAAATTATACCTGATACCACCTAAATACATTCTGACCCCCCACCCCCCCCACCCCCACTAATATTAGAGGGAATTGGTCACCATGTTTTTGCTATGTAATTTGAGAGCAGCACGGCGTAGGGGCTGAGACCCTGATCCGGTGATGTGTCACTTACTGGGCTGTGTGTTTCTTTTTCAATAAAATTAGTGTTTAATCAGCTTGAAAGCATCATTACAGGACTTGGTGTCTCGTACCTTCTTGTCCTGCTGTTCTGTGTAACTCCACCCCCGCCACTGATTAGCGGCTTTCTGTTAATAATATGCAGTGTACACAGAAGCTGCCAATCAGTATTGTGGACAGGGTTATACATGGCTCAGCATTCTGAGCACTGCTAGGTCAGTCTGCAGCAGAGAAACCAGGGATTGTATCAGAATGACAGCAAACAGCCCAGTAAGTGACTCATCGCCGGAATCGGGGTCCCAGCCCCTACATTGTGCCGCGCTCAGATTATATAGCACAAATCTGCTGACAGATTCCCTTTAACACTATTGTCCAGGCGTCTGATATTGCCGACTTAGGGGTACTCTGCAAACTACGACATCGCAGGTGCGATGTCGGAGGGGTCATGTCGAAAGTGACGCACTTCCGGCGTCGCTCTCGACATCGTAGTGTGTAAAGCCTAGAAGATACGATTAACGAGCGCAAAAGCGTCGTAATCGTATCATCGGTGTAGCGTCGGCGAAAACCATAATTACCTTGCTGCGACGGTCCGATGTTGTTCCTCGTTCCTGCGGCAGCACACATCGCTGTGTGTGAAGTCGCAGGAGCGAGGAACATCTGCTACCTGCGTCCCGGCCGGCAATGCGGAAGGAAGGAGGTGGGCGGGATGTTTACATCCTGCTCATCTCCGCCCCTCCGCTGCTATTGGCCGCCTGTCGTGTGACGTCGCTATGACGCCGCACGACCCGCCCCCTTAATAAGGAGGCGGATCGCCGGCCAGAGCGACGTCGCAGGACAGGTGAGTGCATGTGAAGCTGCCGTAGCGATAATGTTCGCTACGCTAGCTATCACCATGATATCGCATCTGCGACGGGGGCGGGGACTATCGCACTCGGCATCGCAGCATTGGCTTGCGATGTCGTAGTGTGCAAAGTACCCCTTAATCTCAGGACAGATCATCAATATCATCACATGAGTGGGGGTCCGACACGCCCACCATTGCCATACTGATGTTAGGTCATCAAAATTATATGCCCTGACAGCCCCTTCTATAATAGATCCCAGGTGAGAACCAGGCGTACTGACAAGATGTGCCATAAGCGTCTCCAAGATGCGGGCCCCTCCCTGCGCTGGAGCCGGCAAACGGCCGGAGTTTGGGTCGGAGATGAGGAGGGGGCAACGAATACGTGTCTCTCTCCATTCCTTTTCCTGGACTTCCGAAAACAGTAGAGCGCACATGACAATGGGTATTGACGAGTCATTCCTAACCCCGATTTAAGTCCTTGCCTTCCCCGTCCTATTCATCCTCCCCTCTAGGCCCATAGCTTACATACTAAACTAAAATAAAGAGACCACGCCACAGGACGGAATGAATTGGCCACAGCAGCCTTTTATTTAAACATACAACATATAACCAAAATGATACCACTAATAAGAGGGGAATGGTCCTCGAAGCCCCCAACAATTCTTTTATTGCGGGCACGGCCCAGCATAGACTTACTGTACAAGGTGGCATGACCCCTAGCCGATTATACTCCTGCTCAGAGGCACTGGCTGCAAAACCAGCTGTCTGATTTTTTACCGCACCCCCACGCACGGGCTCCCCCTTCACCACCTGTGTGGCGTTCTGCCGTCTTCCATTCCATTGAATCCACCTGGGGAGCCCAGAGCCTTTTGAGCTCCCCCCCATCTAACCACCGTGAGATCACATTCCCAACTTGGAGGACCCTCCACTCCACCTGCCGCCGCTGTGACAAGAATGAAAGAAACTAATAGGTCAAAAGTACACCCCAACCTAAATCTCAGTTCTGATTGTAACCAAAACATATATACCTGTACGAATAAATGAAAGCCCATACGTAGCCAAGCTCAGACCTCCTCACCATGTAGTGGCACCGCACTAAAAGGGAGGGTGGCTGGGTGTTTAATCGTAGGCTGCCTTAAATGGCTGCCCTACGGTAATGGCTTCCCCTATTTATACCCCTAATTCACTACGCCGCCTCGTTGGGATCTCCCCGCCTTTGTTTTTATCCTTTATTTCCCTAATCCTAGCAAAGCCCCCTAAACCCCACATTATTTGAAAATTCCCCTATACTTGAAAAACCCCCAAGCCCAGCATTATTTAACACTTTCATTCCCGTCCAACCCTGCCAGGGCAGCCTCCCCCTAGGCTGTGGGGCCGAAGTCCGGCCTTACTGAACTCTAGTGACACAGAGATGTCTGACCCTTTTCCGTGTTAATGTAGTGGTGAGCAGTGCCCGGGACATCGGGAGCCTTCCCGCCGGACCCCGACCGATGTGCACTTTATTACGGGACACAAGACTGTAACAACACCCCGAGGTGGGATCTGCTGACCCCGAATTGAATAGAAAGACCCCACTCCCCCAAAGAAATGAAAATGAAAGCTATTTATTTTGTAAGTTTTGTATTTGTAAGCTAATATTTGTAAGAAGCCTGAAATGGTTGAGGATGTGTCCTCCACAATGGTGGTAGCATTGTAACCCAGAGCAGCCCCATGGGTGCGGCGGGGGCTGGTCAGTGAGCTGTGAGTTATCAAGGATGTGTAAAAAGGGGTTAGTTATCAAGGATGTGTAAAAAGGGGGGTGTGGTGGGCACACTTGGTGTGTCCTGTCAGTGGCTATGATGGGTAGAGAGGAGCATATGTGGTGCTCGCTCTCTGTTCCGCCGGTTCAGTGGGTTTCTTGGAGTGGGGGACATCTGCCTGTGCCTCCCACTCCTCCCAGTGCCGTTGCCTGCGCTCCGCACCCAAGTAACTAGAATGTTGCGATGGCTATTTATGTGCCCATATTGTCCGAGCCTTTTACCTTATGGAGATGAAAAAAAAAAATGAAACCTGGTGAGAAAGTGAAGCCACCCCTGCTGCCAGAATGGTCCGCCCCTGCTGAATATTTAGGATAAAATGGTTAAAAAGCGGTTGGCTGTTGTTTTTTGCCAGCAGCAGCTGATTTGCATATATCGGTGAGCGAGAGCTCTGATTGGCTGGCTGGAAAATGCAGAGGCGAGCTAGAGAAGGTACTGTAGACAGGCTGCAGAGAGCTGATGTGAGGGTATCTTCCGGCGGCTCGTACTGTAGGAGTCGCTGCAACAACAACTAATCATCAGGAGAGATAAGGGTTTATTTAATGGTGTGAATGTCTACCTTCCCATCATCTAAAAATAAACACCAGACAATAGACAGTGATTGAAAAATATCAAAAGGATAAAAATCAAAGTTGAATATGAAGATTTTCTATGTATGCAATAGCGTTCTCATGATTTCCAATCTAGAAATCCTTCTTGTCGCCATGGTAGGATCTCAGGGGGCGCTCCAGTCCTCCACAATGTGCTGGATAGTTTGACCATCTGCTCCACAGTCACAGGTGGGAGAGTGATATTTTCCCCACTTCTACATAAAATCCGCACAGACGCCAAAGTTTGTTCTGATACGATTTAGAGTGACCCATGTTTTCCTCGGTAGATTGAAGCCCGGCGGAGGGTTTTGTAAATTAGGGAACATTTGGGGATCACCGTCTACTACATTGACCCAAAGTTCTCGGACTCAGGACTCGCATCTGGGTCCGGGCAATCAATTCACACCATCTTTGGCCCTCACCCTAGGAAAAAGAGACTGCGCGTGTACACGTTTAAGTGGTAAAAACGCACCACGTCCTTCTAGAAGCCGTGACTTTTGCACCGACAGAGTTCTATCTATCACACTGTTGTCAGAGATGTCAATCTAGGGGAGACCTTCGCCGGAAAGATAGAAGTGAGCTTTCCCTTTGTGTAGCTTATATGACCAGGACTGACTACATCTATTCAGGTCCCCTGTAATAAAATTATACCTGATACCACCTAAATACATTCTGACCCCCCCACCCCACCCCCACTAATATTAGAGGGAATTGGTCACCATGTTTTTGCTATGTAATTTGAGAGCAGCACGGCGTAGGGGCTGAGACCCTGATCCGGTGATGTGTCACTTACTGGGCTGTGTGTTTCTTTTTCAATAAAATTAGTGTTTAATCAGCTTGAAAGCATCATTACAGGACTTGGTGTCTCGTACCTTCTTGTCCTGCTGTTCTGTGTAACTCCACCCCCGCCACTGATTAGCGGCTTTCTGTTAATAATATGCAGTGTACACAGAAGCTGCCAATCAGTATTGTGGACAGGGTTATACATGGCTCAGCATTCTGAGCACTGCTAGGTCAGTCTGCAGCAGAGAAACCAGGGATTGTATCAGAATGACAGCAAACAGCCCAGTAAGTGACTCATCGCCGGAATCGGGGTCCCAGCCCCTACATTGTGCCGCGCTCAGATTATATAGCACAAATCTGCTGACAGATTCCCTTTAACACTATTGTCCAGGCGTCTGATATTGCCGACTTAGGGGTACTCTGCAAACTACGACATCGCAGGTGCGATGTCGGAGGGGTCATGTCGAAAGTGACGCACTTCCGGCGTCGCTCTCGACATCGTAGTGTGTAAAGCCTAGAAGATACGATTAACGAGCGCAAAAGCGTCGTAATCGTATCATCGGTGTAGCGTCGGCGAAAACCATAATTACCTTGCTGCGACGGTCCGATGTTGTTCCTCGTTCCTGCGGCAGCACACATCGCTGTGTGTGAAGTCGCAGGAGCGAGGAACATCTGCTACCTGCGTCCCGGCCGGCAATGCGGAAGGAAGGAGGTGGGCGGGATGTTTACATCCTGCTCATCTCCGCCCCTCCGCTGCTATTGGCCGCCTGTCGTGTGACGTCGCTATGACGCCGCACGACCCGCCCCCTTAATAAGGAGGCGGATCGCCGGCCAGAGCGACGTCGCAGGACAGGTGAGTGCATGTGAAGCTGCCGTAGCGATAATGTTCGCTACGCTAGCTATCACCATGATATCGCATCTGCGACGGGGGCGGGGACTATCGCACTCGGCATCGCAGCATTGGCTTGCGATGTCGTAGTGTGCAAAGTACCCCTTAATCTCAGGACAGATCATCAATATCATCACATGAGTGGGGGTCCGACACGCCCACCATTGCCATACTGATGTTAGGTCATCAAAATTATATGCCCTGACAGCCCCTTCTATAATAGATCCCAGGTGAGAACCAGGCGTACTGACAAGATGTGCCATAAGCGTCTCCAAGATGCGGGCCCCTCCCTGCGCTGGAGCCGGCAAACGGCCGGAGTTTGGGTCGGAGATGAGGAGGGGGCAACGAATACGTGTCTCTCTCCATTCCTTTTCCTGGACTTCCGAAAACAGTAGAGCGCACATGACAATGGGTATTGACGAGTCATTCCTAACCCCGATTTAAGTCCTTGCCTTCCCCGTCCTATTCATCCTCCCCTCTAGGCCCATAGCTTACATACTAAACTAAAATAAAGAGACCACGCCACAGGACGGAATGAATTGGCCACAGCAGCCTTTTATTTAAACATACAACATATAACCAAAATGATACCACTAATAAGAGGGGAATGGTCCTCGAAGCCCCCAACAATTCTTTTATTGCGGGCACGGCCCAGCATAGACTTACTGTACAAGGTGGCATGACCCCTAGCCGATTATACTCCTGCTCAGAGGCACTGGCTGCAAAACCAGCTGTCTGATTTTTTACCGCACCCCCACGCACGGGCTCCCCCTTCACCACCTGTGTGGCGTTCTGCCGTCTTCCATTCCATTGAATCCACCTGGGGAGCCCAGAGCCTTTTGAGCTCCCCCCCATCTAACCACCGTGAGATCACATTCCCAACTTGGAGGACCCTCCACTCCACCTGCCGCCGCTGTGACAAGAATGAAAGAAACTAATAGGTCAAAAGTACACCCCAACCTAAATCTCAGTTCTGATTGTAACCAAAACATATATACCTCTACGAATAAATGAAAGCCCATACGTAGCCAAGCTCAGACCTCCTCACCATGTAGTGGCACCGCACTAAAAGGGAGGGTGGCTGGGTGTTTAATCGTAGGCTGCCTTAAATGGCTGCCCTACGGTAATGGCTTCCCCTATTTATACCCCTAATTCACTACGCCGCCTCGTTGGGATCTCCCCGCCTTTGTTTTTATCCTTTATTTCCCTAATCCTAGCAAAGCCCCCTAAACCCCACATTATTTGAAAATTCCCCTATACTTGAAAAACCCCCAAGCCCAGCATTATTTAACACTTTCATTCCCGTCCAACCCTGCCAGGGCAGCCTCCCCCTAGGCTGTGGGGCCGAAGTCCGGCCTTACTGAACTCTAGTGACACAGAGATGTCTGACCCTTTTCCGTGTTAATGTAGTGGTGAGCAGTGCCCGGGACATCGGGAGCCTTCCCGCCGGACCCCGACCGATGTGCACTTTATTACGGGACACAAGACTGTAACAACACCCCGAGGTGGGATCTGCTGACCCCGAATTGAATAGAAAGACCCCACTCCCCCAAAGAAATGAAAATGAAAGCTATTTATTTTGTAAGTTTTGTATTTGTAAGCTAATATTTGTAAGAAGCCTGAAATGGTTGAGGATGTGTCCTCCACAATGGTGGTAGCATTGTAACCCAGAGCAGCCCCATGGGTGCGGCGGGGGCTGGTCAGTGAGCTGTGAGTTATCAAGGATGTGTAAAAAGGGGTTAGTTATCAAGGATGTGTAAAAAGGGGGGTGCGGTGGGCACACTTGGTGTGTCCTGTCAGTGGCTATGATGGGTAGAGAGGAGCATATGTGGTGCTCGCTCTCTGTTCCGCCGGTTCAGTGGGTTTCTTGGAGTGGGGGACATCTGCCTGTGCCTCCCACTCCTCCCAGTGCCGTTGCCTGCGCTCCGCACCCAAGTAACTAGAATGTTGCGATGGCTATTTATGTGCCCATATTGTCCGAGCCTTTTACCTTATGGAGATGAAAAAAAAAAATGAAACCTGGTGAGAAAGTGAAGCCACCCCTGCTGCCAGAATGGTCCGCCCCTGCTGAATATTTAGGATAAAATGGTTAAAAAGCGGTTGGCTGTTGTTTTTTGCCAGCAGCAGCTGATTTGCATATATCGGTGAGCGAGAGCTCTGATTGGCTGGCTGGAAAATGCAGAGGCGAGCTAGAGAAGGTACTGTAGACAGGCTGCAGAGAGCTGATGTGAGGGTATCTTCCGGCGGCTCGTACTGTAGGAGTCGCTGCAACAACAACTAATCATCAGGAGAGATAAGGGTTTATTTAATGGTGTGAATGTCTACCTTCCCATCATCTAAAAATAAACACCAGACAATAGACAGTGATTGAAAAATATCAAAAGGATAAAAATCAAAGTTGAATATGAAGATTTTCTATGTATGCAATAGCGTTCTCATGATTTCCAATCTAGAAATCCTTCTTGTCGCCATGGTAGGATCTCAGGGGGCGCTCCAGTCCTCCACAATGTGCTGGATAGTTTGACCATCTGCTCCACAGTCACAGGTGGGAGAGTGATATTTTCCCCACTTCTACATAAAATCCGCACAGACGCCAAAGTTTGTTCTGATACGATTTAGAGTGACCCATGTTTTCCTCGGTAGATTGAAGCCCGGCGGAGGGTTTTGTAAATTAGGGAACATTTGGGGATCACCGTCTACTACATTGACCCAAAGTTCTCGGACTCAGGACTCGCATCTGGGTCCGGGCAATCAATTCACACCATCTTTGGCCCTCACCCTAGGAAAAAGAGACTGCGCGTGTACACGTTTAAGTGGTAAAAACGCACCACGTCCTTCTAGAAGCCGTGACTTTTGCACCGACAGAGTTCTATCTATCACACTGTTGTCAGAGATGTCAATCTAGGGGAGACCTTCGCCGGAAAGATAGAAGTGAGCTTTCCCTTTGTGTAGCTTATATGACCAGGACTGACTACATCTATTCAGGTCCCCTGTAATAAAATTATACCTGATACCACCTAAATACATTCTGACCCCCCCACCCCACCCCCACTAATATTAGAGGGAATTGGTCACCATGTTTTTGCTATGTAATTTGAGAGCAGCACGGCGTAGGGGCTGAGACCCTGATCCGGTGATGTGTCACTTACTGGGCTGTGTGTTTCTTTTTCAATAAAATTAGTGTTTAATCAGCTTGAAAGCATCATTACAGGACTTGGTGTCTCGTACCTTCTTGTCCTGCTGTTCTGTGTAACTCCACCCCCGCCACTGATTAGCGGCTTTCTGTTAATAATATGCAGTGTACACAGAAGCTGCCAATCAGTATTGTGGACAGGGTTATACATGGCTCAGCATTCTGAGCACTGCTAGGTCAGTCTGCAGCAGAGAAACCAGGGATTGTATCAGAATGACAGCAAACAGCCCAGTAAGTGACTCATCGCCGGAATCGGGGTCCCAGCCCCTACATTGTGCCGCGCTCAGATTATATAGCACAAATCTGCTGACAGATTCCCTTTAACACTATTGTCCAGGCGTCTGATATTGCCGACTTAGGGGTACTCTGCAAACTACGACATCGCAGGTGCGATGTCGGAGGGGTCATGTCGAAAGTGACGCACTTCCGGCGTCGCTCTCGACATCGTAGTGTGTAAAGCCTAGAAGATACGATTAACGAGCGCAAAAGCGTCGTAATCGTATCATCGGTGTAGCGTCGGCGAAAACCATAATTACCTTGCTGCGACGGTCCGATGTTGTTCCTCGTTCCTGCGGCAGCACACATCGCTGTGTGTGAAGTCGCAGGAGCGAGGAACATCTGCTACCTGCGTCCCGGCCGGCAATGCGGAAGGAAGGAGGTGGGCGGGATGTTTACATCCTGCTCATCTCCGCCCCTCCGCTGCTATTGGCCGCCTGTCGTGTGACGTCGCTATGACGCCGCACGACCCGCCCCCTTAATAAGGAGGCGGATCGCCGGCCAGAGCGACGTCGCAGGACAGGTGAGTGCATGTGAAGCTGCCGTAGCGATAATGTTCGCTACGCTAGCTATCACCATGATATCGCATCTGCGACGGGGGCGGGGACTATCGCACTCGGCATCGCAGCATCGGCTTGCGATGTCGTAGTGTGCAAAGTACCCCTTAATCTCAGGACAGATCATCAATATCATCACATGAGTGGGGGTCCGACACGCCCACCATTGCCATACTGATGTTAGGTCATCAAAATTATATGCCCTGACAGCCCCTTCTATAATAGATCCCAGGTGAGAACCAGGCGTACTGACAAGATGTGCCATAAGTGTCTCCAAGATGCGGGCCCCTCCCTGCGCTGGAGCCGGCAAACGGCCGGAGTTTGGGTCGGAGATGAGGAGGGGGCAACGAATACGTGTCTCTCTCCATTCCTTTTCCTGGACTTCCGAAAACAGTAGAGCGCACATGACAATGGGTATTGACGAGTCATTCCTAACCCCGATTTAAGTCCTTGCCTTCCCCGTCCTATTCATCCTCCCCTCTAGGCCCATAGCTTACATACTAAACTAAAATAAAGAGACCACGCCACAGGACGGAATGAATTGGCCACAGCAGCCTTTTATTTAAACATACAACATATAACCAAAATGATACCACTAATAAGAGGGGAATGGTCCTCGAAGCCCCCAACAATTCTTTTATTGCGGGCACGGCCCAGCATAGACTTACTGTACAAGGTGGCATGACCCCTAGCCGATTATACTCCTGCTCAGAGGCACTGGCTGCAAAACCAGCTGTCTGATTTTTTACCGCACCCCCACGCACGGGCTCCCCCTTCACCACCTGTGTGGCGTTCTGCCGTCTTCCATTCCATTGAATCCACCTGGGGAGCCCAGAGCCTTTTGAGCTCCCCCCCATCTAACCACCGTGAGATCACATTCCCAACTTGGAGGACCCTCCACTCCACCTGCCGCCGCTGTGACAAGAATGAAAGAAACTAATAGGTCAAAAGTACACCCCAACCTAAATCTCAGTTCTGATTGTAACCAAAACATATATACCTCTACGAATAAATGAAAGCCCATACGTAGCCAAGCTCAGACCTCCTCACCATGTAGTGGCACCGCACTAAAAGGGAGGGTGGCTGGGTGTTTAATCGTAGGCTGCCTTAAATGGCTGCCCTACGCTAATGGCTTCCCCTATTTATACCCCTAATTCACTACGCCGCCTCGTTGGGATCTCCCCGCCTTTGTTTTTATCCTTTATTTCCCTAATCCTAGCAAAGCCCCCTAAACCCCACATTATTTGAAAATTCCCCTATACTTGAAAAACCCCCAAGCCCAGCATTATTTAACACTTTCATTCCCGTCCAACCCTGCCAGGGCAGCCTCCCCCTAGGCTGTGGGGCCGAAGTCCGGCCTTACTGAACTCTAGTGACACAGAGATGTCTGACCCTTTTCCGTGTTAATGTAGTGGTGAGCAGTGCCCGGGACATCGGGAGCCTTCCCGCCGGACCCCGACCGATGTGCACTTTATTACGGGACACAAGACTGTAACAACACCCCGAGGTGGGATCTGCTGACCCCGAATTGAATAGAAAGACCCCACTCCCCCAAAGAAATGAAAATGAAAGCTATTTATTTTGTAAGTTTTGTATTTGTAAGCTAATATTTGTAAGAAGCCTGAAATGGTTGAGGATGTGTCCTCCACAATGGTGGTAGCATTGTAACCCAGAGCAGCCCCATGGGTGCGGCGGGGGCTGGTCAGTGAGCTGTGAGTTATCAAGGATGTGTAAAAAGGGGTTAGTTATCAAGGATGTGTAAAAAGGGGGGTGCGGTGGGCACACTTGGTGTGTCCTGTCAGTGGCTATGATGGGTAGAGAGGAGCATATGTGGTGCTCGCTCTCTGTTCCGCCGGTTCAGTGGGTTTCTTGGAGTGGGGGACATCTGCCTGTGCCTCCCACTCCTCCCAGTGCCGTTGCCTGCGCTCCGCACCCAAGTAACTAGAATGTTGCGATGGCTATTTATGTGCCCATATTGTCCGAGCCTTTTACCTTATGGAGATGAAAAAAAAAAATGAAACCTGGTGAGAAAGTGAAGCCACCCCTGCTGCCAGAATGGTCCGCCCCTGCTGAATATTTAGGATAAAATGGTTAAAAAGCGGTTGGCTGTTGTTTTTTGCCAGCAGCAGCTGATTTGCATATATCGGTGAGCGAGAGCTCTGATTGGCTGGCTGGAAAATGCAGAGGCGAGCTAGAGAAGGTACTGTAGACAGGCTGCAGAGAGCTGATGTGAGGGTATCTTCCGGCGGCTCGTACTGTAGGAGTCGCTGCAACAACAACTAATCATCAGGAGAGATAAGGGTTTATTTAATGGTGTGAATGTCTACCTTCCCATCATCTAAAAATAAACACCAGACAATAGACAGTGATTGAAAAATATCAAAAGGATAAAAATCAAAGTTGAATATGAAGATTTTCTATGTATGCAATAGCGTTCTCATGATTTCCAATCTAGAAATCCTTCTTGTCGCCATGGTAGGATCTCAGGGGGCGCTCCAGTCCTCCACAATGTGCTGGATAGTTTGACCATCTGCTCCACAGTCACAGGTGGGAGAGTGATATTTTCCCCACTTCTACATAAAATCCGCACAGACGCCAAAGTTTGTTCTGATACGATTTAGAGTGACCCATGTTTTCCTCGGTAGATTGAAGCCCGGCGGAGGGTTTTGTAAATTAGGGAACATTTGGGGATCACCGTCTACTACATTGACCCAAAGTTCTCGGACTCAGGACTCGCATCTGGGTCCGGGCAATCAATTCACACCATCTTTGGCCCTCACCCTAGGAAAAAGAGACTGCGCGTGTACACGTTTAAGTGGTAAAAACGCACCACGTCCTTCTAGAAGCCGTGACTTTTGCACCGACAGAGTTCTATCTATCACACTGTTGTCAGAGATGTCAATCTAGGGGAGACCTTCGCCGGAAAGATAGAAGTGAGCTTTCCCTTTGTGTAGCTTATATGACCAGGACTGACTACATCTATTCAGGTCCCCTGTAATAAAATTATACCTGATACCACCTAAATACATTCTGACCCCCCCACCCCACCCCCACTAATATTAGAGGGAATTGGTCACCATGTTTTTGCTATGTAATTTGAGAGCAGCACGGCGTAGGGGCTGAGACCCTGATCCGGTGATGTGTCACTTACTGGGCTGTGTGTTTCTTTTTCAATAAAATTAGTGTTTAATCAGCTTGAAAGCATCATTACAGGACTTGGTGTCTCGTACCTTCTTGTCCTGCTGTTCTGTGTAACTCCACCCCCGCCACTGATTAGCGGCTTTCTGTTAATAATATGCAGTGTACACAGAAGCTGCCAATCAGTATTGTGGACAGGGTTATACATGGCTCAGCATTCTGAGCACTGCTAGGTCAGTCTGCAGCAGAGAAACCAGGGATTGTATCAGAATGACAGCAAACAGCCCAGTAAGTGACTCATCGCCGGAATCGGGGTCCCAGCCCCTACATTGTGCCGCGCTCAGATTATATAGCACAAATCTGCTGACAGATTCCCTTTAACACTATTGTCCAGGCGTCTGATATTGCCGACTTAGGGGTACTCTGCAAACTACGACATCGCAGGTGCGATGTCGGAGGGGTCATGTCGAAAGTGACGCACTTCCGGCGTCGCTCTCGACATCGTAGTGTGTAAAGCCTAGAAGATACGATTAACGAGCGCAAAAGCGTCGTAATCGTATCATCGGTGTAGCGTCGGCGAAAACCATAATTACCTTGCTGCGACGGTCCGATGTTGTTCCTCGTTCCTGCGGCAGCACACATCGCTGTGTGTGAAGTCGCAGGAGCGAGGAACATCTGCTACCTGCGTCCCGGCCGGCAATGCGGAAGGAAGGAGGTGGGCGGGATGTTTACATCCTGCTCATCTCCGCCCCTCCGCTGCTATTGGCCGCCTGTCGTGTGACGTCGCTATGACGCCGCACGACCCGCCCCCTTAATAAGGAGGCGGATCGCCGGCCAGAGCGACGTCGCAGGACAGGTGAGTGCATGTGAAGCTGCCGTAGCGATAATGTTCGCTACGCTAGCTATCACCATGATATCGCATCTGCGACGGGGGCGGGGACTATCGCACTCGGCATCGCAGCATCGGCTTGCGATGTCGTAGTGTGCAAAGTACCCCTTAATCTCAGGACAGATCATCAATATCATCACATGAGTGGGGGTCCGACACGCCCACCATTGCCATACTGATGTTAGGTCATCAAAATTATATGCCCTGACAGCCCCTTCTATAATAGATCCCAGGTGAGAACCAGGCGTACTGACAAGATGTGCCATAAGTGTCTCCAAGATGCGGGCCCCTCCCTGCGCTGGAGCCGGCAAACGGCCGGAGTTTGGGTCGGAGATGAGGAGGGGGCAACGAATACGTGTCTCTCTCCATTCCTTTTCCTGGACTTCCGAAAACAGTAGAGCGCACATGACAATGGGTATTGACGAGTCATTCCTAACCCCGATTTAAGTCCTTGCCTTCCCCGTCCTATTCATCCTCCCCTCTAGGCCCATAGCTTACATACTAAACTAAAATAAAGAGACCACGCCACAGGACGGAATGAATTGGCCACAGCAGCCTTTTATTTAAACATACAACATATAACCAAAATGATACCACTAATAAGAGGGGAATGGTCCTCGAAGCCCCCAACAATTCTTTTATTGCGGGCACGGCCCAGCATAGACTTACTGTACAAGGTGGCATGACCCCTAGCCGATTATACTCCTGCTCAGAGGCACTGGCTGCAAAACCAGCTGTCTGATTTTTTACCGCACCCCCACGCACGGGCTCCCCCTTCACCACCTGTGTGGCGTTCTGCCGTCTTCCATTCCATTGAATCCACCTGGGGAGCCCAGAGCCTTTTGAGCTCCCCCCCATCTAACCACCGTGAGATCACATTCCCAACTTGGAGGACCCTCCACTCCACCTGCCGCCGCTGTGACAAGAATGAAAGAAACTAATAGGTCAAAAGTACACCCCAACCTAAATCTCAGTTCTGATTGTAACCAAAACATATATACCTCTACGAATAAATGAAAGCCCATACGTAGCCAAGCTCAGACCTCCTCACCATGTAGTGGCACCGCACTAAAAGGGAGGGTGGCTGGGTGTTTAATCGTAGGCTGCCTTAAATGGCTGCCCTACGCTAATGGCTTCCCCTATTTATACCCCTAATTCACTACGCCGCCTCGTTGGGATCTCCCCGCCTTTGTTTTTATCCTTTATTTCCCTAATCCTAGCAAAGCCCCCTAAACCCCACATTATTTGAAAATTCCCCTATACTTGAAAAACCCCCAAGCCCAGCATTATTTAACACTTTCATTCCCGTCCAACCCTGCCAGGGCAGCCTCCCCCTAGGCTGTGGGGCCGAAGTCCGGCCTTACTGAACTCTAGTGACACAGAGATGTCTGACCCTTTTCCGTGTTAATGTAGTGGTGAGCAGTGCCCGGGACATCGGGAGCCTTCCCGCCGGACCCCGACCGATGTGCACTTTATTACGGGACACAAGACTGTAACAACACCCCGAGGTGGGATCTGCTGACCCCGAATTGAATAGAAAGACCCCACTCCCCCAAAGAAATGAAAATGAAAGCTATTTATTTTGTAAGTTTTGTATTTGTAAGCTAATATTTGTAAGAAGCCTGAAATGGTTGAGGATGTGTCCTCCACAATGGTGGTAGCATTGTAACCCAGAGCAGCCCCATGGGTGCGGCGGGGGCTGGTCAGTGAGCTGTGAGTTATCAAGGATGTGTAAAAAGGGGTTAGTTATCAAGGATGTGTAAAAAGGGGGGTGCGGTGGGCACACTTGGTGTGTCCTGTCAGTGGCTATGATGGGTAGAGAGGAGCATATGTGGTGCTCGCTCTCTGTTCCGCCGGTTCAGTGGGTTTCTTGGAGTGGGGGACATCTGCCTGTGCCTCCCACTCCTCCCAGTGCCGTTGCCTGCGCTCCGCACCCAAGTAACTAGAATGTTGCGATGGCTATTTATGTGCCCATATTGTCCGAGCCTTTTACCTTATGGAGATGAAAAAAAAAAATGAAACCTGGTGAGAAAGTGAAGCCACCCCTGCTGCCAGAATGGTCCGCCCCTGCTGAATATTTAGGATAAAATGGTTAAAAAGCGGTTGGCTGTTGTTTTTTGCCAGCAGCAGCTGATTTGCATATATCGGTGAGCGAGAGCTCTGATTGGCTGGCTGGAAAATGCAGAGGCGAGCTAGAGAAGGTACTGTAGACAGGCTGCAGAGAGCTGATGTGAGGGTATCTTCCGGCGGCTCGTACTGTAGGAGTCGCTGCAACAACAACTAATCATCAGGAGAGATAAGGGTTTATTTAATGGTGTGAATGTCTACCTTCCCATCATCTAAAAATAAACACCAGACAATAGACAGTGATTGAAAAATATCAAAAGGATAAAAATCAAAGTTGAATATGAAGATTTTCTATGTATGCAATAGCGTTCTCATGATTTCCAATCTAGAAATCCTTCTTGTCGCCATGGTAGGATCTCAGGGGGCGCTCCAGTCCTCCACAATGTGCTGGATAGTTTGACCATCTGCTCCACAGTCACAGGTGGGAGAGTGATATTTTCCCCACTTCTACATAAAATCCGCACAGACGCCAAAGTTTGTTCTGATACGATTTAGAGTGACCCATGTTTTCCTCGGTAGATTGAAGCCCGGCGGAGGGTTTTGTAAATTAGGGAACATTTGGGGATCACCGTCTACTACATTGACCCAAAGTTCTCGGACTCAGGACTCGCATCTGGGTCCGGGCAATCAATTCACACCATCTTTGGCCCTCACCCTAGGAAAAAGAGACTGCGCGTGTACACGTTTAAGTGGTAAAAACGCACCACGTCCTTCTAGAAGCCGTGACTTTTGCACCGACAGAGTTCTATCTATCACACTGTTGTCAGAGATGTCAATCTAGGGGAGACCTTCGCCGGAAAGATAGAAGTGAGCTTTCCCTTTGTGTAGCTTATATGACCAGGACTGACTACATCTATTCAGGTCCCCTGTAATAAAATTATACCTGATACCACCTAAATACATTCTGACCCCCCCACCCCACCCCCACTAATATTAGAGGGAATTGGTCACCATGTTTTTGCTATGTAATTTGAGAGCAGCACGGCGTAGGGGCTGAGACCCTGATCCGGTGATGTGTCACTTACTGGGCTGTGTGTTTCTTTTTCAATAAAATTAGTGTTTAATCAGCTTGAAAGCATCATTACAGGACTTGGTGTCTCGTACCTTCTTGTCCTGCTGTTCTGTGTAACTCCACCCCCGCCACTGATTAGCGGCTTTCTGTTAATAATATGCAGTGTACACAGAAGCTGCCAATCAGTATTGTGGACAGGGTTATACATGGCTCAGCATTCTGAGCACTGCTAGGTCAGTCTGCAGCAGAGAAACCAGGGATTGTATCAGAATGACAGCAAACAGCCCAGTAAGTGACTCATCGCCGGAATCGGGGTCCCAGCCCCTACATTGTGCCGCGCTCAGATTATATAGCACAAATCTGCTGACAGATTCCCTTTAACACTATTGTCCAGGCGTCTGATATTGCCGACTTAGGGGTACTCTGCAAACTACGACATCGCAGGTGCGATGTCGGAGGGGTCATGTCGAAAGTGACGCACTTCCGGCGTCGCTCTCGACATCGTAGTGTGTAAAGCCTAGAAGATACGATTAACGAGCGCAAAAGCGTCGTAATCGTATCATCGGTGTAGCGTCGGCGAAAACCATAATTACCTTGCTGCGACGGTCCGATGTTGTTCCTCGTTCCTGCGGCAGCACACATCGCTGTGTGTGAAGTCGCAGGAGCGAGGAACATCTGCTACCTGCGTCCCGGCCGGCAATGCGGAAGGAAGGAGGTGGGCGGGATGTTTACATCCTGCTCATCTCCGCCCCTCCGCTGCTATTGGCCGCCTGTCGTGTGACGTCGCTATGACGCCGCACGACCCGCCCCCTTAATAAGGAGGCGGATCGCCGGCCAGAGCGACGTCGCAGGACAGGTGAGTGCATGTGAAGCTGCCGTAGCGATAATGTTCGCTACGCTAGCTATCACCATGATATCGCATCTGCGACGGGGGCGGGGACTATCGCACTCGGCATCGCAGCATCGGCTTGCGATGTCGTAGTGTGCAAAGTACCCCTTAATCTCAGGACAGATCATCAATATCATCACATGAGTGGGGGTCCGACACGCCCACCATTGCCATACTGATGTTAGGTCATCAAAATTATATGCCCTGACAGCCCCTTCTATAATAGATCCCAGGTGAGAACCAGGCGTACTGACAAGATGTGCCATAAGTGTCTCCAAGATGCGGGCCCCTCCCTGCGCTGGAGCCGGCAAACGGCCGGAGTTTGGGTCGGAGATGAGGAGGGGGCAACGAATACGTGTCTCTCTCCATTCCTTTTCCTGGACTTCCGAAAACAGTAGAGCGCACATGACAATGGGTATTGACGAGTCATTCCTAACCCCGATTTAAGTCCTTGCCTTCCCCGTCCTATTCATCCTCCCCTCTAGGCCCATAGCTTACATACTAAACTAAAATAAAGAGACCACGCCACAGGACGGAATGAATTGGCCACAGCAGCCTTTTATTTAAACATACAACATATAACCAAAATGATACCACTAATAAGAGGGGAATGGTCCTCGAAGCCCCCAACAATTCTTTTATTGCGGGCACGGCCCAGCATAGACTTACTGTACAAGGTGGCATGACCCCTAGCCGATTATACTCCTGCTCAGAGGCACTGGCTGCAAAACCAGCTGTCTGATTTTTTACCGCACCCCCACGCACGGGCTCCCCCTTCACCACCTGTGTGGCGTTCTGCCGTCTTCCATTCCATTGAATCCACCTGGGGAGCCCAGAGCCTTTTGAGCTCCCCCCCATCTAACCACCGTGAGATCACATTCCCAACTTGGAGGACCCTCCACTCCACCTGCCGCCGCTGTGACAAGAATGAAAGAAACTAATAGGTCAAAAGTACACCCCAACCTAAATCTCAGTTCTGATTGTAACCAAAACATATATACCTCTACGAATAAATGAAAGCCCATACGTAGCCAAGCTCAGACCTCCTCACCATGTAGTGGCACCGCACTAAAAGGGAGGGTGGCTGGGTGTTTAATCGTAGGCTGCCTTAAATGGCTGCCCTACGCTAATGGCTTCCCCTATTTATACCCCTAATTCACTACGCCGCCTCGTTGGGATCTCCCCGCCTTTGTTTTTATCCTTTATTTCCCTAATCCTAGCAAAGCCCCCTAAACCCCACATTATTTGAAAATTCCCCTATACTTGAAAAACCCCCAAGCCCAGCATTATTTAACACTTTCATTCCCGTCCAACCCTGCCAGGGCAGCCTCCCCCTAGGCTGTGGGGCCGAAGTCCGGCCTTACTGAACTCTAGTGACACAGAGATGTCTGACCCTTTTCCGTGTTAATGTAGTGGTGAGCAGTGCCCGGGACATCGGGAGCCTTCCCGCCGGACCCCGACCGATGTGCACTTTATTACGGGACACAAGACTGTAACAACACCCCGAGGTGGGATCTGCTGACCCCGAATTGAATAGAAAGACCCCACTCCCCCAAAGAAATGAAAATGAAAGCTATTTATTTTGTAAGTTTTGTATTTGTAAGCTAATATTTGTAAGAAGCCTGAAATGGTTGAGGATGTGTCCTCCACAATGGTGGTAGCATTGTAACCCAGAGCAGCCCCATGGGTGCGGCGGGGGCTGGTCAGTGAGCTGTGAGTTATCAAGGATGTGTAAAAAGGGGTTAGTTATCAAGGATGTGTAAAAAGGGGGGTGCGGTGGGCACACTTGGTGTGTCCTGTCAGTGGCTATGATGGGTAGAGAGGAGCATATGTGGTGCTCGCTCTCTGTTCCGCCGGTTCAGTGGGTTTCTTGGAGTGGGGGACATCTGCCTGTGCCTCCCACTCCTCCCAGTGCCGTTGCCTGCGCTCCGCACCCAAGTAACTAGAATGTTGCGATGGCTATTTATGTGCCCATATTGTCCGAGCCTTTTACCTTATGGAGATGAAAAAAAAAAATGAAACCTGGTGAGAAAGTGAAGCCACCCCTGCTGCCAGAATGGTCCGCCCCTGCTGAATATTTAGGATAAAATGGTTAAAAAGCGGTTGGCTGTTGTTTTTTGCCAGCAGCAGCTGATTTGCATATATCGGTGAGCGAGAGCTCTGATTGGCTGGCTGGAAAATGCAGAGGCGAGCTAGAGAAGGTACTGTAGACAGGCTGCAGAGAGCTGATGTGAGGGTATCTTCCGGCGGCTCGTACTGTAGGAGTCGCTGCAACAACAACTAATCATCAGGAGAGATAAGGATTTATTTAATGGTGTGAATGTCTACCTTCCCATCATCTAAAAATAAACACCAGACAATAGACAGTGATTGAAAAATATCAAAAGGATAAAAATCAAAGTTGAATATGAAGATTTTCTATGTATGCAATAGCGTTCTCATGATTTCCAATCTAGAAATCCTTCTTGTCGCCATGGTAGGATCTCAGGGGGCGCTCCAGTCCTCCACAATGTGCTGGATAGTTTGACCATCTGCTCCACAGTCACAGGTGGGAGAGTGATATTTTCCCCACTTCTACATAAAATCCGCACAGACGCCAAAGTTTGTTCTGATACGATTTAGAGTGACCCATGTTTTCCTCGGTAGATTGAAGCCCGGCGGAGGGTTTTGTAAATTAGGGAACATTTGGGGATCACCGTCTACTACATTGACCCAAAGTTCTCGGACTCAGGACTCGCATCTGGGTCCGGGCAATCAATTCACACCATCTTTGGCCCTCACCCTAGGAAAAAGAGACTGCGCGTGTACACGTTTAAGTGGTAAAAATGCACCACGTCCTTCTAGAAGCCGTGACTTTTGCACCGACAGAGTTCTATCTATCACACTGTTGTCAGAGATGTCAATCTAGGGGAGACCTTCACCGGAAAGATAGAAGTGAGCTTTCCCTTTGTGTAGCTTATATGACCAGGACTGACTACATCTATTCAGGTCCCCTGTAATAAAATTATACCTGATACCACCTAAATACATTCTGACCCCCCCCCCCCCCCCCACCCCCACTAATATTAGAGGGAATTGGTCACCATGTTTTTGCTATGTAATTTGAGAGCAGCACGGCGTAGGGGCTGAGACCCTGATCCGGTGATGTGTCACTTACTGGGCTGTGTGTTTCTTTTTAATAAAATTAGTGTTTAATCAGCTTGAAAGCATCATTACAGGACTTGGTGTCTCGTACCTTCTTGTCCTGCTGTTCTGTGTAACTCCACCCCCGCCACTGATTAGCGGCTTTCTGTTAATAATATGCAGTGTACACAGAAGCTGCCAATCAGTATTGTGGACAGGGTTATACATGGCTCAGCATTCTGAGCACTGCTAGGTCAGTCTGCAGCAGAGAAACCAGGGATTGTATCAGAATGACAGCAAACAGCCCAGTAAGTGACTCATCGCCGGAATCGGGGTCCCAGCCCCTACATTGTGCCGCGCTCAGATTATATAGCACAAATCTGCTGACAGATTCCCTTTAACACTATTGTCCAGGCGTCTGATATTGCCGACTTAGGGGTACTCTGCAAACTACGACATCGCAGGTGCGATGTCGGAGGGGTCATGTCGAAAGTGACGCACTTCCGGCGTCGCTCTCGACATCGTAGTGTGTAAAGCCTAGAAGATACGATTAACGAGCGCAAAAGCGTCGTAATCGTATCATCGGTGTAGCGTCGGCGAAAACCATAATTACCTTGCTGCGACGGTCCGATGTTGTTCCTCGTTCCTGCGGCAGCACACATCGCTGTGTGTGAAGTCGCAGGAGCGAGGAACATCTGCTACCTGCGTCCCGGCCGGCAATGCGGAAGGAAGGAGGTGGGCGGGATGTTTACATCCTGCTCATCTCCGCCCCTCCGCTGCTATTGGCCGCCTGTCGTGTGACGTCGCTATGACGCCGCACGACCCGCCCCCTTAATAAGGAGGCGGATCGCCGGCCAGAGCGACGTCGCAGGACAGGTGAGTGCATGTGAAGCTGCCGTAGCGATAATGTTCGCTACGCTAGCTATCACCATGATATCGCATCTGCGACGGGGGCGGGGACTATCGCACTCGGCATCGCAGCATCGGCTTGCGATGTCGTAGTGTGCAAAGTACCCCTTAATCTCAGGACAGATCATCAATATCATCACATGAGTGGGGGTCCGACACGCCCACCATTGCCATACTGATGTTAGGTCATCAAAATTATATGCCCTGACAGCCCCTTCTATAATAGATCCCAGGTGAGAACCAGGCGTACTGACAAGATGTGCCATAAGCGTCTCCAAGATGCGGGCCCCTCCCTGCGCTGGAGCCGGCAAACGGCCGGAGTTTGGGTCGGAGATGAGGAGGGGGCAACGAATACGTGTCTCTCTCCATTCCTTTTCCTGGACTTCCGAAAACAGTAGAGCGCACATGACAATGGGTATTGACGAGTCATTCCTAACCCCGATTTAAGTCCTTGCCTTCCCCGTCCTATTCATCCTCCCCTCTAGGCCCATAGCTTACATACTAAACTAAAATAAAGAGACCACGCCACAGGACGGAATGAATTGGCCACAGCAGCCTTTTATTTAAACATACAACATATAACCAAAATGATACCACTAATAAGAGGGGAATGGTCCTCGAAGCCCCCAACAATTCTTTTATTGCGGGCACGGCCCAGCATAGACTTACTGTACAAGGTGGCATGACCCCTAGCCGATTATACTCCTGCTCAGAGGCACTGGCTGCAAAACCAGCTGTCTGATTTTTTACCGCACCCCCACGCACGGGCTCCCCCTTCACCACCTGTGTGGCGTTCTGCCGTCTTCCATTCCATTGAATCCACCTGGGGAGCCCAGAGCCTTTTGAGCTCCCCCCCATCTAACCACCGTGAGATCACATTCCCAACTTGGAGGACCCTCCACTCCACCTGCCGCCGCTGTGACAAGAATGAAAGAAACTAATAGGTCAAAAGTACACCCCAACCTAAATCTCAGTTCTGATTGTAACCAAAACATATATACCTCTACGAATAAATGAAAGCCCATACGTAGCCAAGCTCAGACCTCCTCACCATGTAGTGGCACCGCACTAAAAGGGAGGGTGGCTGGGTGTTTAATCGTAGGCTGCCTTAAATGGCTGCCCTACGGTAATGGCTTCCCCTATTTATACCCCTAATTCACTACGCCGCCTCGTTGGGATCTCCCCGCCTTTGTTTTTATCCTTTATTTCCCTAATCCTAGCAAAGCCCCCTAAACCCCACATTATTTGAAAATTCCCCTATACTTGAAAAACCCCCAAGCCCAGCATTATTTAACACTTTCATTCCCGTCCAACCCTGTCAGGGCAGCCTCCCCCTAGGCTGTGGGGCCGAAGTCCGGCCTTACTGAACTCTAGTGACACAGAGATGTCTGACCCTTTTCCGTGTTAATGTAGTGGTGAGCAGTGCCCGGGACATCGGGAGCCTTCCCGCCGGACCCCGACCGATGTGCACTTTATTACGGGACACAAGACTGTAACAACACCCCGAGGTGGGATCTGCTGACCCCGAATTGAATAGAAAGACCCCACTCCCCCAAAGAAATGAAAATGAAAGCTATTTATTTTGTAAGTTTTGTATTTGTAAGCTAATATTTGTAAGAAGCCTGAAATGGTTGAGGATGTGTCCTCCACAATGGTGGTAGCATTGTAACCCAGAGCAGCCCCATGGGTGCGGCGGGGGCTGGTCAGTGAGCTGTGAGTTATCAAGGATGTGTAAAAAGGGGTTAGTTATCAAGGATGTGTAAAAAGGGGGGTGCGGTGGGCACACTTGGTGTGTCCTGTCAGTGGCTATGATGGGTAGAGAGGAGCATATGTGGTGCTCGCTCTCTGTTCCGCCGGTTCAGTGGGTTTCTTGGAGTGGGGGACATCTGCCTGTGCCTCCCACTCCTCCCAGTGCCGTTGCCTGCGCTCCGCACCCAAGTAACTAGAATGTTGCGATGGCTATTTATGTGCCCATATTGTCCGAGCCTTTTACCTTATGGAGATGAAAAAAAAAAATGAAACCTGGTGAGAAAGTGAAGCCACCCCTGCTGCCAGAATGGTCCGCCCCTGCTGAATATTTAGGATAAAATGGTTAAAAAGCGGTTGGCTGTTGTTTTTTGCCAGCAGCAGCTGATTTGCATATATCGGTGAGCGAGAGCTCTGATTGGCTGGCTGGAAAATGCAGAGGCGAGCTAGAGAAGGTACTGTAGACAGGCTGCAGAGAGCTGATGTGAGGGTATCTTCCGGCGGCTCGTACTGTAGGAGTTGCTGCAACAACAACTAATCATCAGGAGAGATAAGGGTTTATTTAATGGTGTGAATGTCTACCTTCCCATCATCTAAAAATAAACACCAGACAATAGACAGTGATTGAAAAATATCAAAAGGATAAAAATCAAAGTTGAATATGAAGATTTTCTATGTATGCAATAGCGTTCTCATGATTTCCAATCTAGAAATCCTTCTTGTCGCCATGGTAGGATCTCAGGGGGCGCTCCAGTCCTCCACAATGTGCTGGATAGTTTGACCATCTGCTCCACAGTCACAGGTGGGAGAGTGATATTTTCCCCACTTCTACATAAAATCCGCACAGACGCCAAAGTTTGTTCTGATACGATTTAGAGTGACCCATGTTTTCCTTGGTAGATTGAAGCCCGGTGGAGGGTTTTGTAAATTAGGGAACATTTGGGGATCACCGTCTACTACATTGACCCAAAGTTCTCGGACTCAGGACTCCCATCTGGGTCCGGGCAATCAATTCACACCATCTTTGGCCCTCACCCTAGGAAAAAGAGACTGCGCGTGTACACGTTTAAGTGGTAAAAATGCACCACGTCCTTCTAGAAGCCGTGACTTTTGCACCGACAGAGTTCTATCTATCACACTGTTGTCAGAGATGTCAATCTAGGGGAGACCTTCGCCGGAAAGATAGAAGTGAGCTTTCCCTTTGTGTAGCTTATATGACCAGGACTGACTACATCTATTCAGGTCCCCTGTAATAAAATTATACCTGATACCACCTAAATACATTCTGACCCCCCCACCCCACCCCCACTAATATTAGAGGGAATTGGTCACCATGTTTTTGCTATGTAATTTGAGAGCAGCACGGCGTAGGGGCTGAGACCCTGATCCGGTGATGTGTCACTTACTGGGCTGTGTGTTTCTTTTTCAATAAAATTAGTGTTTAATCAGCTTGAAAGCATCATTACAGGACTTGGTGTCTCGTACCTTCTTGTCCTGCTGTTCTGTGTAACTCCACCCCCGCCACTGATTAGCGGCTTTCTGTTAATAATATGCAGTGTACACAGAAGCTGCCAATCAGTATTGTGGACAGGGTTATACATGGCTCAGCATTCTGAGCACTGCTAGGTCAGTCTGCAGCAGAGAAACCAGGGATTGTATCAGAATGACAGCAAACAGCCCAGTAAGTGACTCATCGCCGGAATCGGGGTCCCAGCCCCTACATTGTGCCGCGCTCAGATTATATAGCACAAATCTGCTGACAGATTCCCTTTAACACTATTGTCCAGGCGTCTGATATTGCCGACTTAGGGGTACTCTGCAAACTACGACATCGCAGGTGCGATGTCGGAGGGGTCATGTCGAAAGTGACGCACTTCCGGCGTCGCTCTCGACATCGTAGTGTGTAAAGCCTAGAAGATACGATTAACGAGCGCAAAAGCGTCGTAATCGTATCATCGGTGTAGCGTCGGCGAAAACCATAATTACCTTGCTGCGACGGTCCGATGTTGTTCCTCGTTCCTGCGGCAGCACACATCGCTGTGTGTGAAGTCGCAGGAGCGAGGAACATCTGCTACCTGCGTCCCGGCCGGCAATGCGGAAGGAAGGAGGTGGGCGGGATGTTTACATCCTGCTCATCTCCGCCCCTCCGCTGCTATTGGCCGCCTGTCGTGTGACGTCGCTATGACGCCGCACGACCCGCCCCCTTAATAAGGAGGCGGATCGCCGGCCAGAGCGACGTCGCAGGACAGGTGAGTGCATGTGAAGCTGCCGTAGCGATAATGTTCGCTACGCTAGCTATCACCATGATATCGCATCTGCGACGGGGGCGGGGACTATCGCACTCGGCATCGCAGCATCGGCTTGCGATGTCGTAGTGTGCAAAGTACCCCTTAATCTCAGGACAGATCATCAATATCATCACATGAGTGGGGGTCCGACACGCCCACCATTGCCATACTGATGTTAGGTCATCAAAATTATATGCCCTGACAGCCCCTTCTATAATAGATCCCAGGTGAGAACCAGGCGTACTGACAAGATGTGCCATAAGTGTCTCCAAGATGCGGGCCCCTCCCTGCGCTGGAGCCGGCAAACGGCCGGAGTTTGGGTCGGAGATGAGGAGGGGGCAACGAATACGTGTCTCTCTCCATTCCTTTTCCTGGACTTCCGAAAACAGTAGAGCGCACATGACAATGGGTATTGACGAGTCATTCCTAACCCCGATTTAAGTCCTTGCCTTCCCCGTCCTATTCATCCTCCCCTCTAGGCCCATAGCTTACATACTAAACTAAAATAAAGAGACCACGCCACAGGACGGAATGAATTGGCCACAGCAGCCTTTTATTTAAACATACAACATATAACCAAAATGATACCACTAATAAGAGGGGAATGGTCCTCGAAGCCCCCAACAATTCTTTTATTGCGGGCACGGCCCAGCATAGACTTACTGTACAAGGTGGCATGACCCCTAGCCGATTATACTCCTGCTCAGAGGCACTGGCTGCAAAACCAGCTGTCTGATTTTTTACCGCACCCCCACGCACGGGCTCCCCCTTCACCACCTGTGTGGCGTTCTGCCGTCTTCCATTCCATTGAATCCACCTGGGGAGCCCAGAGCCTTTTGAGCTCCCCCCCATCTAACCACCGTGAGATCACATTCCCAACTTGGAGGACCCTCCACTCCACCTGCCGCCGCTGTGACAAGAATGAAAGAAACTAATAGGTCAAAAGTACACCCCAACCTAAATCTCAGTTCTGATTGTAACCAAAACATATATACCTCTACGAATAAATGAAAGCCCATACGTAGCCAAGCTCAGACCTCCTCACCATGTAGTGGCACCGCACTAAAAGGGAGGGTGGCTGGGTGTTTAATCGTAGGCTGCCTTAAATGGCTGCCCTACGCTAATGGCTTCCCCTATTTATACCCCTAATTCACTACGCCGCCTCGTTGGGATCTCCCCGCCTTTGTTTTTATCCTTTATTTCCCTAATCCTAGCAAAGCCCCCTAAACCCCACATTATTTGAAAATTCCCCTATACTTGAAAAACCCCCAAGCCCAGCATTATTTAACACTTTCATTCCCGTCCAACCCTGCCAGGGCAGCCTCCCCCTAGGCTGTGGGGCCGAAGTCCGGCCTTACTGAACTCTAGTGACACAGAGATGTCTGACCCTTTTCCGTGTTAATGTAGTGGTGAGCAGTGCCCGGGACATCGGGAGCCTTCCCGCCGGACCCCGACCGATGTGCACTTTATTACGGGACACAAGACTGTAACAACACCCCGAGGTGGGATCTGCTGACCCCGAATTGAATAGAAAGACCCCACTCCCCCAAAGAAATGAAAATGAAAGCTATTTATTTTGTAAGTTTTGTATTTGTAAGCTAATATTTGTAAGAAGCCTGAAATGGTTGAGGATGTGTCCTCCACAATGGTGGTAGCATTGTAACCCAGAGCAGCCCCATGGGTGCGGCGGGGGCTGGTCAGTGAGCTGTGAGTTATCAAGGATGTGTAAAAAGGGGTTAGTTATCAAGGATGTGTAAAAAGGGGGGTGCGGTGGGCACACTTGGTGTGTCCTGTCAGTGGCTATGATGGGTAGAGAGGAGCATATGTGGTGCTCGCTCTCTGTTCCGCCGGTTCAGTGGGTTTCTTGGAGTGGGGGACATCTGCCTGTGCCTCCCACTCCTCCCAGTGCCGTTGCCTGCGCTCCGCACCCAAGTAACTAGAATGTTGCGATGGCTATTTATGTGCCCATATTGTCCGAGCCTTTTACCTTATGGAGATGAAAAAAAAAAATGAAACCTGGTGAGAAAGTGAAGCCACCCCTGCTGCCAGAATGGTCCGCCCCTGCTGAATATTTAGGATAAAATGGTTAAAAAGCGGTTGGCTGTTGTTTTTTGCCAGCAGCAGCTGATTTGCATATATCGGTGAGCGAGAGCTCTGATTGGCTGGCTGGAAAATGCAGAGGCGAGCTAGAGAAGGTACTGTAGACAGGCTGCAGAGAGCTGATGTGAGGGTATCTTCCGGCGGCTCGTACTGTAGGAGTTGCTGCAACAACAACTAATCATCAGGAGAGATAAGGGTTTATTTAATGGTGTGAATGTCTACCTTCCCATCATCTAAAAATAAACACCAGACAATAGACAGTGATTGAAAAATATCAAAAGGATAAAAATCAAAGTTGAATATGAAGATTTTCTATGTATGCAATAGCGTTCTCATGATTTCCAATCTAGAAATCCTTCTTGTCGCCATGGTAGGATCTCAGGGGGCGCTCCAGTCCTCCACAATGTGCTGGATAGTTTGACCATCTGCTCCACAGTCACAGGTGGGAGAGTGATATTTTCCCCACTTCTACATAAAATCCGCACAGACGCCAAAGTTTGTTCTGATACGATTTAGAGTGACCCATGTTTTCCTTGGTAGATTGAAGCCCGGTGGAGGGTTTTGTAAATTAGGGAACATTTGGGGATCACCGTCTACTACATTGACCCAAAGTTCTCGGACTCAGGACTCCCATCTGGGTCCGGGCAATCAATTCACACCATCTTTGGCCCTCACCCTAGGAAAAAGAGACTGCGCGTGTACACGTTTAAGTGGTAAAAATGCACCACGTCCTTCTAGAAGCCGTGACTTTTGCACCGACAGAGTTCTATCTATCACACTGTTGTCAGAGATGTCAATCTAGGGGAGACCTTCGCCGGAAAGATAGAAGTGAGCTTTCCCTTTGTGTAGCTTATATGACCAGGACTGACTACATCTATTCAGGTCCCCTGTAATAAAATTATACCTGATACCACCTAAATACATTCTGACCCCCCCACCCCACCCCCACTAATATTAGAGGGAATTGGTCACCATGTTTTTGCTATGTAATTTGAGAGCAGCACGGCGTAGGGGCTGAGACCCTGATCCGGTGATGTGTCACTTACTGGGCTGTGTGTTTCTTTTTCAATAAAATTAGTGTTTAATCAGCTTGAAAGCATCATTACAGGACTTGGTGTCTCGTACCTTCTTGTCCTGCTGTTCTGTGTAACTCCACCCCCGCCACTGATTAGCGGCTTTCTGTTAATAATATGCAGTGTACACAGAAGCTGCCAATCAGTATTGTGGACAGGGTTATACATGGCTCAGCATTCTGAGCACTGCTAGGTCAGTCTGCAGCAGAGAAACCAGGGATTGTATCAGAATGACAGCAAACAGCCCAGTAAGTGACTCATCGCCGGAATCGGGGTCCCAGCCCCTACATTGTGCCGCGCTCAGATTATATAGCACAAATCTGCTGACAGATTCCCTTTAACACTATTGTCCAGGCGTCTGATATTGCCGACTTAGGGGTACTCTGCAAACTACGACATCGCAGGTGCGATGTCGGAGGGGTCATGTCGAAAGTGACGCACTTCCGGCGTCGCTCTCGACATCGTAGTGTGTAAAGCCTAGAAGATACGATTAACGAGCGCAAAAGCGTCGTAATCGTATCATCGGTGTAGCGTCGGCGAAAACCATAATTACCTTGCTGCGACGGTCCGATGTTGTTCCTCGTTCCTGCGGCAGCACACATCGCTGTGTGTGAAGTCGCAGGAGCGAGGAACATCTGCTACCTGCGTCCCGGCCGGCAATGCGGAAGGAAGGAGGTGGGCGGGATGTTTACATCCTGCTCATCTCCGCCCCTCCGCTGCTATTGGCCGCCTGTCGTGTGACGTCGCTATGACGCCGCACGACCCGCCCCCTTAATAAGGAGGCGGATCGCCGGCCAGAGCGACGTCGCAGGACAGGTGAGTGCATGTGAAGCTGCCGTAGCGATAATGTTCGCTACGCTAGCTATCACCATGATATCGCATCTGCGACGGGGGCGGGGACTATCGCACTCGGCATCGCAGCATCGGCTTGCGATGTCGTAGTGTGCAAAGTACCCCTTAATCTCAGGACAGATCATCAATATCATCACATGAGTGGGGGTCCGACACGCCCACCATTGCCATACTGATGTTAGGTCATCAAAATTATATGCCCTGACAGCCCCTTCTATAATAGATCCCAGGTGAGAACCAGGCGTACTGACAAGATGTGCCATAAGTGTCTCCAAGATGCGGGCCCCTCCCTGCGCTGGAGCCGGCAAACGGCCGGAGTTTGGGTCGGAGATGAGGAGGGGGCAACGAATACGTGTCTCTCTCCATTCCTTTTCCTGGACTTCCGAAAACAGTAGAGCGCACATGACAATGGGTATTGACGAGTCATTCCTAACCCCGATTTAAGTCCTTGCCTTCCCCGTCCTATTCATCCTCCCCTCTAGGCCCATAGCTTACATACTAAACTAAAATAAAGAGACCACGCCACAGGACGGAATGAATTGGCCACAGCAGCCTTTTATTTAAACATACAACATATAACCAAAATGATACCACTAATAAGAGGGGAATGGTCCTCGAAGCCCCCAACAATTCTTTTATTGCGGGCACGGCCCAGCATAGACTTACTGTACAAGGTGGCATGACCCCTAGCCGATTATACTCCTGCTCAGAGGCACTGGCTGCAAAACCAGCTGTCTGATTTTTTACCGCACCCCCACGCACGGGCTCCCCCTTCACCACCTGTGTGGCGTTCTGCCGTCTTCCATTCCATTGAATCCACCTGGGGAGCCCAGAGCCTTTTGAGCTCCCCCCCATCTAACCACCGTGAGATCACATTCCCAACTTGGAGGACCCTCCACTCCACCTGCCGCCGCTGTGACAAGAATGAAAGAAACTAATAGGTCAAAAGTACACCCCAACCTAAATCTCAGTTCTGATTGTAACCAAAACATATATACCTCTACGAATAAATGAAAGCCCATACGTAGCCAAGCTCAGACCTCCTCACCATGTAGTGGCACCGCACTAAAAGGGAGGGTGGCTGGGTGTTTAATCGTAGGCTGCCTTAAATGGCTGCCCTACGCTAATGGCTTCCCCTATTTATACCCCTAATTCACTACGCCGCCTCGTTGGGATCTCCCCGCCTTTGTTTTTATCCTTTATTTCCCTAATCCTAGCAAAGCCCCCTAAACCCCACATTATTTGAAAATTCCCCTATACTTGAAAAACCCCCAAGCCCAGCATTATTTAACACTTTCATTCCCGTCCAACCCTGCCAGGGCAGCCTCCCCCTAGGCTGTGGGGCCGAAGTCCGGCCTTACTGAACTCTAGTGACACAGAGATGTCTGACCCTTTTCCGTGTTAATGTAGTGGTGAGCAGTGCCCGGGACATCGGGAGCCTTCCCGCCGGACCCCGACCGATGTGCACTTTATTACGGGACACAAGACTGTAACAACACCCCGAGGTGGGATCTGCTGACCCCGAATTGAATAGAAAGACCCCACTCCCCCAAAGAAATGAAAATGAAAGCTATTTATTTTGTAAGTTTTGTATTTGTAAGCTAATATTTGTAAGAAGCCTGAAATGGTTGAGGATGTGTCCTCCACAATGGTGGTAGCATTGTAACCCAGAGCAGCCCCATGGGTGCGGCGGGGGCTGGTCAGTGAGCTGTGAGTTATCAAGGATGTGTAAAAAGGGGTTAGTTATCAAGGATGTGTAAAAAGGGGGGTGCGGTGGGCACACTTGGTGTGTCCTGTCAGTGGCTATGATGGGTAGAGAGGAGCATATGTGGTGCTCGCTCTCTGTTCCGCCGGTTCAGTGGGTTTCTTGGAGTGGGGGACATCTGCCTGTGCCTCCCACTCCTCCCAGTGCCGTTGCCTGCGCTCCGCACCCAAGTAACTAGAATGTTGCGATGGCTATTTATGTGCCCATATTGTCCGAGCCTTTTACCTTATGGAGATGAAAAAAAAAAATGAAACCTGGTGAGAAAGTGAAGCCACCCCTGCTGCCAGAATGGTCCGCCCCTGCTGAATATTTAGGATAAAATGGTTAAAAAGCGGTTGGCTGTTGTTTTTTGCCAGCAGCAGCTGATTTGCATATATCGGTGAGCGAGAGCTCTGATTGGCTGGCTGGAAAATGCAGAGGCGAGCTAGAGAAGGTACTGTAGACAGGCTGCAGAGAGCTGATGTGAGGGTATCTTCCGGCGGCTCGTACTGTAGGAGTCGCTGCAACAACAACTAATCATCAGGAGAGATAAGGATTTATTTAATGGTGTGAATGTCTACCTTCCCATCATCTAAAAATAAACACCAGACAATAGACAGTGATTGAAAAATATCAAAAGGATAAAAATCAAAGTTGAATATGAAGATTTTCTATGTATGCAATAGCGTTCTCATGATTTCCAATCTAGAAATCCTTCTTGTCGCCATGGTAGGATCTCAGGGGGCGCTCCAGTCCTCAACAATGTGCTGGATAGTTTGACCATCTGCTCCACAGTCACAGGTGGGAGAGTGATATTTTCCCCACTTCTACATAAAATCCGCACAGACGCCAAAGTTTGTTCTGATACGATTTAGAGTGACCCATGTTTTCCTTGGTAGATTGAAGCCCGGCGGAGGGTTTTGTAAATTAGGGAACATTTGGGGATCACCGTCTACTACATTGACCCAAAGTTCTCGGACTCAGGACTCGCATCTGGGTCCGGGCAATCAATTCACACCATCTTTGGCCCTCACCCAAGGAAAAAGAGACTGCGCGTGTACACGTTTAAGTGGTAAAAACGCACCACGTCCTTCTAGAAGCCGTGACTTTTGCACCGACAGAGTTCTATCTATCACACTGTTGTCAGAGATGTCAATCTAGGGGAGACCTTCGCCGGAAAGATAGAAGTGAGCTTTCCCTTTGTGTAGCTTATATGACCAGGACTGACTACATCTATTCAGGTCCCCTGTAATAAAATTATACCTGATACCACCTAAATACATTCTGACCCCCCCACCCCACCCCCACTAATATTAGAGGGAATTGGTCACCATGTTTTTGCTATGTAATTTGAGAGCAGCACGGCGTAGGGGCTGAGACCCTGATCCGGTGATGTGTCACTTACTGGGCTGTGTGTTTCTTTTTCAATAAAATTAGTGTTTAATCAGCTTGAAAGCATCATTACAGGACTTGGTGTCTCGTACCTTCTTGTCCTGCTGTTCTGTGTAACTCCACCCCCGCCACTGATTAGCGGCTTTCTGTTAATAATATGCAGTGTACACAGAAGCTGCCAATCAGTATTGTGGACAGGGTTATACATGGCTCAGCATTCTGAGCACTGCTAGGTCAGTCTGCAGCAGAGAAACCAGGGATTGTATCAGAATGACAGCAAACAGCCCAGTAAGTGACTCATCGCCGGAATCGGGGTCCCAGCCCCTACATTGTGCCGCGCTCAGATTATATAGCACAAATCTGCTGACAGATTCCCTTTAACACTATTGTCCAGGCGTCTGATATTGCCGACTTAGGGGTACTCTGCAAACTACGACATCGCAGGTGCGATGTCGGAGGGGTCATGTCGAAAGTGACGCACTTCCGGCGTCGCTCTCGACATCGTAGTGTGTAAAGCCTAGAAGATACGATTAACGAGCGCAAAAGCGTCGTAATCGTATCATCGGTGTAGCGTCGGCGAAAACCATAATTACCTTGCTGCGACGGTCCGATGTTGTTCCTCGTTCCTGCGGCAGCACACATCGCTGTGTGTGAAGTCGCAGGAGCGAGGAACATCTGCTACCTGCGTCCCGGCCGGCAATGCGGAAGGAAGGAGGTGGGCGGGATGTTTACATCCTGCTCATCTCCGCCCCTCCGCTGCTATTGGCCGCCTGTCGTGTGACGTCGCTATGACGCCGCACGACCCGCCCCCTTAATAAGGAGGCGGATCGCCGGCCAGAGCGACGTCGCAGGACAGGTGAGTGCATGTGAAGCTGCCGTAGCGATAATGTTCGCTACGCTAGCTATCACCATGATATCGCATCTGCGACGGGGGCGGGGACTATCGCACTCGGCATCGCAGCATCGGCTTGCGATGTCGTAGTGTGCAAAGTACCCCTTAATCTCAGGACAGATCATCAATATCATCACATGAGTGGGGGTCCGACACGCCCACCATTGCCATACTGATGTTAGGTCATCAAAATTATATGCCCTGACAGCCCCTTCTATAATAGATCCCAGGTGAGAACCAGGCGTACTGACAAGATGTGCCATAAGCGTCTCCAAGATGCGGGGCCCTCCCTGCGCTGGAGCCGGCAAACGGCCGGAGTTTGGGTCGGAGATGAGGAGGGGGCAACGAATACGTGTCTCTCTGCATTCCTTTTCCTGGACTTCCGAAAACAGTAGAGCGCACATGACAATGGGTATTGACGAGTCATTCCTAACCCCGATTTAAGTCCTTGCCTTCCCCGTCCTATTCATCCTCCCCTCTAGGCCCATAGCTTACATACTAAACTAAAATAAAGAGACCACGCCACAGGACGGAATGAATTGGCCACAGCAGCCTTTTATTTAAACATACAACATATAACCAAAATGATACCACTAATAAGAGGGGAATGGTCCTCGAAGCCCCCAACAATTCTTTTATTGCGGGCACGGCCCAGCATAGACTTACTGTACAAGGTGGCATGACCCCTAGCCGATTATACTCCTGCTCAGAGGCACTGGCTGCAAAACCAGCTGTCTGATTTTTTACCGCACCCCCACGCACGGGCTCCCCCTTCACCACCTGTGTGGCGTTCTGCCGTCTTCCATTCCATTGAATCCACCTGGGGAGCCCAGAGCCTTTTGAGCTCCCCCCCATCTAACCACCGTGAGATCACATTCCCAACTTGGAGGACCCTCCACTCCACCTGCCGCCGCTGTGACAGGAATTAAAGAAACTAATAGGTCAAAAGTACACCCCAACCTAAATCTCAGTTCTGATTGTAACCAAAACATATATACCTCTACGAATAAATGAAAGCCCATACGTAGCCAAGCTCAGACCTCCTCACCATGTAGTGGAACCGCACTAAAAGGGAGGGTGGCTGGGTGTTTAATCGTAGGCTGCCTTAAATGGCTGCCCTACGGTAATGGCTTCCCCTATTTATACCCCTAATTCACTACGCCGCCTCGTTGGGATCTCCCCGCCTTTGTTTTTATCCTTTATTTCCCTAATCCTAGCAAAGCCCCCTAAACCCCACATTATTTGAAAATTCCCCTATACTTGAAAAACCCCCAAGCCCAGCATTATTTAACACTTTCATTCCCGTCCAACCCTGCCAGGGCAGCCTCCCCCTAGGCTGTGGGGCCGAAGTCCGGCCTTACTGAACTCTAGTGACACAGAGATGTCTGACCCTTTTCCGTGTTAATGTAGTGGTGAGCAGTGCCCGGGACATCGGGAGCCTTCCCGCCGGACCCCGACCGATGTGCACTTTATTACGGGACACAAGACTGTAACAACACCCCGAGGTGGGATCTGCTGACCCCGAATTGAATAGAAAGACCCCACTCCCCCAAAGAAATGAAAATGAAAGCTATTTATTTTGTAAGTTTTGTATTTGTAAGCTAATATTTGTAAGAAGCCTGAAATGGTTGAGGATGTGTCCTCCACAATGGTGGTAGCATTGTAACCCAGAGCAGCCCCATGGGTGCGGCGGGGGCTGGTCAGTGAGCTGTGAGTTATCAAGGATGTGTAAAAAGGGGTTAGTTATCAAGGATGTGTAAAAAGGGGGGTGCGGTGGGCACACTTGGTGTGTCCTGTCAGTGGCTATGATGGGTAGAGAGGAGCATATGTGGTGCTCGCTCTCTGTTCCGCCGGTTCAGTGGGTTTCTTGGAGTGGGGGACATCTGCCTGTGCCTCCCACTCCTCCCAGTGCCGTTGCCTGCGCTCCGCACCCAAGTAACTAGAATGTTGCGATGGCTATTTATGTGCCCATATTGTCCGAGCCTTTTACCTTATGGAGATGAAAAAAAAAAATGAAACCTGGTGAGAAAGTGAAGCCACCCCTGCTGCCAGAATGGTCCGCCCCTGCTGAATATTTAGGATAAAATGGTTAAAAAGCGGTTGGCTGTTGTTTTTTGCCAGCAGCAGCTGATTTGCATATATCGGTGAGCGAGAGCTCTGATTGGCTGGCTGGAAAATGCAGAGGCGAGCTAGAGAAGGTACTGTAGACAGGCTGCAGAGAGCTGATGTGAGGGTATCTTCCGGCGGCTCGTACTGTAGGAGTCGCTGCAACAACAACTAATCATCAGGAGAGATAAGGATTTATTTAATGGTATGAATGTCTACCTTCCCATCATCTAAAAATAAACACCAGACAATAGACAGTGATTGAAAAATATCAAAAGGATAAAAATCAAAGTTGAATATGAAGATTTTCTATGTATGCAATAGCGTTCTCATGATTTCCAATCTAGAAATCCTTCTTGTCGCCATGGTAGGATCTCAGGGGGCGCTCCAGTCCTCCACAATGTGCTGGATAGTTTGACCATCTGCTCCACAGTCACAGGTGGGAGAGTGATATTTTCCCCACTTCTACATAAAATCCGCACAGACGCCAAAGTTTGTTCTGATACGATTTAGAGTGACCCATGTTTTCCTCGGTAGATTGAAGCCCGGCGGAGGGTTTTGTAAATTAGGGAACATTTGGGGATCACCGTCTACTACATTGACCCAAAGTTCTCGGACTCAGGACTCGCATCTGGGTCCGGGCAATCAATTCACACCATCTTTGGCCCTCACCCTAGGAAAAAGAGACTGCGCGTGTACACGTTTAAGTGGTAAAAATGCACCACGTCCTTCTAGAAGCCGTGACTTTTGCACCGACAGAGTTCTATCTATCACACTGTTGTCAGAGATGTCAATCTAGGGGAGACCTTCGCCGGAAAGATAGAAGTGAGCTTTCCCTTTGTGTAGCTTATATGACCAGGACTGACTACATCTATTCAGGTCCCCTGTAATAAAATTATACCTGATACCACCTAAATACATTCTGACCCCCCCACCCCACCCCCACTAATATTAGAGGGAATTGGTCACCATGTTTTTGCTATGTAATTTGAGAGCAGCACGGCGTAGGGGCTGAGACCCTGATCCGGTGATGTGTCACTTACTGGGCTGTGTGTTTCTTTTTCAATAAAATTAGTGTTTAATCAGCTTGAAAGCATCATTACAGGACTTGGTGTCTCGTACCTTCTTGTCCTGCTGTTCTGTGTAACTCCACCCCCGCCACTGATTAGCGGCTTTCTGTTAATAATATGCAGTGTACACAGAAGCTGCCAATCAGTATTGTGGACAGGGTTATACATGGCTCAGCATTCTGAGCACTGCTAGGTCAGTCTGCAGCAGAGAAACCAGGGATTGTATCAGAATGACAGCAAACAGCCCAGTAAGTGACTCATCGCCGGAATCGGGGTCCCAGCCCCTACATTGTGCCGCGCTCAGATTATATAGCACAAATCTGCTGACAGATTCCCTTTAACACTATTGTCCAGGCGTCTGATATTGCCGACTTAGGGGTACTCTGCAAACTACGACATCGCAGGTGCGATGTCGGAGGGGTCATGTCGAAAGTGACGCACTTCCGGCGTCGCTCTCGACATCGTAGTGTGTAAAGCCTAGAAGATACGATTAACGAGCGCAAAAGCGTCGTAATCGTATCATCGGTGTAGCGTCGGCGAAAACCATAATTACCTTGCTGCGACGGTCCGATGTTGTTCCTCGTTCCTGCGGCAGCACACATCGCTGTGTGTGAAGTCGCAGGAGCGAGGAACATCTGCTACCTGCGTCCCGGCCGGCAATGCGGAAGGAAGGAGGTGGGCGGGATGTTTACATCCTGCTCATCTCCGCCCCTCCGCTGCTATTGGCCGCCTGTCGTGTGACGTCGCTATGACGCCGCACGACCCGCCCCCTTAATAAGGAGGCGGATCGCCGGCCAGAGCGACGTCGCAGGACAGGTGAGTGCATGTGAAGCTGCCGTAGCGATAATGTTCGCTACGCTAGCTATCACCATGATATCGCATCTGCGACGGGGGCGGGGACTATCGCACTCGGCATCGCAGCATCGGCTTGCGATGTCGTAGTGTGCAAAGTACCCCTTAATCTCAGGACAGATCATCAATATCATCACATGAGTGGGGGTCCGACACGCCCACCATTGCCATACTGATGTTAGGTCATCAAAATTATATGCCCTGACAGCCCCTTCTATAATAGATCCCAGGTGAGAACCAGGCGTACTGACAAGATGTGCCATAAGCGTCTCCAAGATGCGGGGCCCTCCCTGCGCTGGAGCCGGCAAACGGCCGGAGTTTGGGTCGGAGATGAGGAGGGGGCAACGAATACGTGTCTCTCTGCATTCCTTTTCCTGGACTTCCGAAAACAGTAGAGCGCACATGACAATGGGTATTGACGAGTCATTCCTAACCCCGATTTAAGTCCTTGCCTTCCCCGTCCTATTCATCCTCCCCTCTAGGCCCATAGCTTACATACTAAACTAAAATAAAGAGACCACGCCACAGGACGGAATGAATTGGCCACAGCAGCCTTTTATTTAAACATACAACATATAACCAAAATGATACCACTAATAAGAGGGGAATGGTCCTCGAAGCCCCCAACAATTCTTTTATTGCGGGCACGGCCCAGCATAGACTTACTGTACAAGGTGGCATGACCCCTAGCCGATTATACTCCTGCTCAGAGGCACTGGCTGCAAAACCAGCTGTCTGATTTTTTACCGCACCCCCACGCACGGGCTCCCCCTTCACCACCTGTGTGGCGTTCTGCCGTCTTCCATTCCATTGAATCCACCTGGGGAGCCCAGAGCCTTTTGAGCTCCCCCCCATCTAACCACCGTGAGATCACATTCCCAACTTGGAGGACCCTCCACTCCACCTGCCGCCGCTGTGACAGGAATTAAAGAAACTAATAGGTCAAAAGTACACCCCAACCTAAATCTCAGTTCTGATTGTAACCAAAACATATATACCTCTACGAATAAATGAAAGCCCATACGTAGCCAAGCTCAGACCTCCTCACCATGTAGTGGAACCGCACTAAAAGGGAGGGTGGCTGGGTGTTTAATCGTAGGCTGCCTTAAATGGCTGCCCTACGGTAATGGCTTCCCCTATTTATACCCCTAATTCACTACGCCGCCTCGTTGGGATCTCCCCGCCTTTGTTTTTATCCTTTATTTCCCTAATCCTAGCAAAGCCCCCTAAACCCCACATTATTTGAAAATTCCCCTATACTTGAAAAACCCCCAAGCCCAGCATTATTTAACACTTTCATTCCCGTCCAACCCTGCCAGGGCAGCCTCCCCCTAGGCTGTGGGGCCGAAGTCCGGCCTTACTGAACTCTAGTGACACAGAGATGTCTGACCCTTTTCCGTGTTAATGTAGTGGTGAGCAGTGCCCGGGACATCGGGAGCCTTCCCGCCGGACCCCGACCGATGTGCACTTTATTACGGGACACAAGACTGTAACAACACCCCGAGGTGGGATCTGCTGACCCCGAATTGAATAGAAAGACCCCACTCCCCCAAAGAAATGAAAATGAAAGCTATTTATTTTGTAAGTTTTGTATTTGTAAGCTAATATTTGTAAGAAGCCTGAAATGGTTGAGGATGTGTCCTCCACAATGGTGGTAGCATTGTAACCCAGAGCAGCCCCATGGGTGCGGCGGGGGCTGGTCAGTGAGCTGTGAGTTATCAAGGATGTGTAAAAAGGGGTTAGTTATCAAGGATGTGTAAAAAGGGGGGTGCGGTGGGCACACTTGGTGTGTCCTGTCAGTGGCTATGATGGGTAGAGAGGAGCATATGTGGTGCTCGCTCTCTGTTCCGCCGGTTCAGTGGGTTTCTTGGAGTGGGGGACATCTGCCTGTGCCTCCCACTCCTCCCAGTGCCGTTGCCTGCGCTCCGCACCCAAGTAACTAGAATGTTGCGATGGCTATTTATGTGCCCATATTGTCCGAGCCTTTTACCTTATGGAGATGAAAAAAAAAAATGAAACCTGGTGAGAAAGTGAAGCCACCCCTGCTGCCAGAATGGTCCGCCCCTGCTGAATATTTAGGATAAAATGGTTAAAAAGCGGTTGGCTGTTGTTTTTTGCCAGCAGCAGCTGATTTGCATATATCGGTGAGCGAGAGCTCTGATTGGCTGGCTGGAAAATGCAGAGGCGAGCTAGAGAAGGTACTGTAGACAGGCTGCAGAGAGCTGATGTGAGGGTATCTTCCGGCGGCTCGTACTGTAGGAGTCGCTGCAACAACAACTAATCATCAGGAGAGATAAGGATTTATTTAATGGTATGAATGTCTACCTTCCCATCATCTAAAAATAAACACCAGACAATAGACAGTGATTGAAAAATATCAAAAGGATAAAAATCAAAGTTGAATATGAAGATTTTCTATGTATGCAATAGCGTTCTCATGATTTCCAATCTAGAAATCCTTCTTGTCGCCATGGTAGGATCTCAGGGGGCGCTCCAGTCCTCCACAATGTGCTGGATAGTTTGACCATCTGCTCCACAGTCACAGGTGGGAGAGTGATATTTTCCCCACTTCTACATAAAATCCGCACAGACGCCAAAGTTTGTTCTGATACGATTTAGAGTGACCCATGTTTTCCTCGGTAGATTGAAGCCCGGCGGAGGGTTTTGTAAATTAGGGAACATTTGGGGATCACCGTCTACTACATTGACCCAAAGTTCTCGGACTCAGGACTCGCATCTGGGTCCGGGCAATCAATTCACACCATCTTTGGCCCTCACCCTAGGAAAAAGAGACTGCGCGTGTACACGTTTAAGTGGTAAAAATGCACCACGTCCTTCTAGAAGCCGTGACTTTTGCACCGACAGAGTTCTATCTATCACACTGTTGTCAGAGATGTCAATCTAGGGGAGACCTTCGCCGGAAAGATAGAAGTGAGCTTTCCCTTTGTGTAGCTTATATGACCAGGACTGACTACATCTATTCAGGTCCCCTGTAATAAAATTATACCTGATACCACCTAAATACATTCTGACCCCCCCACCCCACCCCCACTAATATTAGAGGGAATTGGTCACCATGTTTTTGCTATGTAATTTGAGAGCAGCACGGCGTAGGGGCTGAGACCCTGATCCGGTGATGTGTCACTTACTGGGCTGTGTGTTTCTTTTTCAATAAAATTAGTGTTTAATCAGCTTGAAAGCATCATTACAGGACTTGGTGTCTCGTACCTTCTTGTCCTGCTGTTCTGTGTAACTCCACCCCCGCCACTGATTAGCGGCTTTCTGTTAATAATATGCAGTGTACACAGAAGCTGCCAATCAGTATTGTGGACAGGGTTATACATGGCTCAGCATTCTGAGCACTGCTAGGTCAGTCTGCAGCAGAGAAACCAGGGATTGTATCAGAATGACAGCAAACAGCCCAGTAAGTGACTCATCGCCGGAATCGGGGTCCCAGCCCCTACATTGTGCCGCGCTCAGATTATATAGCACAAATCTGCTGACAGATTCCCTTTAACACTATTGTCCAGGCGTCTGATATTGCCGACTTAGGGGTACTCTGCAAACTACGACATCGCAGGTGCGATGTCGGAGGGGTCATGTCGAAAGTGACGCACTTCCGGCGTCGCTCTCGACATCGTAGTGTGTAAAGCCTAGAAGATACGATTAACGAGCGCAAAAGCGTCGTAATCGTATCATCGGTGTAGCGTCGGCGAAAACCATAATTACCTTGCTGCGACGGTCCGATGTTGTTCCTCGTTCCTGCGGCAGCACACATCGCTGTGTGTGAAGTCGCAGGAGCGAGGAACATCTGCTACCTGCGTCCCGGCCGGCAATGCGGAAGGAAGGAGGTGGGCGGGATGTTTACATCCTGCTCATCTCCGCCCCTCCGCTGCTATTGGCCGCCTGTCGTGTGACGTCGCTATGACGCCGCACGACCCGCCCCCTTAATAAGGAGGCGGATCGCCGGCCAGAGCGACGTCGCAGGACAGGTGAGTGCATGTGAAGCTGCCGTAGCGATAATGTTCGCTACGCTAGCTATCACCATGATATCGCATCTGCGACGGGGGCGGGGACTATCGCACTCGGCATCGCAGCATCGGCTTGCGATGTCGTAGTGTGCAAAGTACCCCTTAATCTCAGGACAGATCATCAATATCATCACATGAGTGGGGGTCCGACACGCCCACCATTGCCATACTGATGTTAGGTCATCAAAATTATATGCCCTGACAGCCCCTTCTATAATAGATCCCAGGTGAGAACCAGGCGTACTGACAAGATGTGCCATAAGCGTCTCCAAGATGCGGGGCCCTCCCTGCGCTGGAGCCGGCAAACGGCCGGAGTTTGGGTCGGAGATGAGGAGGGGGCAACGAATACGTGTCTCTCTGCATTCCTTTTCCTGGACTTCCGAAAACAGTAGAGCGCACATGACAATGGGTATTGACGAGTCATTCCTAACCCCGATTTAAGTCCTTGCCTTCCCCGTCCTATTCATCCTCCCCTCTAGGCCCATAGCTTACATACTAAACTAAAATAAAGAGACCACGCCACAGGACGGAATGAATTGGCCACAGCAGCCTTTTATTTAAACATACAACATATAACCAAAATGATACCACTAATAAGAGGGGAATGGTCCTCGAAGCCCCCAACAATTCTTTTATTGCGGGCACGGCCCAGCATAGACTTACTGTACAAGGTGGCATGACCCCTAGCCGATTATACTCCTGCTCAGAGGCACTGGCTGCAAAACCAGCTGTCTGATTTTTTACCGCACCCCCACGCACGGGCTCCCCCTTCACCACCTGTGTGGCGTTCTGCCGTCTTCCATTCCATTGAATCCACCTGGGGAGCCCAGAGCCTTTTGAGCTCCCCCCCATCTAACCACCGTGAGATCACATTCCCAACTTGGAGGACCCTCCACTCCACCTGCCGCCGCTGTGACAGGAATTAAAGAAACTAATAGGTCAAAAGTACACCCCAACCTAAATCTCAGTTCTGATTGTAACCAAAACATATATACCTCTACGAATAAATGAAAGCCCATACGTAGCCAAGCTCAGACCTCCTCACCATGTAGTGGAACCGCACTAAAAGGGAGGGTGGCTGGGTGTTTAATCGTAGGCTGCCTTAAATGGCTGCCCTACGGTAATGGCTTCCCCTATTTATACCCCTAATTCACTACGCCGCCTCGTTGGGATCTCCCCGCCTTTGTTTTTATCCTTTATTTCCCTAATCCTAGCAAAGCCCCCTAAACCCCACATTATTTGAAAATTCCCCTATACTTGAAAAACCCCCAAGCCCAGCATTATTTAACACTTTCATTCCCGTCCAACCCTGCCAGGGCAGCCTCCCCCTAGGCTGTGGGGCCGAAGTCCGGCCTTACTGAACTCTAGTGACACAGAGATGTCTGACCCTTTTCCGTGTTAATGTAGTGGTGAGCAGTGCCCGGGACATCGGGAGCCTTCCCGCCGGACCCCGACCGATGTGCACTTTATTACGGGACACAAGACTGTAACAACACCCCGAGGTGGGATCTGCTGACCCCGAATTGAATAGAAAGACCCCACTCCCCCAAAGAAATGAAAATGAAAGCTATTTATTTTGTAAGTTTTGTATTTGTAAGCTAATATTTGTAAGAAGCCTGAAATGGTTGAGGATGTGTCCTCCACAATGGTGGTAGCATTGTAACCCAGAGCAGCCCCATGGGTGCGGCGGGGGCTGGTCAGTGAGCTGTGAGTTATCAAGGATGTGTAAAAAGGGGTTAGTTATCAAGGATGTGTAAAAAGGGGGGTGCGGTGGGCACACTTGGTGTGTCCTGTCAGTGGCTATGATGGGTAGAGAGGAGCATATGTGGTGCTCGCTCTCTGTTCCGCCGGTTCAGTGGGTTTCTTGGAGTGGGGGACATCTGCCTGTGCCTCCCACTCCTCCCAGTGCCGTTGCCTGCGCTCCGCACCCAAGTAACTAGAATGTTGCGATGGCTATTTATGTGCCCATATTGTCCGAGCCTTTTACCTTATGGAGATGAAAAAAAAAAATGAAACCTGGTGAGAAAGTGAAGCCACCCCTGCTGCCAGAATGGTCCGCCCCTGCTGAATATTTAGGATAAAATGGTTAAAAAGCGGTTGGCTGTTGTTTTTTGCCAGCAGCAGCTGATTTGCATATATCGGTGAGCGAGAGCTCTGATTGGCTGGCTGGAAAATGCAGAGGCGAGCTAGAGAAGGTACTGTAGACAGGCTGCAGAGAGCTGATGTGAGGGTATCTTCCGGCGGCTCGTACTGTAGGAGTCGCTGCAACAACAACTAATCATCAGGAGAGATAAGGATTTATTTAATGGTATGAATGTCTACCTTCCCATCATCTAAAAATAAACACCAGACAATAGACAGTGATTGAAAAATATCAAAAGGATAAAAATCAAAGTTGAATATGAAGATTTTCTATGTATGCAATAGCGTTCTCATGATTTCCAATCTAGAAATCCTTCTTGTCGCCATGGTAGGATCTCAGGGGGCGCTCCAGTCCTCCACAATGTGCTGGATAGTTTGACCATCTGCTCCACAGTCACAGGTGGGAGAGTGATATTTTCCCCACTTCTACATAAAATCCGCACAGACGCCAAAGTTTGTTCTGATACGATTTAGAGTGACCCATGTTTTCCTTGGTAGATTGAAGCCCGGCGGAGGGTTTTGTAAATTAGGGAACATTTGGGGATCACCGTCTACTACATTGACCCAAAGTTCTCGGACTCAGGACTCGCATCTGGGTCCGGGCAATCAATTCACACCATCTTTGGCCCTCACCCAAGGAAAAAGAGACTGCGCGTGTACACGTTTAAGTGGTAAAAATGCACCACGTCCTTCTAGAAGCCGTGACTTTTGCACCGACAGAGTTCTATCTATCACACTGTTGTCAGAGATGTCAATCTAGGGGAGACCTTCGCCGGAAAGATAGAAGTGAGCTTTCCCTTTGTGTAGCTTATATGACCAGGACTGACTACATCTATTCAGGTCCCCTGTAATAAAATTATACCTGATACCACCTAAATACATTCTGACCCCCCCACCCCACCCCCACTAATATTAGAGGGAATTGGTCACCATGTTTTTGCTATGTAATTTGAGAGCAGCACGGCGTAGGGGCTGAGACCCTGATCCGGTGATGTGTCACTTACTGGGCTGTGTGTTTCTTTTTCAATAAAATTAGTGTTTAATCAGCTTGAAAGCATCATTACAGGACTTGGTGTCTCGTACCTTCTTGTCCTGCTGTTCTGTGTAACTCCACCCCCGCCACTGATTAGCGGCTTTCTGTTAATAATATGCAGTGTACACAGAAGCTGCCAATCAGTATTGTGGACAGGGTTATACATGGCTCAGCATTCTGAGCACTGCTAGGTCAGTCTGCAGCAGAGAAACCAGGGATTGTATCAGAATGACAGCAAACAGCCCAGTAAGTGACTCATCGCCGGAATCGGGGTCCCAGCCCCTACATTGTGCCGCGCTCAGATTATATAGCACAAATCTGCTGACAGATTCCCTTTAACACTATTGTCCAGGCGTCTGATATTGCCGACTTAGGGGTACTCTGCAAACTACGACATCGCAGGTGCGATGTCGGAGGGGTCATGTCGAAAGTGACGCACTTCCGGCGTCGCTCTCGACATCGTAGTGTGTAAAGCCTAGAAGATACGATTAACGAGCGCAAAAGCGTCGTAATCGTATCATCGGTGTAGCGTCGGCGAAAACCATAATTACCTTGCTGCGACGGTCCGATGTTGTTCCTCGTTCCTGCGGCAGCACACATCGCTGTGTGTGAAGTCGCAGGAGCGAGGAACATCTGCTACCTGCGTCCCGGCCGGCAATGCGGAAGGAAGGAGGTGGGCGGGATGTTTACATCCTGCTCATCTCCGCCCCTCCGCTGCTATTGGCCGCCTGTCGTGTGACGTCGCTATGACGCCGCACGACCCGCCCCCTTAATAAGGAGGCGGATCGCCGGCCAGAGCGACGTCGCAGGACAGGTGAGTGCATGTGAAGCTGCCGTAGCGATAATGTTCGCTACGCTAGCTATCACCATGATATCGCATCTGCGACGGGGGCGGGGACTATCGCACTCGGCATCGCAGCATCGGCTTGCGATGTCGTAGTGTGCAAAGTACCCCTTAATCTCAGGACAGATCATCAATATCATCACATGAGTGGGGGTCCGACACGCCCACCATTGCCATACTGATGTTAGGTCATCAAAATTATATGCCCTGACAGCCCCTTCTATAATAGATCCCAGGTGAGAACCAGGCGTACTGACAAGATGTGCCATAAGCGTCTCCAAGATGCGGGGCCCTCCCTGCGCTGGAGCCGGCAAACGGCCGGAGTTTGGGTCGGAGATGAGGAGGGGGCAACGAATACGTGTCTCTCTGCATTCCTTTTCCTGGACTTCCGAAAACAGTAGAGCGCACATGACAATGGGTATTGACGAGTCATTCCTAACCCCGATTTAAGTCCTTGCCTTCCCCGTCCTATTCATCCTCCCCTCTAGGCCCATAGCTTACATACTAAACTAAAATAAAGAGACCACGCCACAGGACGGAATGAATTGGCCACAGCAGCCTTTTATTTAAACATACAACATATAACCAAAATGATACCACTAATAAGAGGGGAATGGTCCTCGAAGCCCCCAACAATTCTTTTATTGCGGGCACGGCCCAGCATAGACTTACTGTACAAGGTGGCATGACCCCTAGCCGATTATACTCCTGCTCAGAGGCACTGGCTGCAAAACCAGCTGTCTGATTTTTTACCGCACCCCCACGCACGGGCTCCCCCTTCACCACCTGTGTGGCGTTCTGCCGTCTTCCATTCCATTGAATCCACCTGGGGAGCCCAGAGCCTTTTGAGCTCCCCCCCATCTAACCACCGTGAGATCACATTCCCAACTTGGAGGACCCTCCACTCCACCTGCCGCCGCTGTGACAGGAATTAAAGAAACTAATAGGTCAAAAGTACACCCCAACCTAAATCTCAGTTCTGATTGTAACCAAAACATATATACCTCTACGAATAAATGAAAGCCCATACGTAGCCAAGCTCAGACCTCCTCACCATGTAGTGGAACCGCACTAAAAGGGAGGGTGGCTGGGTGTTTAATCGTAGGCTGCCTTAAATGGCTGCCCTACGGTAATGGCTTCCCCTATTTATACCCCTAATTCACTACGCCGCCTCGTTGGGATCTCCCCGCCTTTGTTTTTATCCTTTATTTCCCTAATCCTAGCAAAGCCCCCTAAACCCCACATTATTTGAAAATTCCCCTATACTTGAAAAACCCCCAAGCCCAGCATTATTTAACACTTTCATTCCCGTCCAACCCTGCCAGGGCAGCCTCCCCCTAGGCTGTGGGGCCGAAGTCCGGCCTTACTGAACTCTAGTGACACAGAGATGTCTGACCCTTTTCCGTGTTAATGTAGTGGTGAGCAGTGCCCGGGACATCGGGAGCCTTCCCGCCGGACCCCGACCGATGTGCACTTTATTACGGGACACAAGACTGTAACAACACCCCGAGGTGGGATCTGCTGACCCCGAATTGAATAGAAAGACCCCACTCCCCCAAAGAAATGAAAATGAAAGCTATTTATTTTGTAAGTTTTGTATTTGTAAGCTAATATTTGTAAGAAGCCTGAAATGGTTGAGGATGTGTCCTCCACAATGGTGGTAGCATTGTAACCCAGAGCAGCCCCATGGGTGCGGCGGGGGCTGGTCAGTGAGCTGTGAGTTATCAAGGATGTGTAAAAAGGGGTTAGTTATCAAGGATGTGTAAAAAGGGGGGTGCGGTGGGCACACTTGGTGTGTCCTGTCAGTGGCTATGATGGGTAGAGAGGAGCATATGTGGTGCTCGCTCTCTGTTCCGCCGGTTCAGTGGGTTTCTTGGAGTGGGGGACATCTGCCTGTGCCTCCCACTCCTCCCAGTGCCGTTGCCTGCGCTCCGCACCCAAGTAACTAGAATGTTGCGATGGCTATTTATGTGCCCATATTGTCCGAGCCTTTTACCTTATGGAGATGAAAAAAAAAAATGAAACCTGGTGAGAAAGTGAAGCCACCCCTGCTGCCAGAATGGTCCGCCCCTGCTGAATATTTAGGATAAAATGGTTAAAAAGCGGTTGGCTGTTGTTTTTTGCCAGCAGCAGCTGATTTGCATATATCGGTGAGCGAGAGCTCTGATTGGCTGGCTGGAAAATGCAGAGGCGAGCTAGAGAAGGTACTGTAGACAGGCTGCAGAGAGCTGATGTGAGGGTATCTTCCGGCGGCTCGTACTGTAGGAGTCGCTGCAACAACAACTAATCATCAGGAGAGATAAGGATTTATTTAATGGTATGAATGTCTACCTTCCCATCATCTAAAAATAAACACCAGACAATAGACAGTGATTGAAAAATATCAAAAGGATAAAAATCAAAGTTGAATATGAAGATTTTCTATGTATGCAATAGCGTTCTCATGATTTCCAATCTAGAAATCCTTCTTGTCGCCATGGTAGGATCTCAGGGGGCGCTCCAGTCCTCAACAATGTGCTGGATAGTTTGACCATCTGCTCCACAGTCACAGGTGGGAGAGTGATATTTTCCCCACTTCTACATAAAATCCGCACAGACGCCAAAGTTTGTTCTGATACGATTTAGAGTGACCCATGTTTTCCTTGGTAGATTGAAGCCCGGCGGAGGGTTTTGTAAATTAGGGAACATTTGGGGATCACCGTCTACTACATTGACCCAAAGTTCTCGGACTCAGGACTCGCATCTGGGTCCGGGCAATCAATTCACACCATCTTTGGCCCTCACCCAAGGAAAAAGAGACTGCGCGTGTACACGTTTAAGTGGTAAAAATGCACCACGTCCTTCTAGAAGCCGTGACTTTTGCACCGACAGAGTTCTATCTATCACACTGTTGTCAGAGATGTCAATCTAGGGGAGACCTTCGCCGGAAAGATAGAAGTGAGCTTTCCCTTTGTGTAGCTTATATGACCAGGACTGACTACATCTATTCAGGTCCCCTGTAATAAAATTATACCTGATACCACCTAAATACATTCTGACCCCCCCACCCCACCCCCACTAATATTAGAGGGAATTGGTCACCATGTTTTTGCTATGTAATTTGAGAGCAGCACGGCGTAGGGGCTGAGACCCTGATCCGGTGATGTGTCACTTACTGGGCTGTGTGTTTCTTTTTCAATAAAATTAGTGTTTAATCAGCTTGAAAGCATCATTACAGGACTTGGTGTCTCGTACCTTCTTGTCCTGCTGTTCTGTGTAACTCCACCCCCGCCACTGATTAGCGGCTTTCTGTTAATAATATGCAGTGTACACAGAAGCTGCCAATCAGTATTGTGGACAGGGTTATACATGGCTCAGCATTCTGAGCACTGCTAGGTCAGTCTGCAGCAGAGAAACCAGGGATTGTATCAGAATGACAGCAAACAGCCCAGTAAGTGACTCATCGCCGGAATCGGGGTCCCAGCCCCTACATTGTGCCGCGCTCAGATTATATAGCACAAATCTGCTGACAGATTCCCTTTAACACTATTGTCCAGGCGTCTGATATTGCCGACTTAGGGGTACTCTGCAAACTACGACATCGCAGGTGCGATGTCGGAGGGGTCATGTCGAAAGTGACGCACTTCCGGCGTCGCTCTCGACATCGTAGTGTGTAAAGCCTAGAAGATACGATTAACGAGCGCAAAAGCGTCGTAATCGTATCATCGGTGTAGCGTCGGCGAAAACCATAATTACCTTGCTGCGACGGTCCGATGTTGTTCCTCGTTCCTGCGGCAGCACACATCGCTGTGTGTGAAGTCGCAGGAGCGAGGAACATCTGCTACCTGCGTCCCGGCCGGCAATGCGGAAGGAAGGAGGTGGGCGGGATGTTTACATCCTGCTCATCTCCGCCCCTCCGCTGCTATTGGCCGCCTGTCGTGTGACGTCGCTATGACGCCGCACGACCCGCCCCCTTAATAAGGAGGCGGATCGCCGGCCAGAGCGACGTCGCAGGACAGGTGAGTGCATGTGAAGCTGCCGTAGCGATAATGTTCGCTACGCTAGCTATCACCATGATATCGCATCTGCGACGGGGGCGGGGACTATCGCACTCGGCATCGCAGCATCGGCTTGCGATGTCGTAGTGTGCAAAGTACCCCTTAATCTCAGGACAGATCATCAATATCATCACATGAGTGGGGGTCCGACACGCCCACCATTGCCATACTGATGTTAGGTCATCAAAATTATATGCCCTGACAGCCCCTTCTATAATAGATCCCAGGTGAGAACCAGGCGTACTGACAAGATGTGCCATAAGCGTCTCCAAGATGCGGGGCCCTCCCTGCGCTGGAGCCGGCAAACGGCCGGAGTTTGGGTCGGAGATGAGGAGGGGGCAACGAATACGTGTCTCTCTGCATTCCTTTTCCTGGACTTCCGAAAACAGTAGAGCGCACATGACAATGGGTATTGACGAGTCATTCCTAACCCCGATTTAAGTCCTTGCCTTCCCCGTCCTATTCATCCTCCCCTCTAGGCCCATAGCTTACATACTAAACTAAAATAAAGAGACCACGCCACAGGACGGAATGAATTGGCCACAGCAGCCTTTTATTTAAACATACAACATATAACCAAAATGATACCACTAATAAGAGGGGAATGGTCCTCGAAGCCCCCAACAATTCTTTTATTGCGGGCACGGCCCAGCATAGACTTACTGTACAAGGTGGCATGACCCCTAGCCGATTATACTCCTGCTCAGAGGCACTGGCTGCAAAACCAGCTGTCTGATTTTTTACCGCACCCCCACGCACGGGCTCCCCCTTCACCACCTGTGTGGCGTTCTGCCGTCTTCCATTCCATTGAATCCACCTGGGGAGCCCAGAGCCTTTTGAGCTCCCCCCCATCTAACCACCGTGAGATCACATTCCCAACTTGGAGGACCCTCCACTCCACCTGCCGCCGCTGTGACAGGAATTAAAGAAACTAATAGGTCAAAAGTACACCCCAACCTAAATCTCAGTTCTGATTGTAACCAAAACATATATACCTGTACGAATAAATGAAAGCCCATACGTAGCCAAGCTCAGACCTCCTCACCATGTAGTGGCACCGCACTAAAAGGGAGGGTGGCTGGGTGTTTAATCGTAGGCTGCCTTAAATGGCTGCCCTACGGTAATGGCTTCCCCTATTTATACCCCTAATTCACTACGCCGCCTCGTTGGGATCTCCCCGCCTTTGTTTTTATCCTTTATTTCCCTAATCCTAGCAAAGCCCCCTAAACCCCACATTATTTGAAAATTCCCCTATACTTGAAAAACCCCCAAGCCCAGCATTATTTAACACTTTCATTCCCGTCCAACCCTGCCAGGGCAGCCTCCCCCTAGGCTGTGGGGCCGAAGTCCGGCCTTACTGAACTCTAGTGACACAGAGATGTCTGACCCTTTTCCGTGTTAATGTAGTGGTGAGCAGTGCCCGGGACATCGGGAGCCTTCCCGCCGGACCCCGACCGATGTGCACTTTATTACGGGACACAAGACTGTAACAACACCCCGAGGTGGGATCTGCTGACCCCGAATTGAATAGAAAGACCCCACTCCCCCAAAGAAATGAAAATGAAAGCTATTTATTTTGTAAGTTTTGTATTTGTAAGCTAATATTTGTAAGAAGCCTGAAATGGTTGAGGATGTGTCCTCCACAATGGTGGTAGCATTGTAACCCAGAGCAGCCCCATGGGTGCGGCGGGGGCTGGTCAGTGAGCTGTGAGTTATCAAGGATGTGTAAAAAGGGGTTAGTTATCAAGGATGTGTAAAAAGGGGGGTGCGGTGGGCACACTTGGTGTGTCCTGTCAGTGGCTATGATGGGTAGAGAGGAGCATATGTGGTGCTCGCTCTCTGTTCCGCCGGTTCAGTGGGTTTCTTGGAGTGGGGGACATCTGCCTGTGCCTCCCACTCCTCCCAGTGCCGTTGCCTGCGCTCCGCACCCAAGTAACTAGAATGTTGCGATGGCTATTTATGTGCCCATATTGTCCGAGCCTTTTACCTTATGGAGATGAAAAAAAAAAATGAAACCTGGTGAGAAAGTGAAGCCACCCCTGCTGCCAGAATGGTCCGCCCCTGCTGAATATTTAGGATAAAATGGTTAAAAAGCGGTTGGCTGTTGTTTTTTGCCAGCAGCAGCTGATTTGCATATATCGGTGAGCGAGAGCTCTGATTGGCTGGCTGGAAAATGCAGAGGCGAGCTAGAGAAGGTACTGTAGACAGGCTGCAGAGAGCTGATGTGAGGGTATCTTCCGGCGGCTCGTACTGTAGGAGTCGCTGCAACAACAACTAATCATCAGGAGAGATAAGGATTTATTTAATGGTATGAATGTCTACCTTCCCATCATCTAAAAATAAACACCAGACAATAGACAGTGATTGAAAAATATCAAAAGGATAAAAATCAAAGTTGAATATGAAGATTTTCTATGTATGCAATAGCGTTCTCATGATTTCCAATCTAGAAATCCTTCTTGTCGCCATGGTAGGATCTCAGGGGGCGCTCCAGTCCTCAACAATGTGCTGGATAGTTTGACCATCTGCTCCACAGTCACAGGTGGGAGAGTGATATTTTCCCCACTTCTACATAAAATCCGCACAGACGCCAAAGTTTGTTCTGATACGATTTAGAGTGACCCATGTTTTCCTTGGTAGATTGAAGCCCGGCGGAGGGTTTTGTAAATTAGGGAACATTTGGGGATCACCGTCTACTACATTGACCCAAAGTTCTCGGACTCAGGACTCGCATCTGGGTCCGGGCAATCAATTCACACCATCTTTGGCCCTCACCCAAGGAAAAAGAGACTGCGCGTGTACACGTTTAAGTGGTAAAAATGCACCACGTCCTTCTAGAAGCCGTGACTTTTGCACCGACAGAGTTCTATCTATCACACTGTTGTCAGAGATGTCAATCTAGGGGAGACCTTCGCCGGAAAGATAGAAGTGAGCTTTCCCTTTGTGTAGCTTATATGACCAGGACTGACTACATCTATTCAGGTCCCCTGTAATAAAATTATACCTGATACCACCTAAATACATTCTGACCCCCCCACCCCACCCCCACTAATATTAGAGGGAATTGGTCACCATGTTTTTGCTATGTAATTTGAGAGCAGCACGGCGTAGGGGCTGAGACCCTGATCCGGTGATGTGTCACTTACTGGGCTGTGTGTTTCTTTTTCAATAAAATTAGTGTTTAATCAGCTTGAAAGCATCATTACAGGACTTGGTGTCTCGTACCTTCTTGTCCTGCTGTTCTGTGTAACTCCACCCCCGCCACTGATTAGCGGCTTTCTGTTAATAATATGCAGTGTACACAGAAGCTGCCAATCAGTATTGTGGACAGGGTTATACATGGCTCAGCATTCTGAGCACTGCTAGGTCAGTCTGCAGCAGAGAAACCAGGGATTGTATCAGAATGACAGCAAACAGCCCAGTAAGTGACTCATCGCCGGAATCGGGGTCCCAGCCCCTACATTGTGCCGCGCTCAGATTATATAGCACAAATCTGCTGACAGATTCCCTTTAACACTATTGTCCAGGCGTCTGATATTGCCGACTTAGGGGTACTCTGCAAACTACGACATCGCAGGTGCGATGTCGGAGGGGTCATGTCGAAAGTGACGCACTTCCGGCGTCGCTCTCGACATCGTAGTGTGTAAAGCCTAGAAGATACGATTAACGAGCGCAAAAGCGTCGTAATCGTATCATCGGTGTAGCGTCGGCGAAAACCATAATTACCTTGCTGCGACGGTCCGATGTTGTTCCTCGTTCCTGCGGCAGCACACATCGCTGTGTGTGAAGTCGCAGGAGCGAGGAACATCTGCTACCTGCGTCCCGGCCGGCAATGCGGAAGGAAGGAGGTGGGCGGGATGTTTACATCCTGCTCATCTCCGCCCCTCCGCTGCTATTGGCCGCCTGTCGTGTGACGTCGCTATGACGCCGCACGACCCGCCCCCTTAATAAGGAGGCGGATCGCCGGCCAGAGCGACGTCGCAGGACAGGTGAGTGCATGTGAAGCTGCCGTAGCGATAATGTTCGCTACGCTAGCTATCACCATGATATCGCATCTGCGACGGGGGCGGGGACTATCGCACTCGGCATCGCAGCATCGGCTTGCGATGTCGTAGTGTGCAAAGTACCCCTTAATCTCAGGACAGATCATCAATATCATCACATGAGTGGGGGTCCGACACGCCCACCATTGCCATACTGATGTTAGGTCATCAAAATTATATGCCCTGACAGCCCCTTCTATAATAGATCCCAGGTGAGAACCAGGCGTACTGACAAGATGTGCCATAAGCGTCTCCAAGATGCGGGGCCCTCCCTGCGCTGGAGCCGGCAAACGGCCGGAGTTTGGGTCGGAGATGAGGAGGGGGCAACGAATACGTGTCTCTCTGCATTCCTTTTCCTGGACTTCCGAAAACAGTAGAGCGCACATGACAATGGGTATTGACGAGTCATTCCTAACCCCGATTTAAGTCCTTGCCTTCCCCGTCCTATTCATCCTCCCCTCTAGGCCCATAGCTTACATACTAAACTAAAATAAAGAGACCACGCCACAGGACGGAATGAATTGGCCACAGCAGCCTTTTATTTAAACATACAACATATAACCAAAATGATACCACTAATAAGAGGGGAATGGTCCTCGAAGCCCCCAACAATTCTTTTATTGCGGGCACGGCCCAGCATAGACTTACTGTACAAGGTGGCATGACCCCTAGCCGATTATACTCCTGCTCAGAGGCACTGGCTGCAAAACCAGCTGTCTGATTTTTTACCGCACCCCCACGCACGGGCTCCCCCTTCACCACCTGTGTGGCGTTCTGCCGTCTTCCATTCCATTGAATCCACCTGGGGAGCCCAGAGCCTTTTGAGCTCCCCCCCATCTAACCACCGTGAGATCACATTCCCAACTTGGAGGACCCTCCACTCCACCTGCCGCCGCTGTGACAGGAATTAAAGAAACTAATAGGTCAAAAGTACACCCCAACCTAAATCTCAGTTCTGATTGTAACCAAAACATATATACCTGTACGAATAAATGAAAGCCCATACGTAGCCAAGCTCAGACCTCCTCACCATGTAGTGGCACCGCACTAAAAGGGAGGGTGGCTGGGTGTTTAATCGTAGGCTGCCTTAAATGGCTGCCCTACGCTAATGGCTTCCCCTATTTATACCCCTAATTCACTACGCCGCCTCGTTGGGATCTCCCCGCCTTTGTTTTTATCCTTTATTTCCCTAATCCTAGCAAAGCCCCCTAAACCCCACATTATTTGAAAATTCCCCTATACTTGAAAAACCCCCAAGCCCAGCATTATTTAACACTTTCATTCCCGTCCAACCCTGCCAGGGCAGCCTCCCCCTAGGCTGTGGGGCCGAAGTCCGGCCTTACTGAACTCTAGTGACACAGAGATGTCTGACCCTTTTCCGTGTTAATGTAGTGGTGAGCAGTGCCCGGGACATCGGGAGCCTTCCCGCCGGACCCCGACCGATGTGCACTTTATTACGGGACACAAGACTGTAACAACACCCCGAGGTGGGATCTGCTGACCCCGAATTGAATAGAAAGACCCCACTCCCCCAAAGAAATGAAAATGAAAGCTATTTATTTTGTAAGTTTTGTATTTGTAAGCTAATATTTGTAAGAAGCCTGAAATGGTTGAGGATGTGTCCTCCACAATGGTGGTAGCATTGTAACCCAGAGCAGCCCCATGGGTGCGGCGGGGGCTGGTCAGTGAGCTGTGAGTTATCAAGGATGTGTAAAAAGGGGTTAGTTATCAAGGATGTGTAAAAAGGGGGGTGCGGTGGGCACACTTGGTGTGTCCTGTCAGTGGCTATGATGGGTAGAGAGGAGCATATGTGGTGCTCGCTCTCTGTTCCGCCGGTTCAGTGGGTTTCTTGGAGTGGGGGACATCTGCCTGTGCCTCCCACTCCTCCCAGTGCCGTTGCCTGCGCTCCGCACCCAAGTAACTAGAATGTTGCGATGGCTATTTATGTGCCCATATTGTCCGAGCCTTTTACCTTATGGAGATGAAAAAAAAAAATGAAACCTGGTGAGAAAGTGAAGCCACCCCTGCTGCCAGAATGGTCCGCCCCTGCTGAATATTTAGGATAAAATGGTTAAAAAGCGGTTGGCTGTTGTTTTTTGCCAGCAGCAGCTGATTTGCATATATCGGTGAGCGAGAGCTCTGATTGGCTGGCTGGAAAATGCAGAGGCGAGCTAGAGAAGGTACTGTAGACAGGCTGCAGAGAGCTGATGTGAGGGTATCTTCCGGCGGCTCGTACTGTAGGAGTCGCTGCAACAACAACTAATCATCAGGAGAGATAAGGATTTATTTAATGGTATGAATGTCTACCTTCCCATCATCTAAAAATAAACACCAGACAATAGACAGTGATTGAAAAATATCAAAAGGATAAAAATCAAAGTTGAATATGAAGATTTTCTATGTATGCAATAGCGTTCTCATGATTTCCAATCTAGAAATCCTTCTTGTCGCCATGGTAGGATCTCAGGGGGCGCTCCAGTCCTCCACAATGTGCTGGATAGTTTGACCATCTGCTCCACAGTCACAGGTGGGAGAGTGATATTTTCCCCACTTCTACATAAAATCCGCACAGACGCCAAAGTTTGTTCTGATACGATTTAGAGTGACCCATGTTTTCCTTGGTAGATTGAAGCCCGGCGGAGGGTTTTGTAAATTAGGGAACATTTGGGGATCACCGTCTACTACATTGACCCAAAGTTCTCGGACTCAGGACTCGCATCTGGGTCCGGGCAATCAATTCACACCATCTTTGGCCCTCACCCAAGGAAAAAGAGACTGCGCGTGTACACGTTTAAGTGGTAAAAATGCACCACGTCCTTCTAGAAGCCGTGACTTTTGCACCGACAGAGTTCTATCTATCACACTGTTGTCAGAGATGTCAATCTAGGGGAGACCTTCGCCGGAAAGATAGAAGTGAGCTTTCCCTTTGTGTAGCTTATATGACCAGGACTGACTACATCTATTCAGGTCCCCTGTAATAAAATTATACCTGATACCACCTAAATACATTCTGACCCCCCCACCCCACCCCCACTAATATTAGAGGGAATTGGTCACCATGTTTTTGCTATGTAATTTGAGAGCAGCACGGCGTAGGGGCTGAGACCCTGATCCGGTGATGTGTCACTTACTGGGCTGTGTGTTTCTTTTTCAATAAAATTAGTGTTTAATCAGCTTGAAAGCATCATTACAGGACTTGGTGTCTCGTACCTTCTTGTCCTGCTGTTCTGTGTAACTCCACCCCCGCCACTGATTAGCGGCTTTCTGTTAATAATATGCAGTGTACACAGAAGCTGCCAATCAGTATTGTGGACAGGGTTATACATGGCTCAGCATTCTGAGCACTGCTAGGTCAGTCTGCAGCAGAGAAACCAGGGATTGTATCAGAATGACAGCAAACAGCCCAGTAAGTGACTCATCGCCGGAATCGGGGTCCCAGCCCCTACATTGTGCCGCGCTCAGATTATATAGCACAAATCTGCTGACAGATTCCCTTTAACACTATTGTCCAGGCGTCTGATATTGCCGACTTAGGGGTACTCTGCAAACTACGACATCGCAGGTGCGATGTCGGAGGGGTCATGTCGAAAGTGACGCACTTCCGGCGTCGCTCTCGACATCGTAGTGTGTAAAGCCTAGAAGATACGATTAACGAGCGCAAAAGCGTCGTAATCGTATCATCGGTGTAGCGTCGGCGAAAACCATAATTACCTTGCTGCGACGGTCCGATGTTGTTCCTCGTTCCTGCGGCAGCACACATCGCTGTGTGTGAAGTCGCAGGAGCGAGGAACATCTGCTACCTGCGTCCCGGCCGGCAATGCGGAAGGAAGGAGGTGGGCGGGATGTTTACATCCTGCTCATCTCCGCCCCTCCGCTGCTATTGGCCGCCTGTCGTGTGACGTCGCTATGACGCCGCACGACCCGCCCCCTTAATAAGGAGGCGGATCGCCGGCCAGAGCGACGTCGCAGGACAGGTGAGTGCATGTGAAGCTGCCGTAGCGATAATGTTCGCTACGCTAGCTATCACCATGATATCGCATCTGCGACGGGGGCGGGGACTATCGCACTCGGCATCGCAGCATCGGCTTGCGATGTCGTAGTGTGCAAAGTACCCCTTAATCTCAGGACAGATCATCAATATCATCACATGAGTGGGGGTCCGACACGCCCACCATTGCCATACTGATGTTAGGTCATCAAAATTATATGCCCTGACAGCCCCTTCTATAATAGATCCCAGGTGAGAACCAGGCGTACTGACAAGATGTGCCATAAGCGTCTCCAAGATGCGGGGCCCTCCCTGCGCTGGAGCCGGCAAACGGCCGGAGTTTGGGTCGGAGATGAGGAGGGGGCAACGAATACGTGTCTCTCTGCATTCCTTTTCCTGGACTTCCGAAAACAGTAGAGCGCACATGACAATGGGTATTGACGAGTCATTCCTAACCCCGATTTAAGTCCTTGCCTTCCCCGTCCTATTCATCCTCCCCTCTAGGCCCATAGCTTACATACTAAACTAAAATAAAGAGACCACGCCACAGGACGGAATGAATTGGCCACAGCAGCCTTTTATTTAAACATACAACATATAACCAAAATGATACCACTAATAAGAGGGGAATGGTCCTCGAAGCCCCCAACAATTCTTTTATTGCGGGCACGGCCCAGCATAGACTTACTGTACAAGGTGGCATGACCCCTAGCCGATTATACTCCTGCTCAGAGGCACTGGCTGCAAAACCAGCTGTCTGATTTTTTACCGCACCCCCACGCACGGGCTCCCCCTTCACCACCTGTGTGGCGTTCTGCCGTCTTCCATTCCATTGAATCCACCTGGGGAGCCCAGAGCCTTTTGAGCTCCCCCCCATCTAACCACCGTGAGATCACATTCCCAACTTGGAGGACCCTCCACTCCACCTGCCGCCGCTGTGACAGGAATTAAAGAAACTAATAGGTCAAAAGTACACCCCAACCTAAATCTCAGTTCTGATTGTAACCAAAACATATATACCTGTACGAATAAATGAAAGCCCATACGTAGCCAAGCTCAGACCTCCTCACCATGTAGTGGCACCGCACTAAAAGGGAGGGTGGCTGGGTGTTTAATCGTAGGCTGCCTTAAATGGCTGCCCTACGGTAATGGCTTCCCCTATTTATACCCCTAATTCACTACGCCGCCTCGTTGGGATCTCCCCGCCTTTGTTTTTATCCTTTATTTCCCTAATCCTAGCAAAGCCCCCTAAACCCCACATTATTTGAAAATTCCCCTATACTTGAAAAACCCCCAAGCCCAGCATTATTTAACACTTTCATTCCCGTCCAACCCTGCCAGGGCAGCCTCCCCCTAGGCTGTGGGGCCGAAGTCCGGCCTTACTGAACTCTAGTGACACAGAGATGTCTGACCCTTTTCCGTGTTAATGTAGTGGTGAGCAGTGCCCGGGACATCGGGAGCCTTCCCGCCGGACCCCGACCGATGTGCACTTTATTACGGGACACAAGACTGTAACAACACCCCGAGGTGGGATCTGCTGACCCCGAATTGAATAGAAAGACCCCACTCCCCCAAAGAAATGAAAATGAAAGCTATTTATTTTGTAAGTTTTGTATTTGTAAGCTAATATTTGTAAGAAGCCTGAAATGGTTGAGGATGTGTCCTCCACAATGGTGGTAGCATTGTAACCCAGAGCAGCCCCATGGGTGCGGCGGGGGCTGGTCAGTGAGCTGTGAGTTATCAAGGATGTGTAAAAAGGGGTTAGTTATCAAGGATGTGTAAAAAGGGGGGTGCGGTGGGCACACTTGGTGTGTCCTGTCAGTGGCTATGATGGGTAGAGAGGAGCATATGTGGTGCTCGCTCTCTGTTCCGCCGGTTCAGTGGGTTTCTTGGAGTGGGGGACATCTGCCTGTGCCTCCCACTCCTCCCAGTGCCGTTGCCTGCGCTCCGCACCCAAGTAACTAGAATGTTGCGATGGCTATTTATGTGCCCATATTGTCCGAGCCTTTTACCTTATGGAGATGAAAAAAAAAAATGAAACCTGGTGAGAAAGTGAAGCCACCCCTGCTGCCAGAATGGTCCGCCCCTGCTGAATATTTAGGATAAAATGGTTAAAAAGCGGTTGGCTGTTGTTTTTTGCCAGCAGCAGCTGATTTGCATATATCGGTGAGCGAGAGCTCTGATTGGCTGGCTGGAAAATGCAGAGGCGAGCTAGAGAAGGTACTGTAGACAGGCTGCAGAGAGCTGATGTGAGGGTATCTTCCGGCGGCTCGTACTGTAGGAGTCGCTGCAACAACAACTAATCATCAGGAGAGATAAGGATTTATTTAATGGTATGAATGTCTACCTTCCCATCATCTAAAAATAAACACCAGACAATAGACAGTGATTGAAAAATATCAAAAGGATAAAAATCAAAGTTGAATATGAAGATTTTCTATGTATGCAATAGCGTTCTCATGATTTCCAATCTAGAAATCCTTCTTGTCGCCATGGTAGGATCTCAGGGGGCGCTCCAGTCCTCAACAATGTGCTGGATAGTTTGACCATCTGCTCCACAGTCACAGGTGGGAGAGTGATATTTTCCCCACTTCTACATAAAATCCGCACAGACGCCAAAGTTTGTTCTGATACGATTTAGAGTGACCCATGTTTTCCTTGGTAGATTGAAGCCCGGCGGAGGGTTTTGTAAATTAGGGAACATTTGGGGATCACCGTCTACTACATTGACCCAAAGTTCTCGGACTCAGGACTCGCATCTGGGTCCGGGCAATCAATTCACACCATCTTTGGCCCTCACCCAAGGAAAAAGAGACTGCGCGTGTACACGTTTAAGTGGTAAAAATGCACCACGTCCTTCTAGAAGCCGTGACTTTTGCACCGACAGAGTTCTATCTATCACACTGTTGTCAGAGATGTCAATCTAGGGGAGACCTTCGCCGGAAAGATAGAAGTGAGCTTTCCCTTTGTGTAGCTTATATGACCAGGACTGACTACATCTATTCAGGTCCCCTGTAATAAAATTATACCTGATACCACCTAAATACATTCTGACCCCCCCACCCCACCCCCACTAATATTAGAGGGAATTGGTCACCATGTTTTTGCTATGTAATTTGAGAGCAGCACGGCGTAGGGGCTGAGACCCTGATCCGGTGATGTGTCACTTACTGGGCTGTGTGTTTCTTTTTCAATAAAATTAGTGTTTAATCAGCTTGAAAGCATCATTACAGGACTTGGTGTCTCGTACCTTCTTGTCCTGCTGTTCTGTGTAACTCCACCCCCGCCACTGATTAGCGGCTTTCTGTTAATAATATGCAGTGTACACAGAAGCTGCCAATCAGTATTGTGGACAGGGTTATACATGGCTCAGCATTCTGAGCACTGCTAGGTCAGTCTGCAGCAGAGAAACCAGGGATTGTATCAGAATGACAGCAAACAGCCCAGTAAGTGACTCATCGCCGGAATCGGGGTCCCAGCCCCTACATTGTGCCGCGCTCAGATTATATAGCACAAATCTGCTGACAGATTCCCTTTAACACTATTGTCCAGGCGTCTGATATTGCCGACTTAGGGGTACTCTGCAAACTACGACATCGCAGGTGCGATGTCGGAGGGGTCATGTCGAAAGTGACGCACTTCCGGCGTCGCTCTCGACATCGTAGTGTGTAAAGCCTAGAAGATACGATTAACGAGCGCAAAAGCGTCGTAATCGTATCATCGGTGTAGCGTCGGCGAAAACCATAATTACCTTGCTGCGACGGTCCGATGTTGTTCCTCGTTCCTGCGGCAGCACACATCGCTGTGTGTGAAGTCGCAGGAGCGAGGAACATCTGCTACCTGCGTCCCGGCCGGCAATGCGGAAGGAAGGAGGTGGGCGGGATGTTTACATCCTGCTCATCTCCGCCCCTCCGCTGCTATTGGCCGCCTGTCGTGTGACGTCGCTATGACGCCGCACGACCCGCCCCCTTAATAAGGAGGCGGATCGCCGGCCAGAGCGACGTCGCAGGACAGGTGAGTGCATGTGAAGCTGCCGTAGCGATAATGTTCGCTACGCTAGCTATCACCATGATATCGCATCTGCGACGGGGGCGGGGACTATCGCACTCGGCATCGCAGCATCGGCTTGCGATGTCGTAGTGTGCAAAGTACCCCTTAATCTCAGGACAGATCATCAATATCATCACATGAGTGGGGGTCCGACACGCCCACCATTGCCATACTGATGTTAGGTCATCAAAATTATATGCCCTGACAGCCCCTTCTATAATAGATCCCAGGTGAGAACCAGGCGTACTGACAAGATGTGCCATAAGCGTCTCCAAGATGCGGGGCCCTCCCTGCGCTGGAGCCGGCAAACGGCCGGAGTTTGGGTCGGAGATGAGGAGGGGGCAACGAATACGTGTCTCTCTGCATTCCTTTTCCTGGACTTCCGAAAACAGTAGAGCGCACATGACAATGGGTATTGACGAGTCATTCCTAACCCCGATTTAAGTCCTTGCCTTCCCCGTCCTATTCATCCTCCCCTCTAGGCCCATAGCTTACATACTAAACTAAAATAAAGAGACCACGCCACAGGACGGAATGAATTGGCCACAGCAGCCTTTTATTTAAACATACAACATATAACCAAAATGATACCACTAATAAGAGGGGAATGGTCCTCGAAGCCCCCAACAATTCTTTTATTGCGGGCACGGCCCAGCATAGACTTACTGTACAAGGTGGCATGACCCCTAGCCGATTATACTCCTGCTCAGAGGCACTGGCTGCAAAACCAGCTGTCTGATTTTTTACCGCACCCCCACGCACGGGCTCCCCCTTCACCACCTGTGTGGCGTTCTGCCGTCTTCCATTCCATTGAATCCACCTGGGGAGCCCAGAGCCTTTTGAGCTCCCCCCCATCTAACCACCGTGAGATCACATTCCCAACTTGGAGGACCCTCCACTCCACCTGCCGCCGCTGTGACAGGAATTAAAGAAACTAATAGGTCAAAAGTACACCCCAACCTAAATCTCAGTTCTGATTGTAACCAAAACATATATACCTCTACGAATAAATGAAAGCCCATACGTAGCCAAGCTCAGACCTCCTCACCATGTAGTGGAACCGCACTAAAAGGGAGGGTGGCTGGGTGTTTAATTGTAGGCTGCCTGAAATGGCTGCCCTACGCTAATGGCTTCCCCTATTTATACCCCTAATTCACTACGCCGCCTCGTTGGGATCTCCCCGCCTTTGTTTTTATCCTTTATTTCCCTAATCCTAGCAAAGCCCCCTAAACCCCACATTATTTGAAAATTCCCCTATACTTGAAAAACCCCCAAGCCCAGCATTATTTAACACTTTCATTCCCGTCCAACCCTGCCAGGGCAGCCTCCCCCTAGGCTGTGGGGCCGAAGTCCGGCCTTACTGAACTCTAGTGACACAGAGATGTCTGACCCTTTTCCGTGTTAATGTAGTGGTGAGCAGTGCCCGGGACATCGGGAGCCTTCCCGCCGGACCCCGACCGATGTGCACTTTATTACGGGACACAAGACTGTAACAACACCCCGAGGTGGGATCTGCTGACCCCGAATTGAATAGAAAGACCCCACTCCCCCAAAGAAATGAAAATGAAAGCTATTTATTTTGTAAGTTTTGTATTTGTAAGCTAATATTTGTAAGAAGCCTGAAATGGTTGAGGATGTGTCCTCCCCAATGGTGGTAGCATTGTAACCCAGAGCAGCCCCATGGGTGCGGCGGGGGCTGGTCAGTGAGCTGTGAGTTATCAAGGATGTGTAAAAAGGGGTTAGTTATCAAGGATGTGTAAAAAGGGGGGTGCGGTGGGCACACTTGGTGTGTCCTGTCAGTGGCTATGATGGGTAGAGAGGAGCATATGTGGTGCTCGCTCTCTGTTCCGCCGGTTCAGTGGGTTTCTTGGAGTGGGGGACATCTGCCTGTGCCTCCCACTCCTCCCAGTGCCGTTGCCTGCGCTCCGCACCCAAGTAACTAGAATGTTGCGATGGCTATTTATGTGCCCATATTGTCCGAGCCTTTTACCTTATGGAGATGAAAAAAAAAAATGAAACCTGGTGAGAAAGTGAAGCCACCCCTGCTGCCAGAATGGTCCGCCCCTGCTGAATATTTAGGATAAAATGGTTAAAAAGCGGTTGGCTGTTGTTTTTTGCCAGCAGCAGCTGATTTGCATATATCGGTGAGCGAGAGCTCTGATTGGCTGGCTGGAAAATGCAGAGGCGAGCTAGAGAAGGTACTGTAGACAGGCTGCAGAGAGCTGATGTGAGGGTATCTTCCGGCGGCTCGTACTGTAGGAGTCGCTGCAACAACAACTAATCATCAGGAGAGATAAGGATTTATTTAATGGTATGAATGTCTACCTTCCCATCATCTAAAAATAAACACCAGACAATAGACAGTGATTGAAAAATATCAAAAGGATAAAAATCAAAGTTGAATATGAAGATTTTCTATGTATGCAATAGCGTTCTCATGATTTCCAATCTAGAAATCCTTCTTGTCGCCATGGTAGGATCTCAGGGGGCGCTCCAGTCCTCAACAATGTGCTGGATAGTTTGACCATCTGCTCCACAGTCACAGGTGGGAGAGTGATATTTTCCCCACTTCTACATAAAATCCGCACAGACGCCAAAGTTTGTTCTGATACGATTTAGAGTGACCCATGTTTTCCTTGGTAGATTGAAGCCCGGCGGAGGGTTTTGTAAATTAGGGAACATTTGGGGATCACCGTCTACTACATTGACCCAAAGTTCTCGGACTCAGGACTCCCATCTGGTTCCGGGCAATCAATTCACACCATCTTTGGCCCTCACCCAAGGAAAAAGAGACTGCGCGTGTACACGTTTAAGTGGTAAAAATGCACCACGTCCTTCTAGAAGCCGTGACTTTTGCACCGACAGAGTTCTATCTATCACACTGTTGTCAGAGATGTCAATCTAGGGGAGACCTTCGCCGGAAAGATAGAAGTGAGCTTTCCCTTTGTGTAGCTTATATGACCAGGACTGACTACATCTATTCAGGTCCCCTGTAATAAAATTATACCTGATACCACCTAAATACATTCTGACCCCCCCACCCCACCCCCACTAATATTAGAGGGAATTGGTCACCATGTTTTTGCTATGTAATTTGAGAGCAGCACGGCGTAGGGGCTGAGACCCTGATCCGGTGATGTGTCACTTACTGGGCTGTGTGTTTCTTTTTCAATAAAATTAGTGTTTAATCAGCTTGAAAGCATCATTACAGGACTTGGTGTCTCGTACCTTCTTGTCCTGCTGTTCTGTGTAACTCCACCCCCGCCACTGATTAGCGGCTTTCTGTTAATAATATGCAGTGTACACAGAAGCTGCCAATCAGTATTGTGGACAGGGTTATACATGGCTCAGCATTCTGAGCACTGCTAGGTCAGTCTGCAGCAGAGAAACCAGGGATTGTATCAGAATGACAGCAAACAGCCCAGTAAGTGACTCATCGCCGGAATCGGGGTCCCAGCCCCTACATTGTGCCGCGCTCAGATTATATAGCACAAATCTGCTGACAGATTCCCTTTAACACTATTGTCCAGGCGTCTGATATTGCCGACTTAGGGGTACTCTGCAAACTACGACATCGCAGGTGCGATGTCGGAGGGGTCATGTCGAAAGTGACGCACTTCCGGCGTCGCTCTCGACATCGTAGTGTGTAAAGCCTAGAAGATACGATTAACGAGCGCAAAAGCGTCGTAATCGTATCATCGGTGTAGCGTCGGCGAAAACCATAATTACCTTGCTGCGACGGTCCGATGTTGTTCCTCGTTCCTGCGGCAGCACACATCGCTGTGTGTGAAGTCGCAGGAGCGAGGAACATCTGCTACCTGCGTCCCGGCCGGCAATGCGGAAGGAAGGAGGTGGGCGGGATGTTTACATCCTGCTCATCTCTGCCCCTCCGCTGCTATTGGCCGCCTGTCGTGTGACGTCGCTATGACGCCGCACGACCCGCCCCCTTAATAAGGAGGCGGATCGCCGGCCAGAGCGACGTCGCAGGACAGGTGAGTGCATGTGAAGCTGCCGTAGCGATAATGTTCGCTACGCTAGCTATCACCATGATATCGCATCTGCGACGGGGGCGGGGACTATCGCACTCGGCATCGCAGCATCGGCTTGCGATGTCGTAGTGTGCAAAGTACCCCTTAATCTCAGGACAGATCATCAATATCATCACATGAGTGGGGGTCCGACACGCCCACCATTGCCATACTGATGTTAGGTCATCAAAATTATATGCCCTGACAGCCCCTTCTATAATAGATCCCAGGTGAGAACCAGGCGTACTGACAAGATGTGCCATAAGTGTCTCCAAGATGCGGGCCCCTCCCTGCGCTGGAGCCGGCAAACGGCCGGAGTTTGGGTCGGAGATGAGGAGGGGGCAACGAATACGTGTCTCTCTCCATTCCTTTTCCTGGACTTCCGAAAACAGTAGAGCGCACATGACAATGGGTATTGACGAGTCATTCCTAACCCCGATTTAAGTCCTTGCCTTCCCCGTCCTATTCATCCTCCCCTCTAGGCCCATAGCTTACATACTAAACTAAAATAAAGAGACCACGCCACAGGACGGAATGAATTGGCCACAGCAGCCTTTTATTTAAACATACAACATATAACCAAAATGATACCACTAATAAGAGGGGAATGGTCCTCGAAGCCCCCAACAATTCTTTTATTGCGGGCACGGCCCAGCATAGACTTACTGTACAAGGTGGCATGACCCCTAGCCGATTATACTCCTGCTCAGAGGCACTGGCTGCAAAACCAGCTGTCTGATTTTTTACCGCACCCCCACGCACGGGCTCCCCCTTCACCACCTGTGTGGCGTTCTGCCGTCTTCCATTCCATTGAATCCACCTGGGGAGCCCAGAGCCTTTTGAGCTCCCCCCCATCTAACCACCGTGAGATCACATTCCCAACTTGGAGGACCCTCCACTCCACCTGCCGCCGCTGTGACAGGAATTAAAGAAACTAATAGGTCAAAAGTACACCCCAACCTAAATCTCAGTTCTGATTGTAACCAAAACATATATACCTCTACGAATAAATGAAAGCCCATACGTAGCCAAGCTCAGACCTCCTCACCATGTAGTGGAACCGCACTAAAAGGGAGGGTGGCTGGGTGTTTAATCGTAGGCTGCCTTAAATGGCTGCCCTACGGTAATGGCTTCCCCTATTTATACCCCTAATTCACTACGCCGCCTCGTTGGGATCTCCCCGCCTTTGTTTTTATCCTTTATTTCCCTAATCCTAGCAAAGCCCCCTAAACCCCACATTATTTGAAAATTCCCCTATACTTGAAAAACCCCCAAGCCCAGCATTATTTAACACTTTCATTCCCGTCCAACCCTGCCAGGGCAGCCTCCCCCTAGGCTGTGGGGCCGAAGTCCGGCCTTACTGAACTCTAGTGACACAGAGATGTCTGACCCTTTTCCGTGTTAATGTAGTGGTGAGCAGTGCCCGGGACATCGGGAGCCTTCCCGCCGGACCCCGACCGATGTGCACTTTATTACGGGACACAAGACTGTAACAACACCCCGAGGTGGGATCTGCTGACCCCGAATTGAATAGAAAGACCCCACTCCCCCAAAGAAATGAAAATGAAAGCTATTTATTTTGTAAGTTTTGTATTTGTAAGCTAATATTTGTAAGAAGCCTGAAATGGTTGAGGATGTGTCCTCCACAATGGTGGTAGCATTGTAACCCAGAGCAGCCCCATGGGTGCGGCGGGGGCTGGTCAGTGAGCTGTGAGTTATCAAGGATGTGTAAAAAGGGGTTAGTTATCAAGGATGTGTAAAAAGGGGGGTGCGGTGGGCACACTTGGTGTGTCCTGTCAGTGGCTATGATGGGTAGAGAGGAGCATATGTGGTGCTCGCTCTCTGTTCCGCCGGTTCAGTGGGTTTCTTGGAGTGGGGGACATCTGCCTGTGCCTCCCACTCCTCCCAGTGCCGTTGCCTGCGCTCCGCACCCAAGTAACTAGAATGTTGCGATGGCTATTTATGTGCCCATATTGTCCGAGCCTTTTACCTTATGGAGATGAAAAAAAAAAATGAAACCTGGTGAGAAAGTGAAGCCACCCCTGCTGCCAGAATGGTCCGCCCCTGCTGAATATTTAGGATAAAATGGTTAAAAAGCGGTTGGCTGTTGTTTTTTGCCAGCAGCAGCTGATTTGCATATATCGGTGAGCGAGAGCTCTGATTGGCTGGCTGGAAAATGCAGAGGCGAGCTAGAGAAGGTACTGTAGACAGGCTGCAGAGAGCTGATGTGAGGGTATCTTCCGGCGGCTCGTACTGTAGGAGTCGCTGCAACAACAACTAATCATCAGGAGAGATAAGGATTTATTTAATGGTATGAATGTCTACCTTCCCATCATCTAAAAATAAACACCAGACAATAGACAGTGATTGAAAAATATCAAAAGGATAAAAATCAAAGTTGAATATGAAGATTTTCTATGTATGCAATAGCGTTCTCATGATTTCCAATCTAGAAATCCTTCTTGTCGCCATGGTAGGATCTCAGGGGGCGCTCCAGTCCTCCACAATGTGCTGGATAGTTTGACCATCTGCTCCACAGTCACAGGTGGGAGAGTGATATTTTCCCCACTTCTACATAAAATCCGCACAGACGCCAAAGTTTGTTCTGATACGATTTAGAGTGACCCATGTTTTCCTTGGTAGATTGAAGCCCGGCGGAGGGTTTTGTAAATTAGGGAACATTTGGGGATCACCGTCTACTACATTGACCCAAAGTTCTCGGACTCAGGACTCGCATCTGGGTCCGGGCAATCAATTCACACCATCTTTGGCCCTCACCCTAGGAAAAAGAGACTGCGCGTGTACACGTTTAAGTGGTAAAAACGCACCACGTCCTTCTAGAAGCCGTGACTTTTGCACCGACAGAGTTCTATCTATCACACTGTTGTCAGAGATGTCAATCTAGGGGAGACCTTCGCCGGAAAGATAGAAGTGAGCTTTCCCTTTGTGTAGCTTATATGACCAGGACTGACTACATCTATTCAGGTCCCCTGTAATAAAATTATACCTGATACCACCTAAATACATTCTGACCCCCCCACCCCCCCCACCCCCACTAATATTAGAGGGAATTGGTCACCATGTTTTTGCTATGTAATTTGAGAGCAGCACGGCGTAGGGGCTGAGACCCTGATCCGGTGATGTGTCACTTACTGGGCTGTGTGTTTCTTTTTCAATAAAATTAGTGTTTAATCAGCTTGAAAGCATCATTACAGGACTTGGTGTCTCGTACCTTCTTGTCCTGCTGTTCTGTGTAACTCCACCCCCGCCACTGATTAGCGGCTTTCTGTTAATAATATGCAGTGTACACAGAAGCTGCCAATCAGTATTGTGGACAGGGTTATACATGGCTCAGCATTCTGAGCACTGCTAGGTCAGTCTGCAGCAGAGAAACCAGGGATTGTATCAGAATGACAGCAAACAGCCCAGTAAGTGACTCATCGCCGGAATCGGGGTCCCAGCCCCTACATTGTGCCGCGCTCAGATTATATAGCACAAATCTGCTGACAGATTCCCTTTAACACTATTGTCCAGGCGTCTGATATTGCCGACTTAGGGGTACTCTGCAAACTACGACATCGCAGGTGCGATGTCGGAGGGGTCATGTCGAAAGTGACGCACTTCCGGCGTCGCTCTCGACATCGTAGTGTGTAAAGCCTAGAAGATACGATTAACGAGCGCAAAAGCGTCGTAATCGTATCATCGGTGTAGCGTCGGCGAAAACCATAATTACCTTGCTGCGACGGTCCGATGTTGTTCCTCGTTCCTGCGGCAGCACACATCGCTGTGTGTGAAGTCGCAGGAGCGAGGAACATCTGCTACCTGCGTCCCGGCCGGCAATGCGGAAGGAAGGAGGTGGGCGGGATGTTTACATCCTGCTCATCTCCGCCCCTCCGCTGCTATTGGCCGCCTGTCGTGTGACGTCGCTATGACGCCGCACGACCCGCCCCCTTAATAAGGAGGCGGATCGCCGGCCAGAGCGACGTCGCAGGACAGGTGAGTGCATGTGAAGCTGCCGTAGCGATAATGTTCGCTACGCTAGCTATCACCATGATATCGCATCTGCGACGGGGGCGGGGACTATCGCACTCGGCATCGCAGCATCGGCTTGCGATGTCGTAGTGTGCAAAGTACCCCTTAATCTCAGGACAGATCATCAATATCATCACATGAGTGGGGGTCCGACACGCCCACCATTGCCATACTGATGTTAGGTCATCAAAATTATATGCCCTGACAGCCCCTTCTATAATAGATCCCAGGTGAGAACCAGGCGTACTGACAAGATGTGCCATAAGCGTCTCCAAGATGCGGGGCCCTCCCTGCGCTGGAGCCGGCAAACGGCCGGAGTTTGGGTCGGAGATGAGGAGGGGGCAACGAATACGTGTCTCTCTCCATTCCTTTTCCTGGACTTCCGAAAACAGTAGAGCGCACATGACAATGGGTATTGACGAGTCATTCCTAACCCCGATTTAAGTCCTTGCCTTCCCCGTCCTATTCATCCTCCCCTCTAGGCCCATAGCTTACATACTAAACTAAAATAAAGAGACCACGCCACAGGACGGAATGAATTGGCCACAGCAGCCTTTTATTTAAACATACAACATATAACCAAAATGATACCACTAATAAGAGGGGAATGGTCCTCGAAGCCCCCAACAATTCTTTTATTGCGGGCACGGCCCAGCATAGACTTACTGTACAAGGTGGCATGACCCCTAGCCGATTATACTCCTGCTCAGAGGCACTGGCTGCAAAACCAGCTGTCTGATTTTTTACCGCACCCCCACGCACGGGCTCCCCCTTCACCACCTGTGTGGCGTTCTGCCGTCTTCCATTCCATTGAATCCACCTGGGGAGCCCAGAGCCTTTTGAGCTCCCCCCCATCTAACCACCGTGAGATCACATTCCCAACTTGGAGGACCCTCCACTCCACCTGCCGCCGCTGTGACAGGAATTAAAGAAACTAATAGGTCAAAAGTACACCCCAACCTAAATCTCAGTTCTGATTGTAACCAAAACATATATACCTCTACGAATAAATGAAAGCCCATACGTAGCCAAGCTCAGACCTCCTCACCATGTAGTGGCACCGCACTAAAAGGGAGGGTGGCTGGGTGTTTAATCGTAGGCTGCCTTAAATGGCTGCCCTACGGTAATGGCTTCCCCTATTTATACCCCTAATTCACTACGCCGCCTCGTTGGGATCTCCCCGCCTTTGTTTTTATCCTTTATTTCCCTAATCCTAGCAAAGCCCCCTAAACCCCACATTATTTGAAAATTCCCCTATACTTGAAAAACCCCCAAGCCCAGCATTATTTAACACTTTCATTCCCGTCCAACCCTGCCAGGGCAGCCTCCCCCTAGGCTGTGGGGCCGAAGTCCGGCCTTACTGAACTCTAGTGACACAGAGATGTCTGACCCTTTTCCGTGTTAATGTAGTGGTGAGCAGTGCCCGGGACATCGGGAGCCTTCCCGCCGGACCCCGACCGATGTGCACTTTATTACGGGACACAAGACTGTAACAACACCCCGAGGTGGGATCTGCTGACCCCGAATTGAATAGAAAGACCCCACTCCCCCAAAGAAATGAAAATGAAAGCTATTTATTTTGTAAGTTTTGTATTTGTAAGCTAATATTTGTAAGAAGCCTGAAATGGTTGAGGATGTGTCCTCCACAATGGTGGTAGCATTGTAACCCAGAGCAGCCCCATGGGTGCGGCGGGGGCTGGTCAGTGAGCTGTGAGTTATCAAGGATGTGTAAAAAGGGGTTAGTTATCAAGGATGTGTAAAAAGGGGGGTGCGGTGGGCACACTTGGTGTGTCCTGTCAGTGGCTATGATGGGTAGAGAGGAGCATATGTGGTGCTCGCTCTCTGTTCCGCCGGTTCGGTGGGTTTCTTGGAGTGGGGGACATCTGCCTGTGCCTCCCACTCCTCCCAGTGCCGTTGCCTGCGCTCCGCACCCAAGTAACTAGAATGTTGCGATGGCTATTTATGTGCCCATATTGTCCGAGCCTTTTACCTTATGGAGATGAAAAAAAAAAATGAAACCTGGTGAGAAAGTGAAGCCACCCCTGCTGCCAGAATGGTCCGCCCCTGCTGAATATTTAGGATAAAATGGTTAAAAAGCGGTTGGCTGTTGTTTTTTGCCAGCAGCAGCTGATTTGCATATATCGGTGAGCGAGAGCTCTGATTGGCTGGCTGGAAAATGCAGAGGCGAGCTAGAGAAGGTACTGTAGACAGGCTGCAGAGAGCTGATGTGAGGGTATCTTCCGGCGGCTCGTACTGTAGGAGTCGCTGCAACAACAACTAATCATCAGGAGAGATAAGGATTTATTTAATGGTATGAATGTCTACCTTCCCATCATCTAAAAATAAACACCAGACAATAGACAGTGATTGAAAAATATCAAAAGGATAAAAATCAAAGTTGAATATGAAGATTTTCTATGTATGCAATAGCGTTCTCATGATTTCCAATCTAGAAATCCTTCTTGTCGCCATGGTAGGATCTCAGGGGGCGCTCCAGTCCTCAACAATGTGCTGGATAGTTTGACCATCTGCTCCACAGTCACAGGTGGGAGAGTGATATTTTCCCCACTTCTACATAAAATCCGCACAGACGCCAAAGTTTGTTCTGATACGATTTAGAGTGACCCATGTTTTCCTTGGTAGATTGAAGCCCGGCGGAGGGTTTTGTAAATTAGGGAACATTTGGGGATCACCGTCTACTACATTGACCCAAAGTTCTCGGACTCAGGACTCGCATCTGGGTCCGGGCAATCAATTCACACCATCTTTGGCCCTCACCCTAGGAAAAAGAGACTGCGCGTGTACACGTTTAAGTGGTAAAAACGCACCACGTCCTTCTAGAAGCCGTGACTTTTGCACCGACAGAGTTCTATCTATCACACTGTTGTCAGAGATGTCAATCTAGGGGAGACCTTCGCCGGAAAGATAGAAGTGAGCTTTCCCTTTGTGTAGCTTATATGACCAGGACTGACTACATCTATTCAGGTCCCCTGTAATAAAATTATACCTGATACCACCTAAATACATTCTGACCCCCCACCCCCCCCACCCCCACTAATATTAGAGGGAATTGGTCACCATGTTTTTGCTATGTAATTTGAGAGCAGCACGGCGTAGGGGCTGAGACCCTGATCCGGTGATGTGTCACTTACTGGGCTGTGTGTTTCTTTTTCAATAAAATTAGTGTTTAATCAGCTTGAAAGCATCATTACAGGACTTGGTGTCTCGTACCTTCTTGTCCTGCTGTTCTGTGTAACTCCACCCCCGCCACTGATTAGCGGCTTTCTGTTAATAATATGCAGTGTACACAGAAGCTGCCAATCAGTATTGTGGACAGGGTTATACATGGCTCAGCATTCTGAGCACTGCTAGGTCAGTCTGCAGCAGAGAAACCAGGGATTGTATCAGAATGACAGCAAACAGCCCAGTAAGTGACTCATCGCCGGAATCGGGGTCCCAGCCCCTACATTGTGCCGCGCTCAGATTATATAGCACAAATCTGCTGACAGATTCCCTTTAACACTATTGTCCAGGCGTCTGATATTGCCGACTTAGGGGTACTCTGCAAACTACGACATCGCAGGTGCGATGTCGGAGGGGTCATGTCGAAAGTGACGCACTTCCGGCGTCGCTCTCGACATCGTAGTGTGTAAAGCCTAGAAGATACGATTAACGAGCGCAAAAGCGTCGTAATCGTATCATCGGTGTAGCGTCGGCGAAAACCATAATTACCTTGCTGCGACGGTCCGATGTTGTTCCTCGTTCCTGCGGCAGCACACATCGCTGTGTGTGAAGTCGCAGGAGCGAGGAACATCTGCTACCTGCGTCCCGGCCGGCAATGCGGAAGGAAGGAGGTGGGCGGGATGTTTACATCCTGCTCATCTCCGCCCCTCCGCTGCTATTGGCCGCCTGTCGTGTGACGTCGCTATGACGCCGCACGACCCGCCCCCTTAATAAGGAGGCGGATCGCCGGCCAGAGCGACGTCGCAGGACAGGTGAGTGCATGTGAAGCTGCCGTAGCGATAATGTTCGCTACGCTAGCTATCACCATGATATCGCATCTGCGACGGGGGCGGGGACTATCGCACTCGGCATCGCAGCATCGGCTTGCGATGTCGTAGTGTGCAAAGTACCCCTTAATCTCAGGACAGATCATCAATATCATCACATGAGTGGGGGTCCGACACGCCCACCATTGCCATACTGATGTTAGGTCATCAAAATTATATGCCCTGACAGCCCCTTCTATAATAGATCCCAGGTGAGAACCAGGCGTACTGACAAGATGTGCCATAAGCGTCTCCAAGATGCGGGCCCCTCCCTGCGCTGGAGCCGGCAAACGGCCGGAGTTTGGGTCGGAGATGAGGAGGGGGCAACGAATACGTGTCTCTCTCCATTCCTTTTCCTGGACTTCCGAAAACAGTAGAGCGCACATGACAATGGGTATTGACGAGTCATTCCTAACCCCGATTTAAGTCCTTGCCTTCCCCGTCCTATTCATCCTCCCCTCTAGGCCCATAGCTTACATACTAAACTAAAATAAAGAGACCACGCCACAGGACGGAATGAATTGGCCACAGCAGCCTTTTATTTAAACATACAACATATAACCAAAATGATACCACTAATAAGAGGGGAATGGTCCTCGAAGCCCCCAACAATTCTTTTATTGCGGGCACGGCCCAGCATAGACTTACTGTACAAGGTGGCATGACCCCTAGCCGATTATACTCCTGCTCAGAGGCACTGGCTGCAAAACCAGCTGTCTGATTTTTTACCGCACCCCCACGCACGGGCTCCCCCTTCACCACCTGTGTGGCGTTCTGCCGTCTTCCATTCCATTGAATCCACCTGGGGAGCCCAGAGCCTTTTGAGCTCCCCCCCATCTAACCACCGTGAGATCACATTCCCAACTTGGAGGACCCTCCACTCCACCTGCCGCCGCTGTGACAAGAATGAAAGAAACTAATAGGTCAAAAGTACACCCCAACCTAAATCTCAGTTCTGATTGTAACCAAAACATATATACCTCTACGAATAAATGAAAGCCCATACGTAGCCAAGCTCAGACCTCCTCACCATGTAGTGGCACCGCACTAAAAGGGAGGGTGGCTGGGTGTTTAATCGTAGGCTGCCTTAAATGGCTGCCCTACGCTAATGGCTTCCCCTATTTATACCCCTAATTCACTACGCCGCCTCGTTGGGATCTCCCCGCCTTTGTTTTTATCCTTTATTTCCCTAATCCTAGCAAAGCCCCCTAAACCCCACATTATTTGAAAATTCCCCTATACTTGAAAAACCCCCAAGCCCAGCATTATTTAACACTTTCATTCCCGTCCAACCCTGTCAGGGCAGCCTCCCCCTAGGCTGTGGGGCCGAAGTCCGGCCTTACTGAACTCTAGTGACACAGAGATGTCTGACCCTTTTCCGTGTTAATGTAGTGGTGAGCAGTGCCCGGGACATCGGGAGCCTTCCCGCCGGACCCCGACCGATGTGCACTTTATTACGGGACACAAGACTGTAACAACACCCCGAGGTGGGATCTGCTGACCCCGAATTGAATAGAAAGACCCCACTCCCCCAAAGAAATGAAAATGAAAGCTATTTATTTTGTAAGTTTTGTATTTGTAAGCTAATATTTGTAAGAAGCCTGAAATGGTTGAGGATGTGTCCTCCACAATGGTGGTAGCATTGTAACCCAGAGCAGCCCCATGGGTGCGGCGGGGGCTGGTCAGTGAGCTGTGAGTTATCAAGGATGTGTAAAAAGGGGTTAGTTATCAAGGATGTGTAAAAAGGGGGGTGCGGTGGGCACACTTGGTGTGTCCTGTCAGTGGCTATGATGGGTAGAGAGGAGCATATGTGGTGCTCGCTCTCTGTTCCGCCGGTTCAGTGGGTTTCTTGGAGTGGGGGACATCTGCCTGTGCCTCCCACTCCTCCCAGTGCCGTTGCCTGCGCTCCGCACCCAAGTAACTAGAATGTTGCGATGGCTATTTATGTGCCCATATTGTCCGAGCCTTTTACCTTATGGAGATGAAAAAAAAAAATGAAACCTGGTGAGAAAGTGAAGCCACCCCTGCTGCCAGAATGGTCCGCCCCTGCTGAATATTTAGGATAAAATGGTTAAAAAGCGGTTGGCTGTTGTTTTTTGCCAGCAGCAGCTGATTTGCATATATCGGTGAGCGAGAGCTCTGATTGGCTGGCTGGAAAATGCAGAGGCGAGCTAGAGAAGGTACTGTAGACAGGCTGCAGAGAGCTGATGTGAGGGTATCTTCCGGCGGCTCGTACTGTAGGAGTCGCTGCAACAACAACTAATCATCAGGAGAGATAAGGATTTATTTAATGGTATGAATGTCTACCTTCCCATCATCTAAAAATAAACACCAGACAATAGACAGTGATTGAAAAATATCAAAAGGATAAAAATCAAAGTTGAATATGAAGATTTTCTATGTATGCAATAGCGTTCTCATGATTTCCAATCTAGAAATCCTTCTTGTCGCCATGGTAGGATCTCAGGGGGCGCTCCAGTCCTCAACAATGTGCTGGATAGTTTGACCATCTGCTCCACAGTCACAGGTGGGAGAGTGATATTTTCCCCACTTCTACATAAAATCCGCACAGACGCCAAAGTTTGTTCTGATACGATTTAGAGTGACCCATGTTTTCCTTGGTAGATTGAAGCCCGGCGGAGGGTTTTGTAAATTAGGGAACATTTGGGGATCACCGTCTACTACATTGACCCAAAGTTCTCGGACTCAGGACTCGCATCTGGGTCCGGGCAATCAATTCACACCATCTTTGGCCCTCACCCTAGGAAAAAGAGACTGCGCGTGTACACGTTTAAGTGGTAAAAATGCACCACGTCCTTCTAGAAGCCGTGACTTTTGCACCGACAGAGTTCTATCTATCACACTGTTGTCAGAGATGTCAATCTAGGGGAGACCTTCGCCGGAAAGATAGAAGTGAGCTTTCCCTTTGTGTAGCTTATATGACCAGGACTGACTACATCTATTCAGGTCCCCTGTAATAAAATTATACCTGATACCACCTAAATACATTCTGACCCCCCACCCCCCCCACCCCCACTAATATTAGAGGGAATTGGTCACCATGTTTTTGCTATGTAATTTGAGAGCAGCACGGCGTAGGGGCTGAGACCCTGATCCGGTGATGTGTCACTTACTGGGCTGTGTGTTTCTTTTTCAATAAAATTAGTGTTTAATCAGCTTGAAAGCATCATTACAGGACTTGGTGTCTCGTACCTTCTTGTCCTGCTGTTCTGTGTAACTCCACCCCCGCCACTGATTAGCGGCTTTCTGTTAATAATATGCAGTGTACACAGAAGCTGCCAATCAGTATTGTGGACAGGGTTATACATGGCTCAGCATTCTGAGCACTGCTAGGTCAGTCTGCAGCAGAGAAACCAGGGATTGTATCAGAATGACAGCAAACAGCCCAGTAAGTGACTCATCGCCGGAATCGGGGTCCCAGCCCCTACATTGTGCCGCGCTCAGATTATATAGCACAAATCTGCTGACAGATTCCCTTTAACACTATTGTCCAGGCGTCTGATATTGCCGACTTAGGGGTACTCTGCAAACTACGACATCGCAGGTGCGATGTCGGAGGGGTCATGTCGAAAGTGACGCACTTCCGGCGTCGCTCTCGACATCGTAGTGTGTAAAGCCTAGAAGATACGATTAACGAGCGCAAAAGCGTCGTAATCGTATCATCGGTGTAGCGTCGGCGAAAACCATAATTACCTTGCTGCGACGGTCCGATGTTGTTCCTCGTTCCTGCGGCAGCACACATCGCTGTGTGTGAAGTCGCAGGAGCGAGGAACATCTGCTACCTGCGTCCCGGCCGGCAATGCGGAAGGAAGGAGGTGGGCGGGATGTTTACATCCTGCTCATCTCCGCCCCTCCGCTGCTATTGGCCGCCTGTCGTGTGACGTCGCTATGACGCCGCACGACCCGCCCCCTTAATAAGGAGGCGGATCGCCGGCCAGAGCGACGTCGCAGGACAGGTGAGTGCATGTGAAGCTGCCGTAGCGATAATGTTCGCTACGCTAGCTATCACCATGATATCGCATCTGCGACGGGGGCGGGGACTATCGCACTCGGCATCGCAGCATCGGCTTGCGATGTCGTAGTGTGCAAAGTACCCCTTAATCTCAGGACAGATCATCAATATCATCACATGAGTGGGGGTCCGACACGCCCACCATTGCCATACTGATGTTAGGTCATCAAAATTATATGCCCTGACAGCCCCTTCTATAATAGATCCCAGGTGAGAACCAGGCGTACTGACAAGATGTGCCATAAGCGTCTCCAAGATGCGGGCCCCTCCCTGCGCTGGAGCCGGCAAACGGCCGGAGTTTGGGTCGGAGATGAGGAGGGGGCAACGAATACGTGTCTCTCTCCATTCCTTTTCCTGGACTTCCGAAAACAGTAGAGCGCACATGACAATGGGTATTGACGAGTCATTCCTAACCCCGATTTAAGTCCTTGCCTTCCCCGTCCTATTCATCCTCCCCTCTAGGCCCATAGCTTACATACTAAACTAAAATAAAGAGACCACGCCACAGGACGGAATGAATTGGCCACAGCAGCCTTTTATTTAAACATACAACATATAACCAAAATGATACCACTAATAAGAGGGGAATGGTCCTCGAAGCCCCCAACAATTCTTTTATTGCGGGCACGGCCCAGCATAGACTTACTGTACAAGGTGGCATGACCCCTAGCCGATTATACTCCTGCTCAGAGGCACTGGCTGCAAAACCAGCTGTCTGATTTTTTACCGCACCCCCACGCACGGGCTCCCCCTTCACCACCTGTGTGGCGTTCTGCCGTCTTCCATTCCATTGAATCCACCTGGGGAGCCCAGAGCCTTTTGAGCTCCCCCCCATCTAACCACCGTGAGATCACATTCCCAACTTGGAGGACCCTCCACTCCACCTGCCGCCGCTGTGACAAGAATGAAAGAAACTAATAGGTCAAAAGTACACCCCAACCTAAATCTCAGTTCTGATTGTAACCAAAACATATATACCTCTACGAATAAATGAAAGCCCATACGTAGCCAAGCTCAGACCTCCTCACCATGTAGTGGCACCGCACTAAAAGGGAGGGTGGCTGGGTGTTTAATCGTAGGCTGCCTTAAATGGCTGCCCTACGCTAATGGCTTCCCCTATTTATACCCCTAATTCACTACGCCGCCTCGTTGGGATCTCCCCGCCTTTGTTTTTATCCTTTATTTCCCTAATCCTAGCAAAGCCCCCTAAACCCCACATTATTTGAAAATTCCCCTATACTTGAAAAACCCCCAAGCCCAGCATTATTTAACACTTTCATTCCCGTCCAACCCTGTCAGGGCAGCCTCCCCCTAGGCTGTGGGGCCGAAGTCCGGCCTTACTGAACTCTAGTGACACAGAGATGTCTGACCCTTTTCCGTGTTAATGTAGTGGTGAGCAGTGCCCGGGACATCGGGAGCCTTCCCGCCGGACCCCGACCGATGTGCACTTTATTACGGGACACAAGACTGTAACAACACCCCGAGGTGGGATCTGCTGACCCCGAATTGAATAGAAAGACCCCACTCCCCCAAAGAAATGAAAATGAAAGCTATTTATTTTGTAAGTTTTGTATTTGTAAGCTAATATTTGTAAGAAGCCTGAAATGGTTGAGGATGTGTCCTCCACAATGGTGGTAGCATTGTAACCCAGAGCAGCCCCATGGGTGCGGCGGGGGCTGGTCAGTGAGCTGTGAGTTATCAAGGATGTGTAAAAAGGGGTTAGTTATCAAGGATGTGTAAAAAGGGGGGTGCGGTGGGCACACTTGGTGTGTCCTGTCAGTGGCTATGATGGGTAGAGAGGAGCATATGTGGTGCTCGCTCTCTGTTCCGCCGGTTCAGTGGGTTTCTTGGAGTGGGGGACATCTGCCTGTGCCTCCCACTCCTCCCAGTGCCGTTGCCTGCGCTCCGCACCCAAGTAACTAGAATGTTGCGATGGCTATTTATGTGCCCATATTGTCCGAGCCTTTTACCTTATGGAGATGAAAAAAAAAAATGAAACCTGGTGAGAAAGTGAAGCCACCCCTGCTGCCAGAATGGTCCGCCCCTGCTGAATATTTAGGATAAAATGGTTAAAAAGCGGTTGGCTGTTGTTTTTTGCCAGCAGCAGCTGATTTGCATATATCGGTGAGCGAGAGCTCTGATTGGCTGGCTGGAAAATGCAGAGGCGAGCTAGAGAAGGTACTGTAGACAGGCTGCAGAGAGCTGATGTGAGGGTATCTTCCGGCGGCTCGTACTGTAGGAGTCGCTGCAACAACAACTAATCATCAGGAGAGATAAGGATTTATTTAATGGTATGAATGTCTACCTTCCCATCATCTAAAAATAAACACCAGACAATAGACAGTGATTGAAAAATATCAAAAGGATAAAAATCAAAGTTGAATATGAAGATTTTCTATGTATGCAATAGCGTTCTCATGATTTCCAATCTAGAAATCCTTCTTGTCGCCATGGTAGGATCTCAGGGGGCGCTCCAGTCCTCAACAATGTGCTGGATAGTTTGACCATCTGCTCCACAGTCACAGGTGGGAGAGTGATATTTTCCCCACTTCTACATAAAATCCGCACAGACGCCAAAGTTTGTTCTGATACGATTTAGAGTGACCCATGTTTTCCTTGGTAGATTGAAGCCCGGCGGAGGGTTTTGTAAATTAGGGAACATTTGGGGATCACCGTCTACTACATTGACCCAAAGTTCTCGGACTCAGGACTCGCATCTGGGTCCGGGCAATCAATTCACACCATCTTTGGCCCTCACCCTAGGAAAAAGAGACTGCGCGTGTACACGTTTAAGTGGTAAAAATGCACCACGTCCTTCTAGAAGCCGTGACTTTTGCACCGACAGAGTTCTATCTATCACACTGTTGTCAGAGATGTCAATCTAGGGGAGACCTTCGCCGGAAAGATAGAAGTGAGCTTTCCCTTTGTGTAGCTTATATGACCAGGACTGACTACATCTATTCAGGTCCCCTGTAATAAAATTATACCTGATACCACCTAAATACATTCTGACCCCCCACCCCCCCCACCCCCACTAATATTAGAGGGAATTGGTCACCATGTTTTTGCTATGTAATTTGAGAGCAGCACGGCGTAGGGGCTGAGACCCTGATCCGGTGATGTGTCACTTACTGGGCTGTGTGTTTCTTTTTCAATAAAATTAGTGTTTAATCAGCTTGAAAGCATCATTACAGGACTTGGTGTCTCGTACCTTCTTGTCCTGCTGTTCTGTGTAACTCCACCCCCGCCACTGATTAGCGGCTTTCTGTTAATAATATGCAGTGTACACAGAAGCTGCCAATCAGTATTGTGGACAGGGTTATACATGGCTCAGCATTCTGAGCACTGCTAGGTCAGTCTGCAGCAGAGAAACCAGGGATTGTATCAGAATGACAGCAAACAGCCCAGTAAGTGACTCATCGCCGGAATCGGGGTCCCAGCCCCTACATTGTGCCGCGCTCAGATTATATAGCACAAATCTGCTGACAGATTCCCTTTAACACTATTGTCCAGGCGTCTGATATTGCCGACTTAGGGGTACTCTGCAAACTACGACATCGCAGGTGCGATGTCGGAGGGGTCATGTCGAAAGTGACGCACTTCCGGCGTCGCTCTCGACATCGTAGTGTGTAAAGCCTAGAAGATACGATTAACGAGCGCAAAAGCGTCGTAATCGTATCATCGGTGTAGCGTCGGCGAAAACCATAATTACCTTGCTGCGACGGTCCGATGTTGTTCCTCGTTCCTGCGGCAGCACACATCGCTGTGTGTGAAGTCGCAGGAGCGAGGAACATCTGCTACCTGCGTCCCGGCCGGCAATGCGGAAGGAAGGAGGTGGGCGGGATGTTTACATCCTGCTCATCTCCGCCCCTCCGCTGCTATTGGCCGCCTGTCGTGTGACGTCGCTATGACGCCGCACGACCCGCCCCCTTAATAAGGAGGCGGATCGCCGGCCAGAGCGACGTCGCAGGACAGGTGAGTGCATGTGAAGCTGCCGTAGCGATAATGTTCGCTACGCTAGCTATCACCATGATATCGCATCTGCGACGGGGGCGGGGACTATCGCACTCGGCATCGCAGCATCGGCTTGCGATGTCGTAGTGTGCAAAGTACCCCTTAATCTCAGGACAGATCATCAATATCATCACATGAGTGGGGGTCCGACACGCCCACCATTGCCATACTGATGTTAGGTCATCAAAATTATATGCCCTGACAGCCCCTTCTATAATAGATCCCAGGTGAGAACCAGGCGTACTGACAAGATGTGCCATAAGCGTCTCCAAGATGCGGGCCCCTCCCTGCGCTGGAGCCGGCAAACGGCCGGAGTTTGGGTCGGAGATGAGGAGGGGGCAACGAATACGTGTCTCTCTCCATTCCTTTTCCTGGACTTCCGAAAACAGTAGAGCGCACATGACAATGGGTATTGACGAGTCATTCCTAACCCCGATTTAAGTCCTTGCCTTCCCCGTCCTATTCATCCTCCCCTCTAGGCCCATAGCTTACATACTAAACTAAAATAAAGAGACCACGCCACAGGACGGAATGAATTGGCCACAGCAGCCTTTTATTTAAACATACAACATATAACCAAAATGATACCACTAATAAGAGGGGAATGGTCCTCGAAGCCCCCAACAATTCTTTTATTGCGGGCACGGCCCAGCATAGACTTACTGTACAAGGTGGCATGACCCCTAGCCGATTATACTCCTGCTCAGAGGCACTGGCTGCAAAACCAGCTGTCTGATTTTTTACCGCACCCCCACGCACGGGCTCCCCCTTCACCACCTGTGTGGCGTTCTGCCGTCTTCCATTCCATTGAATCCACCTGGGGAGCCCAGAGCCTTTTGAGCTCCCCCCCATCTAACCACCGTGAGATCACATTCCCAACTTGGAGGACCCTCCACTCCACCTGCCGCCGCTGTGACAAGAATGAAAGAAACTAATAGGTCAAAAGTACACCCCAACCTAAATCTCAGTTCTGATTGTAACCAAAACATATATACCTCTACGAATAAATGAAAGCCCATACGTAGCCAAGCTCAGACCTCCTCACCATGTAGTGGCACCGCACTAAAAGGGAGGGTGGCTGGGTGTTTAATCGTAGGCTGCCTTAAATGGCTGCCCTACGCTAATGGCTTCCCCTATTTATACCCCTAATTCACTACGCCGCCTCGTTGGGATCTCCCCGCCTTTGTTTTTATCCTTTATTTCCCTAATCCTAGCAAAGCCCCCTAAACCCCACATTATTTGAAAATTCCCCTATACTTGAAAAACCCCCAAGCCCAGCATTATTTAACACTTTCATTCCCGTCCAACCCTGTCAGGGCAGCCTCCCCCTAGGCTGTGGGGCCGAAGTCCGGCCTTACTGAACTCTAGTGACACAGAGATGTCTGACCCTTTTCCGTGTTAATGTAGTGGTGAGCAGTGCCCGGGACATCGGGAGCCTTCCCGCCGGACCCCGACCGATGTGCACTTTATTACGGGACACAAGACTGTAACAACACCCCGAGGTGGGATCTGCTGACCCCGAATTGAATAGAAAGACCCCACTCCCCCAAAGAAATGAAAATGAAAGCTATTTATTTTGTAAGTTTTGTATTTGTAAGCTAATATTTGTAAGAAGCCTGAAATGGTTGAGGATGTGTCCTCCACAATGGTGGTAGCATTGTAACCCAGAGCAGCCCCATGGGTGCGGCGGGGGCTGGTCAGTGAGCTGTGAGTTATCAAGGATGTGTAAAAAGGGGTTAGTTATCAAGGATGTGTAAAAAGGGGGGTGCGGTGGGCACACTTGGTGTGTCCTGTCAGTGGCTATGATGGGTAGAGAGGAGCATATGTGGTGCTCGCTCTCTGTTCCGCCGGTTCAGTGGGTTTCTTGGAGTGGGGGACATCTGCCTGTGCCTCCCACTCCTCCCAGTGCCGTTGCCTGCGCTCCGCACCCAAGTAACTAGAATGTTGCGATGGCTATTTATGTGCCCATATTGTCCGAGCCTTTTACCTTATGGAGATGAAAAAAAAAAATGAAACCTGGTGAGAAAGTGAAGCCACCCCTGCTGCCAGAATGGTCCGCCCCTGCTGAATATTTAGGATAAAATGGTTAAAAAGCGGTTGGCTGTTGTTTTTTGCCAGCAGCAGCTGATTTGCATATATCGGTGAGCGAGAGCTCTGATTGGCTGGCTGGAAAATGCAGAGGCGAGCTAGAGAAGGTACTGTAGACAGGCTGCAGAGAGCTGATGTGAGGGTATCTTCCGGCGGCTCGTACTGTAGGAGTCGCTGCAACAACAACTAATCATCAGGAGAGATAAGGATTTATTTAATGGTATGAATGTCTACCTTCCCATCATCTAAAAATAAACACCAGACAATAGACAGTGATTGAAAAATATCAAAAGGATAAAAATCAAAGTTGAATATGAAGATTTTCTATGTATGCAATAGCGTTCTCATGATTTCCAATCTAGAAATCCTTCTTGTCGCCATGGTAGGATCTCAGGGGGCGCTCCAGTCCTCAACAATGTGCTGGATAGTTTGACCATCTGCTCCACAGTCACAGGTGGGAGAGTGATATTTTCCCCACTTCTACATAAAATCCGCACAGACGCCAAAGTTTGTTCTGATACGATTTAGAGTGACCCATGTTTTCCTTGGTAGATTGAAGCCCGGCGGAGGGTTTTGTAAATTAGGGAACATTTGGGGATCACCGTCTACTACATTGACCCAAAGTTCTCGGACTCAGGACTCGCATCTGGGTCCGGGCAATCAATTCACACCATCTTTGGCCCTCACCCTAGGAAAAAGAGACTGCGCGTGTACACGTTTAAGTGGTAAAAACGCACCACGTCCTTCTAGAAGCCGTGACTTTTGCACCGACAGAGTTCTATCTATCACACTGTTGTCAGAGATGTCAATCTAGGGGAGACCTTCGCCGGAAAGATAGAAGTGAGCTTTCCCTTTGTGTAGCTTATATGACCAGGACTGACTACATCTATTCAGGTCCCCTGTAATAAAATTATACCTGATACCACCTAAATACATTCTGACCCCCCACCCCCCCCACCCCCACTAATATTAGAGGGAATTGGTCACCATGTTTTTGCTATGTAATTTGAGAGCAGCACGGCGTAGGGGCTGAGACCCTGATCCGGTGATGTGTCACTTACTGGGCTGTGTGTTTCTTTTTCAATAAAATTAGTGTTTAATCAGCTTGAAAGCATCATTACAGGACTTGGTGTCTCGTACCTTCTTGTCCTGCTGTTCTGTGTAACTCCACCCCCGCCACTGATTAGCGGCTTTCTGTTAATAATATGCAGTGTACACAGAAGCTGCCAATCAGTATTGTGGACAGGGTTATACATGGCTCAGCATTCTGAGCACTGCTAGGTCAGTCTGCAGCAGAGAAACCAGGGATTGTATCAGAATGACAGCAAACAGCCCAGTAAGTGACTCATCGCCGGAATCGGGGTCCCAGCCCCTACATTGTGCCGCGCTCAGATTATATAGCACAAATCTGCTGACAGATTCCCTTTAACACTATTGTCCAGGCGTCTGATATTGCCGACTTAGGGGTACTCTGCAAACTACGACATCGCAGGTGCGATGTCGGAGGGGTCATGTCGAAAGTGACGCACTTCCGGCGTCGCTCTCGACATCGTAGTGTGTAAAGCCTAGAAGATACGATTAACGAGCGCAAAAGCGTCGTAATCGTATCATCGGTGTAGCGTCGGCGAAAACCATAATTACCTTGCTGCGACGGTCCGATGTTGTTCCTCGTTCCTGCGGCAGCACACATCGCTGTGTGTGAAGTCGCAGGAGCGAGGAACATCTGCTACCTGCGTCCCGGCCGGCAATGCGGAAGGAAGGAGGTGGGCGGGATGTTTACATCCTGCTCATCTCCGCCCCTCCGCTGCTATTGGCCGCCTGTCGTGTGACGTCGCTATGACGCCGCACGACCCGCCCCCTTAATAAGGAGGCGGATCGCCGGCCAGAGCGACGTCGCAGGACAGGTGAGTGCATGTGAAGCTGCCGTAGCGATAATGTTCGCTACGCTAGCTATCACCATGATATCGCATCTGCGACGGGGGCGGGGACTATCGCACTCGGCATCGCAGCATCGGCTTGCGATGTCGTAGTGTGCAAAGTACCCCTTAATCTCAGGACAGATCATCAATATCATCACATGAGTGGGGGTCCGACACGCCCACCATTGCCATACTGATGTTAGGTCATCAAAATTATATGCCCTGACAGCCCCTTCTATAATAGATCCCAGGTGAGAACCAGGCGTACTGACAAGATGTGCCATAAGCGTCTCCAAGATGCGGGCCCCTCCCTGCGCTGGAGCCGGCAAACGGCCGGAGTTTGGGTCGGAGATGAGGAGGGGGCAACGAATACGTGTCTCTCTCCATTCCTTTTCCTGGACTTCCGAAAACAGTAGAGCGCACATGACAATGGGTATTGACGAGTCATTCCTAACCCCGATTTAAGTCCTTGCCTTCCCCGTCCTATTCATCCTCCCCTCTAGGCCCATAGCTTACATACTAAACTAAAATAAAGAGACCACGCCACAGGACGGAATGAATTGGCCACAGCAGCCTTTTATTTAAACATACAACATATAACCAAAATGATACCACTAATAAGAGGGGAATGGTCCTCGAAGCCCCCAACAATTCTTTTATTGCGGGCACGGCCCAGCATAGACTTACTGTACAAGGTGGCATGACCCCTAGCCGATTATACTCCTGCTCAGAGGCACTGGCTGCAAAACCAGCTGTCTGATTTTTTACCGCACCCCCACGCACGGGCTCCCCCTTCACCACCTGTGTGGCGTTCTGCCGTCTTCCATTCCATTGAATCCACCTGGGGAGCCCAGAGCCTTTTGAGCTCCCCCCCATCTAACCACCGTGAGATCACATTCCCAACTTGGAGGACCCTCCACTCCACCTGCCGCCGCTGTGACAAGAATGAAAGAAACTAATAGGTCAAAAGTACACCCCAACCTAAATCTCAGTTCTGATTGTAACCAAAACATATATACCTCTACGAATAAATGAAAGCCCATACGTAGCCAAGCTCAGACCTCCTCACCATGTAGTGGCACCGCACTAAAAGGGAGGGTGGCTGGGTGTTTAATCGTAGGCTGCCTTAAATGGCTGCCCTACGCTAATGGCTTCCCCTATTTATACCCCTAATTCACTACGCCGCCTCGTTGGGATCTCCCCGCCTTTGTTTTTATCCTTTATTTCCCTAATCCTAGCAAAGCCCCCTAAACCCCACATTATTTGAAAATTCCCCTATACTTGAAAAACCCCCAAGCCCAGCATTATTTAACACTTTCATTCCCGTCCAACCCTGTCAGGGCAGCCTCCCCCTAGGCTGTGGGGCCGAAGTCCGGCCTTACTGAACTCTAGTGACACAGAGATGTCTGACCCTTTTCCGTGTTAATGTAGTGGTGAGCAGTGCCCGGGACATCGGGAGCCTTCCCGCCGGACCCCGACCGATGTGCACTTTATTACGGGACACAAGACTGTAACAACACCCCGAGGTGGGATCTGCTGACCCCGAATTGAATAGAAAGACCCCACTCCCCCAAAGAAATGAAAATGAAAGCTATTTATTTTGTAAGTTTTGTATTTGTAAGCTAATATTTGTAAGAAGCCTGAAATGGTTGAGGATGTGTCCTCCACAATGGTGGTAGCATTGTAACCCAGAGCAGCCCCATGGGTGCGGCGGGGGCTGGTCAGTGAGCTGTGAGTTATCAAGGATGTGTAAAAAGGGGTTAGTTATCAAGGATGTGTAAAAAGGGGGGTGCGGTGGGCACACTTGGTGTGTCCTGTCAGTGGCTATGATGGGTAGAGAGGAGCATATGTGGTGCTCGCTCTCTGTTCCGCCGGTTCAGTGGGTTTCTTGGAGTGGGGGACATCTGCCTGTGCCTCCCACTCCTCCCAGTGCCGTTGCCTGCGCTCCGCACCCAAGTAACTAGAATGTTGCGATGGCTATTTATGTGCCCATATTGTCCGAGCCTTTTACCTTATGGAGATGAAAAAAAAAAATGAAACCTGGTGAGAAAGTGAAGCCACCCCTGCTGCCAGAATGGTCCGCCCCTGCTGAATATTTAGGATAAAATGGTTAAAAAGCGGTTGGCTGTTGTTTTTTGCCAGCAGCAGCTGATTTGCATATATCGGTGAGCGAGAGCTCTGATTGGCTGGCTGGAAAATGCAGAGGCGAGCTAGAGAAGGTACTGTAGACAGGCTGCAGAGAGCTGATGTGAGGGTATCTTCCGGCGGCTCGTACTGTAGGAGTCGCTGCAACAACAACTAATCATCAGGAGAGATAAGGATTTATTTAATGGTATGAATGTCTACCTTCCCATCATCTAAAAATAAACACCAGACAATAGACAGTGATTGAAAAATATCAAAAGGATAAAAATCAAAGTTGAATATGAAGATTTTCTATGTATGCAATAGCGTTCTCATGATTTCCAATCTAGAAATCCTTCTTGTCGCCATGGTAGGATCTCAGGGGGCGCTCCAGTCCTCAACAATGTGCTGGATAGTTTGACCATCTGCTCCACAGTCACAGGTGGGAGAGTCATATTTTCCCCACTTCTACATAAAATCCGCACAGACGCCAAAGTTTGTTCTGATACGATTTAGAGTGACCCATGTTTTCCTTGGTAGATTGAAGCCCGGCGGAGGGTTTTGTAAATTAGGGAACATTTGGGGATCACCGTCTACTACATTGACCCAAAGTTCTCGGACTCAGGACTCGCATCTGGGTCCGGGCAATCAATTCACACCATCTTTGGCCCTCACCCTAGGAAAAAGAGACTGCGCGTGTACACGTTTAAGTGGTAAAAATGCACCACGTCCTTCTAGAAGCCGTGACTTTTGCACCGACAGAGTTCTATCTATCACACTGTTGTCAGAGATGTCAATCTAGGGGAGACCTTCGCCGGAAAGATAGAAGTGAGCTTTCCCTTTGTGTAGCTTATATGACCAGGACTGACTACATCTATTCAGGTCCCCTGTAATAAAATTATACCTGATACCACCTAAATACATTCTGACCCCCCACCCCCCCCACCCCCACTAATATTAGAGGGAATTGGTCACCATGTTTTTGCTATGTAATTTGAGAGCAGCACGGCGTAGGGGCTGAGACCCTGATCCGGTGATGTGTCACTTACTGGGCTGTGTGTTTCTTTTTCAATAAAATTAGTGTTTAATCAGCTTGAAAGCATCATTACAGGACTTGGTGTCTCGTACCTTCTTGTCCTGCTGTTCTGTGTAACTCCACCCCCGCCACTGATTAGCGGCTTTCTGTTAATAATATGCAGTGTACACAGAAGCTGCCAATCAGTATTGTGGACAGGGTTATACATGGCTCAGCATTCTGAGCACTGCTAGGTCAGTCTGCAGCAGAGAAACCAGGGATTGTATCAGAATGACAGCAAACAGCCCAGTAAGTGACTCATCGCCGGAATCGGGGTCCCAGCCCCTACATTGTGCCGCGCTCAGATTATATAGCACAAATCTGCTGACAGATTCCCTTTAACACTATTGTCCAGGCGTCTGATATTGCCGACTTAGGGGTACTCTGCAAACTACGACATCGCAGGTGCGATGTCGGAGGGGTCATGTCGAAAGTGACGCACTTCCGGCGTCGCTCTCGACATCGTAGTGTGTAAAGCCTAGAAGATACGATTAACGAGCGCAAAAGCGTCGTAATCGTATCATCGGTGTAGCGTCGGCGAAAACCATAATTACCTTGCTGCGACGGTCCGATGTTGTTCCTCGTTCCTGCGGCAGCACACATCGCTGTGTGTGAAGTCGCAGGAGCGAGGAACATCTGCTACCTGCGTCCCGGCCGGCAATGCGGAAGGAAGGAGGTGGGCGGGATGTTTACATCCTGCTCATCTCCGCCCCTCCGCTGCTATTGGCCGCCTGTCGTGTGACGTCGCTATGACGCCGCACGACCCGCCCCCTTAATAAGGAGGCGGATCGCCGGCCAGAGCGACGTCGCAGGACAGGTGAGTGCATGTGAAGCTGCCGTAGCGATAATGTTCGCTACGCTAGCTATCACCATGATATCGCATCTGCGACGGGGGCGGGGACTATCGCACTCGGCATCGCAGCATCGGCTTGCGATGTCGTAGTGTGCAAAGTACCCCTTAATCTCAGGACAGATCATCAATATCATCACATGAGTGGGGGTCCGACACGCCCACCATTGCCATACTGATGTTAGGTCATCAAAATTATATGCCCTGACAGCCCCTTCTATAATAGATCCCAGGTGAGAACCAGGCGTACTGACAAGATGTGCCATAAGCGTCTCCAAGATGCGGGCCCCTCCCTGCGCTGGAGCCGGCAAACGGCCGGAGTTTGGGTCGGAGATGAGGAGGGGGCAACGAATACGTGTCTCTCTCCATTCCTTTTCCTGGACTTCCGAAAACAGTAGAGCGCACATGACAATGGGTATTGACGAGTCATTCCTAACCCCGATTTAAGTCCTTGCCTTCCCCGTCCTATTCATCCTCCCCTCTAGGCCCATAGCTTACATACTAAACTAAAATAAAGAGACCACGCCACAGGACGGAATGAATTGGCCACAGCAGCCTTTTATTTAAACATACAACATATAACCAAAATGATACCACTAATAAGAGGGGAATGGTCCTCGAAGCCCCCAACAATTCTTTTATTGCGGGCACGGCCCAGCATAGACTTACTGTACAAGGTGGCATGACCCCTAGCCGATTATACTCCTGCTCAGAGGCACTGGCTGCAAAACCAGCTGTCTGATTTTTTACCGCACCCCCACGCACGGGCTCCCCCTTCACCACCTGTGTGGCGTTCTGCCGTCTTCCATTCCATTGAATCCACCTGGGGAGCCCAGAGCCTTTTGAGCTCCCCCCCATCTAACCACCGTGAGATCACATTCCCAACTTGGAGGACCCTCCACTCCACCTGCCGCCGCTGTGACAAGAATGAAAGAAACTAATAGGTCAAAAGTACACCCCAACCTAAATCTCAGTTCTGATTGTAACCAAAACATATATACCTCTACGAATAAATGAAAGCCCATACGTAGCCAAGCTCAGACCTCCTCACCATGTAGTGGCACCGCACTAAAAGGGAGGGTGGCTGGGTGTTTAATCGTAGGCTGCCTTAAATGGCTGCCCTACGCTAATGGCTTCCCCTATTTATACCCCTAATTCACTACGCCGCCTCGTTGGGATCTCCCCGCCTTTGTTTTTATCCTTTATTTCCCTAATCCTAGCAAAGCCCCCTAAACCCCACATTATTTGAAAATTCCCCTATACTTGAAAAACCCCCAAGCCCAGCATTATTTAACACTTTCATTCCCGTCCAACCCTGTCAGGGCAGCCTCCCCCTAGGCTGTGGGGCCGAAGTCCGGCCTTACTGAACTCTAGTGACACAGAGATGTCTGACCCTTTTCCGTGTTAATGTAGTGGTGAGCAGTGCCCGGGACATCGGGAGCCTTCCCGCCGGACCCCGACCGATGTGCACTTTATTACGGGACACAAGACTGTAACAACACCCCGAGGTGGGATCTGCTGACCCCGAATTGAATAGAAAGACCCCACTCCCCCAAAGAAATGAAAATGAAAGCTATTTATTTTGTAAGTTTTGTATTTGTAAGCTAATATTTGTAAGAAGCCTGAAATGGTTGAGGATGTGTCCTCCACAATGGTGGTAGCATTGTAACCCAGAGCAGCCCCATGGGTGCGGCGGGGGCTGGTCAGTGAGCTGTGAGTTATCAAGGATGTGTAAAAAGGGGTTAGTTATCAAGGATGTGTAAAAAGGGGGGTGCGGTGGGCACACTTGGTGTGTCCTGTCAGTGGCTATGATGGGTAGAGAGGAGCATATGTGGTGCTCGCTCTCTGTTCCGCCGGTTCAGTGGGTTTCTTGGAGTGGGGGACATCTGCCTGTGCCTCCCACTCCTCCCAGTGCCGTTGCCTGCGCTCCGCACCCAAGTAACTAGAATGTTGCGATGGCTATTTATGTGCCCATATTGTCCGAGCCTTTTACCTTATGGAGATGAAAAAAAAAAATGAAACCTGGTGAGAAAGTGAAGCCACCCCTGCTGCCAGAATGGTCCGCCCCTGCTGAATATTTAGGATAAAATGGTTAAAAAGCGGTTGGCTGTTGTTTTTTGCCAGCAGCAGCTGATTTGCATATATCGGTGAGCGAGAGCTCTGATTGGCTGGCTGGAAAATGCAGAGGCGAGCTAGAGAAGGTACTGTAGACAGGCTGCAGAGAGCTGATGTGAGGGTATCTTCCGGCGGCTCGTACTGTAGGAGTCGCTGCAACAACAACTAATCATCAGGAGAGATAAGGATTTATTTAATGGTATGAATGTCTACCTTCCCATCATCTAAAAATAAACACCAGACAATAGACAGTGATTGAAAAATATCAAAAGGATAAAAATCAAAGTTGAATAAGAAAGCCACGGACCCACTTGGGGGGAGGGGCGACATGACCAAGGGGGAGGTAGGGAGTGATGGGTTAATAGGGACAGTGGTATATGCCTAATATGGCTTTGGGGGATGGTTTTAGCCGGGGAGGAAGAGGAGGAGCAGGGAAAGGGTTAGCTGGGAGAGGAAGGAGTTACCTCCTCTTCTGTTTCCGGACGCCGAACGATCTGCACGTGCACCTCCATGGCAGATCTTCAGGAGCTCCAGCGTCTGATTCAGGCAGCGGTCGCAGCGCACGGGCCCCTGGCAGTGCAGACCCACATCAGGGCTGCCGGGGTTAACCCGTCGGCGCTTGCCCCTCGTCCCCCCAGCAGCGGCGGGCGCCAGTCGCGGCCCCCCCGCAGGTATTCCCCGGGCGCGGGGGGGGCGAGGAGGAGATGTAAGAGCCCCTCCAGGGACCCTCCGCAGAGTGCAGCGCAGCAGCAGCGTCTGGCTGCTGCAGAGGCCGGCGGGAGGAATCTTCGTTCCAGCCGCGGCGGTCGGGAGGTGGGAGTGGCCAGCACGGGGCCTGCTTCCGGTCCCGGCCTCCGGGCTGGAGTTACTGAGACTGCAGCGGCTCCAGGCCGGGAGCGCGCTCGGCGCAGGAGAGAGGCCAGCAGATCCCCCTGCAGTCGGCGGGGGGACCGCGGGGCTGCACGTGGCGGTAGGTCCGGCGCCGGGGGGGGGTCTGCGGTGCCTGACCCCGGTGCGGCTGAGAGAAGGAGTGACGGCGGGAGCCCTGCGGCAACCGCCGGGTCACTCAGTACCGCTGTGCAGCCCCCGGATGTGGCAGTCTCCCGTGGGAGCGGGAGGACTCGGCGGATGGAGGCCTGCAATAGCCCAGGAGGGCCAGAGGCGACGACGGCTGAGATCCGGAGCCGGGCGTCTGGTCGTCCGCGCCCAGAGGCCCCTTGCAGTCGGCAGGGGGGCGGGCGCAAGAGGTCGAGGCCCGGGGTGCCGGCGCGGGGGACAGGACGGTCTCCTGGGTTGTCACCCCGGGGCAAGAGATGGAGCGGGGATGACTCTGCCCACGCGGCGGCCCTGTCTGGCGGCCGTGGTGGGGGGGGTGCTGCGGCGGCGCCCCCCGGATGTCGGATGGAAGATGAGGCCAGCGGCGAGGAGGGGGAAGAGGCTTTCGGTTCGGAGGAGTCGGATGGACGACAGACGGAGGACAGCGAGGCGGCGGTCTCGGGAGACGCCGAGCGGCGGTCGGGTGAGACGGCCGCGGAGGCGGCAGGGGCTGCGCTGGCGGGGGGCTTCGGGGGGGGGGGCGGCTGCGGCTACGGCAGCGCCCGCTGGTTTCGCAGTGTGGAGTCAATTGTTGGGGCTGTTGCAGGGGCTGGCGGCGGCTTCGGGAGCGGGGGGGGGAGGGGGCCCAGGCGCCGGTGGCGGCGTGGGTGGGTGCAGCCGGTTTAGGGGCCTCGGCGGCGACGGGGGGTGTCGGAGCGGGTGCGAGTAGAGGGGGGGGCGAAGGGGGGAGTGAGACGGGGGGGGGAAAGGAGAAGGAAAAGGAGAAGGAAAAGGAGAAGGAAAAGGAGAAGGAGGATGAGGTGGTGCGCTTAGATGATAGGGCTAAAAGCGAAGTTTATGTTTGTTTTGAGGGCCCGCTGGGGGCCCATTTAAAGAAGGAGGTGCGGGAAAAAATTTGGAAAGGGGAATATGTGGAGATATTTTCTCTGCTTCCCCTGGAGAAATTTAATTTGGATAGGGTTAAGCCGAGTGATTCCAAAAAGGAGAAGGACGAGGAGGAAAAGCGCCGTTATAGGCTTATTCCTCGGACTTTTGCCAACTGGCTACAGGCATTTGCGATTTTGGCGAGCGTGGTCGGGGAGAAGGAGCCGGAGCATTGTTCGGCTTTGTTCGGCTACATGGATGCGATAGGGGAGGCTTATCGAGTTTATGGCGGACTGGCGTGGCTGCGCTACGACGAGCAATTTAGGCAGCGGAAGGCATTGCGGCCAGATATGCGTTGGGACCATAAGGATATTTCCTTATGGATGCGATTGATGTCGGCACCGGCTCAGCCCTTTCGGGGGGGCGCCGGGGGTTCGGGGGGGGCCGGGTCCCCGGCAAGTTTCAAGAAAGGTTTGTGTTGGCAGTACAATGAAGGGCAGTGCAGGTTTGGAGCGGCGTGCCGTTTTAAGCATGAATGCTCCGGATGTGGGGGGGGACATAGCTTGTCCAAATGTTTTAAAAAAGGAAAAGGAAAGGCTGGTGATGGGGCTGGTAAGAGGGACGACGCCGGTGAAGGTAGAAGTGATGGTTCCGTTTTTAAATAGGTATCCGGACAAGGAGGCGGCGGCGTTGTTAAGTTCTGGTTTTTCGGATGGTTTTCATATTCCGTCGGTTGTTAATGCATCGGTTCCGCCGTATCGTAATTTGCGTTCCGCTCGGGATCACCCGGAAGTGGTGGATGAGAAGCTGGAAAGGGAGGTGGCTTTGGGCAGGATGGGCGGCCCTTATGTCGCCCCGCCGTGCGGGAATTTGGTGGTGTCACCGTTGGGGGTGGTACCAAAGAAGGAGCGGAATAAATTTCGGCTGATTCATCATTTGTCTTACCCGGAAGGGTTATCGGTGAATGATGGCATTGCGCCGGAGTTGTCGGCGGTATATTATGTGTCGTTCGATAAGGCGTTGGACCTGGTTAGGGCGGCGGGGCGGGGTGCATTGATGGCAAAGGCGGATGTGGAAGCAGCGTTTCGGTTGTTACCGGTTCATCCAGATAGTCAGCATTTGTTGGGTTGCTGGTGGGATGGCAGTTATTATGTTGATCGTTGTTTGCCAATGGGCTGTTCCATTTCGTGTTCGTACTTTGAGGCATTTAGTTCGTTTGTTGAGTGGGTGGTTCGGGACGTGTCCGGGCTTACGTCCATCATTCATTACTTGGATGATTTCCTGTGTGTCGGGCCGGCGGGTTCGATGGTTTGTGCGGGTTTGCTATTTGCGTTGCAAAAAGTTGCGGCCAGTTTCGGGATTCCTTTGGCGCCGGATAAGACGGAAGGCCCGGCGCCGGTGATGTGTTTTCTGGGAATTGAAATTGACACCATTGCTATGGAATGCAGGTTGCCGGCGGAGAAGGTCCGTGATTTGAGGTCCGCAGTGTCAGGGGTAAAAGCGGCGAAGAAGGTGCGGCTTAAGGCGGTGCAGTCTTTGCTTGGAAAATTGAATTTTGCTTGCAGAATTGTGCCAATGGGGAGAGTGTTTGCGAGGCGTTTGGCGACGGCGACGGCCGGGGTACGGTTGCCGGCGCATTTTGTGCGGATCACAAAGGCGATCAGGGACGATTTGGAAGTATGGGATCAATTTTTGCAGCATTTCAACGGCCGGACGCTGGTGATGGAGAGGGTGGCGTCTAACGGGGCGTTGCAGCTGTTTACGGATGCGGCGGGGTCGGCCGGGTTTGGGGCTGTCTTCAGAGGTCATTGGTGTGTCGGGCAGTGGCCACAGGCGTGGCGGGAGAGCGGCTTGGTTAGGAATTTGGCTCTGTTAGAGCTATTCCCCATTGTAGTGGCAGTGGAGCTATGGGGGTCGCACTTTGCCGGAAGGAAAGTGTGTTTTCATTGTGATAACCAGGCGGTGGTGCACGCGATTAACAACTTGTCTGCTAAGTCGGAGCCGGTGGTGGTGTATTTGCGGCATTTAGTGTTGAGATGTCTGCAGTTGAATGTGCAGGTAGTGGCAAGGCACGTTCCGGGTGTTGACAACGAGGTGGCTGATGCTTTGTCTCGTTTTCAGTTCAGCAGGTTTCGGGCGCTGTTGCCGTGGGCGGACGAAGTTGGAGTGGAGTGCCCCGAGGATTTGTGGCATCTGGTGAGGCGGTGATCTCAGACTTGATTCGGAACTCGGTGACCGAGGTGACTTGGTGCCGGTATGCTAAGGTGTGGGCTGAATGGGAGGAGTTGTTGCGTCTGATGTTTGGTGGGGAAAGCGTGGATTACTTGGTGGCTTTGTTGTCATTGGTGAGTACGGATTTTTCAGCCGGGCGATCGGCATCGGCTGTGGCACATCGGGTGTCGGCAGTGGCATTTTGGTTAAAAATGAGAGGGGAGCGTGATGTTTCACAGGATTTTCGGGTTCGTCAGGCTTTGCGGGGCTTTCGCCGTGGCGTACGGGAGAGGGACAAGAGGCGCCCTGTATCGTTTGGTTTGTTGAGACGGATGGTGGGTGGCCTGAGCGGCATTTGTGAGTCTGTGTACGAGACGGTTCTATTTACAACGGCTTTCGGTCTCGCTTTTTATGGGGCGTTCCGGATAGGCGAGCTGGTGAGCCCGTCCAGGGTGACGGGTGGTGGTTTGATGTTTGAGGACGTGCAAGTGAGCAGTAGTCAGGTGGAGTGCCGGATTCGCCGGTCAAAAATGGATCAGCTGGGCCGTGGTAGATTGGTGGTGTTATATGCGGTTCCAGGAGAGGAATTGTGCCCTGTGCGTTTAGTCGAGAGATTTATGGCCGTGAGGGGAGGCTTACCTGGCCCGTTGTTGCGGCATTTGAATGGGTCGTTTTTGTCGAGGTTTCAGTTTGTGGCGGTGCTGCGGCTAAGTCTACGTAACGCGGGGGAGCGCCCGGAGGAATTCGGGTCGCATTCATTCCGAATTGGTGCAGCAACGGAGGCAGCCCGTTGGGGGCTTGGAGATGAGGTGGTAAAGCGTATTGGTAGATGGGAATCTTCTTGTTTTCGGCGGTATGTGAGACCGCAGTTGTTGTAGCATCATGGGACTTTGGTTACGTGCGGAAGGTTTGAGGAAAGGGGTGTTTTTTGATGTGTTGGTGGTTGTGCTGTTATTGGTTTTGATATTTTCGTTTTGTTTTATTTGTTATAGGGAAGTGCCTGATCTGGATCTTGGGGCACTCCTTCGTATTTTGGGGTGCCCGTCGGGCGGAGGTCCGCCCGAATGGTCGACAGCTGGGTTTGGATCGTGCGCAGGCGACTGTTCGATGGATCGGAGTTCGGGGCATGGAGTGGGGCAGGGTGGTCCCGGAATTTCGTTTCCATTGTAAAGTTGAGCGGCCCCCGGATGTGCTGGTATTGCATGTGGGGGGTAATGATCTTGGTGCCAGGGCGTCGCGGGATTTGATCCGAGACATAAAGATTGATTTACTGCAGTTGTGGAAGCGGTATCCTGGTTTGCTGGTCGTATGGTCTGACATAGTGACCAGGTTGGCATGGAGAGGGGCTCGGTCGGTGGAGAAGGTTAATAAGGCCAGGGCCCAGGTGAATAGGGTAGTGGCTAGGTTTGTGACCAGGAATGGTGGGATTGTGGTACGGCACAGGGATTTGGAGCCGGCTGATTGGCGATTTCGGAGGGGTGATGGTGTGCACCTCAACGAGGTCGGTCTGGATTTATGGGCGTTGGGTCTGCAGGATGGTGTGGAGCGTGCTTTTGGTGTGTGGCGGGTCCAGGCCACGTAAGGTGTCACGTGGTCTGTCCTGTGGCGGTGGGGGTAGGTCTGGTCCAGAGGTTTGGAAGTGATTGGTGGCTGGACCGGGAGTCATTGTCTTGGTATGGTGGCTCTCGGTTTCCGGGATGTGGCAGGCACGGGGTTCTGCCAAAGTGTGGGGGTCAATCCGTGGGTGATTGGCACCTCGTCTCTGGGTCGGTGTGTTGCGGCCGGGGACAGGGGGAGTAGTAGTAGTGGACTGGGCCTACCCCGGGGGGTATTGTAAATGTTATTGTCTATTGTTACCGTTATGTGGTTGTTTTGGGTCGCCCGTTGGACGGCGTCCCTAAGGTACTAGTCTGTAAAACAATAGGCAATAAAAAAGGCTGCTGTGGCCATTTGAACCAAGTCGCATGCAGTCCGTGTGTTTAATTTTAGAGGATAAGGGGGTTTGGTTACACAGACATCATGACCGGAGAATCCTCCCTCAGCTGGTCAAGAAAGCCACGGACCCACTTGGGGGGAGGGGCGACATGACCAAGGGGGAGGTAGGGAGTGATGGGTTAATAGGGACAGTGGTATATGCCTAATATGGCTTTGGGGGATGGTTTTAGCCGGGGAGGAAGAGGAGGAGCAGGGAAAGGGTTAGCTGGGAGAGGAAGGAGTTACCTCCTCTTCTGTTTCCGGACGCCGAACGATCCCCGCCCACCCTCCCTTTGTGTTGTCATGTGGGAGATGTTTTTGGGTAGTTGGGATACCTTTTGTCACAGTAGCGGTGGGGGTAGGTCTGGTCCAGAGGTTTGGAAGTGATTGGTGGCTGGACCGGGAGTCATTGTCTTGGTATGGTGGCTCTCGGTTTCCGGGATGTGGCAGGCACGGGGTTCTGCCAAAGTGTGGGGGTCAATCCGTGGGTGATTGGCACCTCGTCTCTGGGTCGGTGTGTTGCGGCCGGGGACAGGGGGAGTAGTAGTAGTGGACTGGGCCTACCCCGGGGGGTATTGTAAATGTTATTGTCTATTGTTACCGTTATGTGGTTGTTTTGGGTCGCCCGTTGGACGGCGTCCCTAAGGTACTAGTCTGTAAAACAATAGGCAATAAAAAAGGCTGCTGTGGCCATTTGAACCAAGTCGCATGCAGTCCGTGTGTTTAATTTTAGAGGATAAGGGGGTTTGGTTACACAGACATCATGACCGGAGAATCCTCCCTCAGCTGGTCATGAAGATTTTCTATGTATGCAATAGCGTTCTCATGATTTCCAATCTAGAAATCCTTCTTGTCGCCATGGTAGGATCTCAGGGGGCGCTCCAGTCCTCAACAATGTGCTGGATAGTTTGACCATCTGCTCCACAGTCACAGGTGGGAGAGTGATATTTTCCCCACTTCTACATAAAATCCGCACAGACGCCAAAGTTTGTTCTGATACGATTTAGAGTGACCCATGTTTTCCTTGGTAGATTGAAGCCCGGCGGAGGGTTTTGTAAATTAGGGAACATTTGGGGATCACCGTCTACTACATTGACCCAAAGTTCTCGGACTCAGGACTCGCATCTGGGTCCGGGCAATCAATTCACACCATCTTTGGCCCTCACCCTAGGAAAAAGAGACTGCGCGTGTACACGTTTAAGTGGTAAAAACGCACCACGTCCTTCTAGAAGCCGTGACTTTTGCACCGACAGAGTTCTATCTATCACACTGTTGTCAGAGATGTCAATCTAGGGGAGACCTTCGCCGGAAAGATAGAAGTGAGCTTTCCCTTTGTGTAGCTTATATGACCAGGACTGACTACATCTATTCAGGTCCCCTGTAATAAAATTATACCTGATACCACCTAAATACATTCTGACCCCCCACCCCCCCCACCCCCACTAATATTAGAGGGAATTGGTCACCATGTTTTTGCTATGTAATTTGAGAGCAGCACGGCGTAGGGGCTGAGACCCTGATCCGGTGATGTGTCACTTACTGGGCTGTGTGTTTCTTTTTCAATAAAATTAGTGTTTAATCAGCTTGAAAGCATCATTACAGGACTTGGTGTCTCGTACCTTCTTGTCCTGCTGTTCTGTGTAACTCCACCCCCGCCACTGATTAGCGGCTTTCTGTTAATAATATGCAGTGTACACAGAAGCTGCCAATCAGTATTGTGGACAGGGTTATACATGGCTCAGCATTCTGAGCACTGCTAGGTCAGTCTGCAGCAGAGAAACCAGGGATTGTATCAGAATGACAGCAAACAGCCCAGTAAGTGACTCATCGCCGGAATCGGGGTCCCAGCCCCTACATTGTGCCGCGCTCAGATTATATAGCACAAATCTGCTGACAGATTCCCTTTAACACTATTGTCCAGGCGTCTGATATTGCCGACTTAGGGGTACTCTGCAAACTACGACATCGCAGGTGCGATGTCGGAGGGGTCATGTCGAAAGTGACGCACTTCCGGCGTCGCTCTCGACATCGTAGTGTGTAAAGCCTAGAAGATACGATTAACGAGCGCAAAAGCGTCGTAATCGTATCATCGGTGTAGCGTCGGCGAAAACCATAATTACCTTGCTGCGACGGTCCGATGTTGTTCCTCGTTCCTGCGGCAGCACACATCGCTGTGTGTGAAGTCGCAGGAGCGAGGAACATCTGCTACCTGCGTCCCGGCCGGCAATGCGGAAGGAAGGAGGTGGGCGGGATGTTTACATCCTGCTCATCTCCGCCCCTCCGCTGCTATTGGCCGCCTGTCGTGTGACGTCGCTATGACGCCGCACGACCCGCCCCCTTAATAAGGAGGCGGATCGCCGGCCAGAGCGACGTCGCAGGACAGGTGAGTGCATGTGAAGCTGCCGTAGCGATAATGTTCGCTACGCTAGCTATCACCATGATATCGCATCTGCGACGGGGGCGGGGACTATCGCACTCGGCATCGCAGCATCGGCTTGCGATGTCGTAGTGTGCAAAGTACCCCTTAATCTCAGGACAGATCATCAATATCATCACATGAGTGGGGGTCCGACACGCCCACCATTGCCATACTGATGTTAGGTCATCAAAATTATATGCCCTGACAGCCCCTTCTATAATAGATCCCAGGTGAGAACCAGGCGTACTGACAAGATGTGCCATAAGCGTCTCCAAGATGCGGGCCCCTCCCTGCGCTGGAGCCGGCAAACGGCCGGAGTTTGGGTCGGAGATGAGGAGGGGGCAACGAATACGTGTCTCTCTCCATTCCTTTTCCTGGACTTCCGAAAACAGTAGAGCGCACATGACAATGGGTATTGACGAGTCATTCCTAACCCCGATTTAAGTCCTTGCCTTCCCCGTCCTATTCATCCTCCCCTCTAGGCCCATAGCTTACATACTAAACTAAAATAAAGAGACCACGCCACAGGACGGAATGAATTGGCCACAGCAGCCTTTTATTTAAACATACAACATATAACCAAAATGATACCACTAATAAGAGGGGAATGGTCCTCGAAGCCCCCAACAATTCTTTTATTGCGGGCACGGCCCAGCATAGACTTACTGTACAAGGTGGCATGACCCCTAGCCGATTATACTCCTGCTCAGAGGCACTGGCTGCAAAACCAGCTGTCTGATTTTTTACCGCACCCCCACGCACGGGCTCCCCCTTCACCACCTGTGTGGCGTTCTGCCGTCTTCCATTCCATTGAATCCACCTGGGGAGCCCAGAGCCTTTTGAGCTCCCCCCCATCTAACCACCGTGAGATCACATTCCCAACTTGGAGGACCCTCCACTCCACCTGCCGCCGCTGTGACAAGAATGAAAGAAACTAATAGGTCAAAAGTACACCCCAACCTAAATCTCAGTTCTGATTGTAACCAAAACATATATACCTCTACGAATAAATGAAAGCCCATACGTAGCCAAGCTCAGACCTCCTCACCATGTAGTGGCACCGCACTAAAAGGGAGGGTGGCTGGGTGTTTAATCGTAGGCTGCCTTAAATGGCTGCCCTACGCTAATGGCTTCCCCTATTTATACCCCTAATTCACTACGCCGCCTCGTTGGGATCTCCCCGCCTTTGTTTTTATCCTTTATTTCCCTAATCCTAGCAAAGCCCCCTAAACCCCACATTATTTGAAAATTCCCCTATACTTGAAAAACCCCCAAGCCCAGCATTATTTAACACTTTCATTCCCGTCCAACCCTGCCAGGGCAGCCTCCCCCTAGGCTGTGGGGCCGAAGTCCGGCCTTACTGAACTCTAGTGACACAGAGATGTCTGACCCTTTTCCGTGTTAATGTAGTGGTGAGCAGTGCCCGGGACATCGGGAGCCTTCCCGCCGGACCCCGACCGATGTGCACTTTATTACGGGACACAAGACTGTAACAACACCCCGAGGTGGGATCTGCTGACCCCGAATTGAATAGAAAGACCCCACTCCCCCAAAGAAATGAAAATGAAAGCTATTTATTTTGTAAGTTTTGTATTTGTAAGCTAATATTTGTAAGAAGCCTGAAATGGTTGAGGATGTGTCCTCCACAATGGTGGTAGCATTGTAACCCAGAGCAGCCCCATGGGTGCGGCGGGGGCTGGTCAGTGAGCTGTGAGTTATCAAGGATGTGTAAAAAGGGGTTAGTTATCAAGGATGTGTAAAAAGGGGGGTGCGGTGGGCACACTTGGTGTGTCCTGTCAGTGGCTATGATGGGTAGAGAGGAGCATATGTGGTGCTCGCTCTCTGTTCCGCCGGTTCAGTGGGTTTCTTGGAGTGGGGGACATCTGCCTGTGCCTCCCACTCCTCCCAGTGCCGTTGCCTGCGCTCCGCACCCAAGTAACTAGAATGTTGCGATGGCTATTTATGTGCCCATATTGTCCGAGCCTTTTACCTTATGGAGATGAAAAAAAAAAATGAAACCTGGTGAGAAAGTGAAGCCACCCCTGCTGCCAGAATGGTCCGCCCCTGCTGAATATTTAGGATAAAATGGTTAAAAAGCGGTTGGCTGTTGTTTTTTGCCAGCAGCAGCTGATTTGCATATATCGGTGAGCGAGAGCTCTGATTGGCTGGCTGGAAAATGCAGAGGCGAGCTAGAGAAGGTACTGTAGACAGGCTGCAGAGAGCTGATGTGAGGGTATCTTCCGGCGGCTCGTACTGTAGGAGTCGCTGCAACAACAACTAATCATCAGGAGAGATAAGGATTTATTTAATGGTATGAATGTCTACCTTCCCATCATCTAAAAATAAACACCAGACAATAGACAGTGATTGAAAAATATCAAAAGGATAAAAATCAAAGTTGAATATGAAGATTTTCTATGTATGCAATAGCGTTCTCATGATTTCCAATCTAGAAATCCTTCTTGTCGCCATGGTAGGATCTCAGGGGGCGCTCCAGTCCTCCACAATGTGCTGGATAGTTTGACCATCTGCTCCACAGTCACAGGTGGGAGAGTGATATTTTCCCCACTTCTACATAAAATCCGCACAGACGCCAAAGTTTGTTCTGATACGATTTAGAGTGACCCATGTTTTCCTTGGTAGATTGAAGCCCGGCGGAGGGTTTTGTAAATTAGGGAACATTTGGGGATCACCGTCTACTACATTGACCCAAAGTTCTCGGACTCAGGACTCGCATCTGGGTCCGGGCAATCAATTCACACCATCTTTGGCCCTCACCCTAGGAAAAAGAGACTGCGCGTGTACACGTTTAAGTGGTAAAAATGCACCACGTCCTTCTAGAAGCCGTGACTTTTGCACCGACAGAGTTCTATCTATCACACTGTTGTCAGAGATGTCAATCTAGGGGAGACCTTCGCCGGAAAGATAGAAGTGAGCTTTCCCTTTGTGTAGCTTATATGACCAGGACTGACTACATCTATTCAGGTCCCCTGTAATAAAATTATACCTGATACCACCTAAATACATTCTGACCCCCCCACCCCACCCCCACTAATATTAGAGGGAATTGGTCACCATGTTTTTGCTATGTAATTTGAGAGCAGCACGGCGTAGGGGCTGAGACCCTGATCCGGTGATGTGTCACTTACTGGGCTGTGTGTTTCTTTTTCAATAAAATTAGTGTTTAATCAGCTTGAAAGCATCATTACAGGACTTGGTGTCTCGTACCTTCTTGTCCTGCTGTTCTGTGTAACTCCACCCCCGCCACTGATTAGCGGCTTTCTGTTAATAATATGCAGTGTACACAGAAGCTGCCAATCAGTATTGTGGACAGGGTTATACATGGCTCAGCATTCTGAGCACTGCTAGGTCAGTCTGCAGCAGAGAAACCAGGGATTGTATCAGAATGACAGCAAACAGCCCAGTAAGTGACTCATCGCCGGAATCGGGGTCCCAGCCCCTACATTGTGCCGCGCTCAGATTATATAGCACAAATCTGCTGACAGATTCCCTTTAACACTATTGTCCAGGCGTCTGATATTGCCGACTTAGGGGTACTCTGCAAACTACGACATCGCAGGTGCGATGTCGGAGGGGTCATGTCGAAAGTGACGCACTTCCGGCGTCGCTCTCGACATCGTAGTGTGTAAAGCCTAGAAGATACGATTAACGAGCGCAAAAGCGTCGTAATCGTATCATCGGTGTAGCGTCGGCGAAAACCATAATTACCTTGCTGCGACGGTCCGATGTTGTTCCTCGTTCCTGCGGCAGCACACATCGCTGTGTGTGAAGTCGCAGGAGCGAGGAACATCTGCTACCTGCGTCCCGGCCGGCAATGCGGAAGGAAGGAGGTGGGCGGGATGTTTACATCCTGCTCATCTCCGCCCCTCCGCTGCTATTGGCCGCCTGTCGTGTGACGTCGCTATGACGCCGCACGACCCGCCCCCTTAATAAGGAGGCGGATCGCCGGCCAGAGCGACGTCGCAGGACAGGTGAGTGCATGTGAAGCTGCCGTAGCGATAATGTTCGCTACGCTAGCTATCACCATGATATCGCATCTGCGACGGGGGCGGGGACTATCGCACTCGGCATCGCAGCATCGGCTTGCGATGTCGTAGTGTGCAAAGTACCCCTTAATCTCAGGACAGATCATCAATATCATCACATGAGTGGGGGTCCGACACGCCCACCATTGCCATACTGATGTTAGGTCATCAAAATTATATGCCCTGACAGCCCCTTCTATAATAGATCCCAGGTGAGAACCAGGCGTACTGACAAGATGTGCCATAAGCGTCTCCAAGATGCGGGGCCCTCCCTGCGCTGGAGCCGGCAAACGGCCGGAGTTTGGGTCGGAGATGAGGAGGGGGCAACGAATACGTGTCTCTCTGCATTCCTTTTCCTGGACTTCCGAAAACAGTAGAGCGCACATGACAATGGGTATTGACGAGTCATTCCTAACCCCGATTTAAGTCCTTGCCTTCCCCGTCCTATTCATCCTCCCCTCTAGGCCCATAGCTTACATACTAAACTAAAATAAAGAGACCACGCCACAGGACGGAATGAATTGGCCACAGCAGCCTTTTATTTAAACATACAACATATAACCAAAATGATACCACTAATAAGAGGGGAATGGTCCTCGAAGCCCCCAACAATTCTTTTATTGCGGGCACGGCCCAGCATAGACTTACTGTACAAGGTGGCATGACCCCTAGCCGATTATACTCCTGCTCAGAGGCACTGGCTGCAAAACCAGCTGTCTGATTTTTTACCGCACCCCCACGCACGGGCTCCCCCTTCACCACCTGTGTGGCGTTCTGCCGTCTTCCATTCCATTGAATCCACCTGGGGAGCCCAGAGCCTTTTGAGCTCCCCCCCATCTAACCACCGTGAGATCACATTCCCAACTTGGAGGACCCTCCACTCCACCTGCCGCCGCTGTGACAGGAATTAAAGAAACTAATAGGTCAAAAGTACACCCCAACCTAAATCTCAGTTCTGATTGTAACCAAAACATATATACCTCTACGAATAAATGAAAGCCCATACGTAGCCAAGCTCAGACCTCCTCACCATGTAGTGGAACCGCACTAAAAGGGAGGGTGGCTGGGTGTTTAATCGTAGGCTGCCTTAAATGGCTGCCCTACGGTAATGGCTTCCCCTATTTATACCCCTAATTCACTACGCCGCCTCGTTGGGATCTCCCCGCCTTTGTTTTTATCCTTTATTTCCCTAATCCTAGCAAAGCCCCCTAAACCCCACATTATTTGAAAATTCCCCTATACTTGAAAAACCCCCAAGCCCAGCATTATTTAACACTTTCATTCCCGTCCAACCCTGCCAGGGCAGCCTCCCCCTAGGCTGTGGGGCCGAAGTCCGGCCTTACTGAACTCTAGTGACACAGAGATGTCTGACCCTTTTCCGTGTTAATGTAGTGGTGAGCAGTGCCCGGGACATCGGGAGCCTTCCCGCCGGACCCCGACCGATGTGCACTTTATTACGGGACACAAGACTGTAACAACACCCCGAGGTGGGATCTGCTGACCCCGAATTGAATAGAAAGACCCCACTCCCCCAAAGAAATGAAAATGAAAGCTATTTATTTTGTAAGTTTTGTATTTGTAAGCTAATATTTGTAAGAAGCCTGAAATGGTTGAGGATGTGTCCTCCACAATGGTGGTAGCATTGTAACCCAGAGCAGCCCCATGGGTGCGGCGGGGGCTGGTCAGTGAGCTGTGAGTTATCAAGGATGTGTAAAAAGGGGTTAGTTATCAAGGATGTGTAAAAAGGGGGGTGCGGTGGGCACACTTGGTGTGTCCTGTCAGTGGCTATGATGGGTAGAGAGGAGCATATGTGGTGCTCGCTCTCTGTTCCGCCGGTTCAGTGGGTTTCTTGGAGTGGGGGACATCTGCCTGTGCCTCCCACTCCTCCCAGTGCCGTTGCCTGCGCTCCGCACCCAAGTAACTAGAATGTTGCGATGGCTATTTATGTGCCCATATTGTCCGAGCCTTTTACCTTATGGAGATGAAAAAAAAAAATGAAACCTGGTGAGAAAGTGAAGCCACCCCTGCTGCCAGAATGGTCCGCCCCTGCTGAATATTTAGGATAAAATGGTTAAAAAGCGGTTGGCTGTTGTTTTTTGCCAGCAGCAGCTGATTTGCATATATCGGTGAGCGAGAGCTCTGATTGGCTGGCTGGAAAATGCAGAGGCGAGCTAGAGAAGGTACTGTAGACAGGCTGCAGAGAGCTGATGTGAGGGTATCTTCCGGCGGCTCGTACTGTAGGAGTCGCTGCAACAACAACTAATCATCAGGAGAGATAAGGATTTATTTAATGGTATGAATGTCTACCTTCCCATCATCTAAAAATAAACACCAGACAATAGACAGTGATTGAAAAATATCAAAAGGATAAAAATCAAAGTTGAATATGAAGATTTTCTATGTATGCAATAGCGTTCTCATGATTTCCAATCTAGAAATCCTTCTTGTCGCCATGGTAGGATCTCAGGGGGCGCTCCAGTCCTCCACAATGTGCTGGATAGTTTGACCATCTGCTCCACAGTCACAGGTGGGAGAGTGATATTTTCCCCACTTCTACATAAAATCCGCACAGACGCCAAAGTTTGTTCTGATACGATTTAGAGTGACCCATGTTTTCCTTGGTAGATTGAAGCCCGGCGGAGGGTTTTGTAAATTAGGGAACATTTGGGGATCACCGTCTACTACATTGACCCAAAGTTCTCGGACTCAGGACTCGCATCTGGGTCCGGGCAATCAATTCACACCATCTTTGGCCCTCACCCTAGGAAAAAGAGACTGCGCGTGTACACGTTTAAGTGGTAAAAATGCACCACGTCCTTCTAGAAGCCGTGACTTTTGCACCGACAGAGTTCTATCTATCACACTGTTGTCAGAGATGTCAATCTAGGGGAGACCTTCGCCGGAAAGATAGAAGTGAGCTTTCCCTTTGTGTAGCTTATATGACCAGGACTGACTACATCTATTCAGGTCCCCTGTAATAAAATTATACCTGATACCACCTAAATACATTCTGACCCCCCCACCCCACCCCCACTAATATTAGAGGGAATTGGTCACCATGTTTTTGCTATGTAATTTGAGAGCAGCACGGCGTAGGGGCTGAGACCCTGATCCGGTGATGTGTCACTTACTGGGCTGTGTGTTTCTTTTTCAATAAAATTAGTGTTTAATCAGCTTGAAAGCATCATTACAGGACTTGGTGTCTCGTACCTTCTTGTCCTGCTGTTCTGTGTAACTCCACCCCCGCCACTGATTAGCGGCTTTCTGTTAATAATATGCAGTGTACACAGAAGCTGCCAATCAGTATTGTGGACAGGGTTATACATGGCTCAGCATTCTGAGCACTGCTAGGTCAGTCTGCAGCAGAGAAACCAGGGATTGTATCAGAATGACAGCAAACAGCCCAGTAAGTGACTCATCGCCGGAATCGGGGTCCCAGCCCCTACATTGTGCCGCGCTCAGATTATATAGCACAAATCTGCTGACAGATTCCCTTTAACACTATTGTCCAGGCGTCTGATATTGCCGACTTAGGGGTACTCTGCAAACTACGACATCGCAGGTGCGATGTCGGAGGGGTCATGTCGAAAGTGACGCACTTCCGGCGTCGCTCTCGACATCGTAGTGTGTAAAGCCTAGAAGATACGATTAACGAGCGCAAAAGCGTCGTAATCGTATCATCGGTGTAGCGTCGGCGAAAACCATAATTACCTTGCTGCGACGGTCCGATGTTGTTCCTCGTTCCTGCGGCAGCACACATCGCTGTGTGTGAAGTCGCAGGAGCGAGGAACATCTGCTACCTGCGTCCCGGCCGGCAATGCGGAAGGAAGGAGGTGGGCGGGATGTTTACATCCTGCTCATCTCCGCCCCTCCGCTGCTATTGGCCGCCTGTCGTGTGACGTCGCTATGACGCCGCACGACCCGCCCCCTTAATAAGGAGGCGGATCGCCGGCCAGAGCGACGTCGCAGGACAGGTGAGTGCATGTGAAGCTGCCGTAGCGATAATGTTCGCTACGCTAGCTATCACCATGATATCGCATCTGCGACGGGGGCGGGGACTATCGCACTCGGCATCGCAGCATCGGCTTGCGATGTCGTAGTGTGCAAAGTACCCCTTAATCTCAGGACAGATCATCAATATCATCACATGAGTGGGGGTCCGACACGCCCACCATTGCCATACTGATGTTAGGTCATCAAAATTATATGCCCTGACAGCCCCTTCTATAATAGATCCCAGGTGAGAACCAGGCGTACTGACAAGATGTGCCATAAGCGTCTCCAAGATGCGGGGCCCTCCCTGCGCTGGAGCCGGCAAACGGCCGGAGTTTGGGTCGGAGATGAGGAGGGGGCAACGAATACGTGTCTCTCTGCATTCCTTTTCCTGGACTTCCGAAAACAGTAGAGCGCACATGACAATGGGTATTGACGAGTCATTCCTAACCCCGATTTAAGTCCTTGCCTTCCCCGTCCTATTCATCCTCCCCTCTAGGCCCATAGCTTACATACTAAACTAAAATAAAGAGACCACGCCACAGGACGGAATGAATTGGCCACAGCAGCCTTTTATTTAAACATACAACATATAACCAAAATGATACCACTAATAAGAGGGGAATGGTCCTCGAAGCCCCCAACAATTCTTTTATTGCGGGCACGGCCCAGCATAGACTTACTGTACAAGGTGGCATGACCCCTAGCCGATTATACTCCTGCTCAGAGGCACTGGCTGCAAAACCAGCTGTCTGATTTTTTACCGCACCCCCACGCACGGGCTCCCCCTTCACCACCTGTGTGGCGTTCTGCCGTCTTCCATTCCATTGAATCCACCTGGGGAGCCCAGAGCCTTTTGAGCTCCCCCCCATCTAACCACCGTGAGATCACATTCCCAACTTGGAGGACCCTCCACTCCACCTGCCGCCGCTGTGACAGGAATTAAAGAAACTAATAGGTCAAAAGTACACCCCAACCTAAATCTCAGTTCTGATTGTAACCAAAACATATATACCTCTACGAATAAATGAAAGCCCATACGTAGCCAAGCTCAGACCTCCTCACCATGTAGTGGAACCGCACTAAAAGGGAGGGTGGCTGGGTGTTTAATCGTAGGCTGCCTTAAATGGCTGCCCTACGGTAATGGCTTCCCCTATTTATACCCCTAATTCACTACGCCGCCTCGTTGGGATCTCCCCGCCTTTGTTTTTATCCTTTATTTCCCTAATCCTAGCAAAGCCCCCTAAACCCCACATTATTTGAAAATTCCCCTATACTTGAAAAACCCCCAAGCCCAGCATTATTTAACACTTTCATTCCCGTCCAACCCTGCCAGGGCAGCCTCCCCCTAGGCTGTGGGGCCGAAGTCCGGCCTTACTGAACTCTAGTGACACAGAGATGTCTGACCCTTTTCCGTGTTAATGTAGTGGTGAGCAGTGCCCGGGACATCGGGAGCCTTCCCGCCGGACCCCGACCGATGTGCACTTTATTACGGGACACAAGACTGTAACAACACCCCGAGGTGGGATCTGCTGACCCCGAATTGAATAGAAAGACCCCACTCCCCCAAAGAAATGAAAATGAAAGCTATTTATTTTGTAAGTTTTGTATTTGTAAGCTAATATTTGTAAGAAGCCTGAAATGGTTGAGGATGTGTCCTCCACAATGGTGGTAGCATTGTAACCCAGAGCAGCCCCATGGGTGCGGCGGGGGCTGGTCAGTGAGCTGTGAGTTATCAAGGATGTGTAAAAAGGGGTTAGTTATCAAGGATGTGTAAAAAGGGGGGTGCGGTGGGCACACTTGGTGTGTCCTGTCAGTGGCTATGATGGGTAGAGAGGAGCATATGTGGTGCTCGCTCTCTGTTCCGCCGGTTCAGTGGGTTTCTTGGAGTGGGGGACATCTGCCTGTGCCTCCCACTCCTCCCAGTGCCGTTGCCTGCGCTCCGCACCCAAGTAACTAGAATGTTGCGATGGCTATTTATGTGCCCATATTGTCCGAGCCTTTTACCTTATGGAGATGAAAAAAAAAAATGAAACCTGGTGAGAAAGTGAAGCCACCCCTGCTGCCAGAATGGTCCGCCCCTGCTGAATATTTAGGATAAAATGGTTAAAAAGCGGTTGGCTGTTGTTTTTTGCCAGCAGCAGCTGATTTGCATATATCGGTGAGCGAGAGCTCTGATTGGCTGGCTGGAAAATGCAGAGGCGAGCTAGAGAAGGTACTGTAGACAGGCTGCAGAGAGCTGATGTGAGGGTATCTTCCGGCGGCTCGTACTGTAGGAGTCGCTGCAACAACAACTAATCATCAGGAGAGATAAGGATTTATTTAATGGTATGAATGTCTACCTTCCCATCATCTAAAAATAAACACCAGACAATAGACAGTGATTGAAAAATATCAAAAGGATAAAAATCAAAGTTGAATATGAAGATTTTCTATGTATGCAATAGCGTTCTCATGATTTCCAATCTAGAAATCCTTCTTGTCGCCATGGTAGGATCTCAGGGGGCGCTCCAGTCCTCCACAATGTGCTGGATAGTTTGACCATCTGCTCCACAGTCACAGGTGGGAGAGTGATATTTTCCCCACTTCTACATAAAATCCGCACAGACGCCAAAGTTTGTTCTGATACGATTTAGAGTGACCCATGTTTTCCTCGGTAGATTGAAGCCCGGCGGAGGGTTTTGTAAATTAGGGAACATTTGGGGATCACCGTCTACTACATTGACCCAAAGTTCTCGGACTCAGGACTCGCATCTGGGTCCGGGCAATCAATTCACACCATCTTTGGCCCTCACCCTAGGAAAAAGAGACTGCGCGTGTACACGTTTAAGTGGTAAAAACGCACCACGTCCTTCTAGAAGCCGTGACTTTTGCACCGACAGAGTTCTATCTATCACACTGTTGTCAGAGATGTCAATCTAGGGGAGACCTTCGCCGGAAAGATAGAAGTGAGCTTTCCCTTTGTGTAGCTTATATGACCAGGACTGACTACATCTATTCAGGTCCCCTGTAATAAAATTATACCTGATACCACCTAAATACATTCTGACCCCCCCACCCCACCCCCACTAATATTAGAGGGAATTGGTCACCATGTTTTTGCTATGTAATTTGAGAGCAGCACGGCGTAGGGGCTGAGACCCTGATCCGGTGATGTGTCACTTACTGGGCTGTGTGTTTCTTTTTCAATAAAATTAGTGTTTAATCAGCTTGAAAGCATCATTACAGGACTTGGTGTCTCGTACCTTCTTGTCCTGCTGTTCTGTGTAACTCCACCCCCGCCACTGATTAGCGGCTTTCTGTTAATAATATGCAGTGTACACAGAAGCTGCCAATCAGTATTGTGGACAGGGTTATACATGGCTCAGCATTCTGAGCACTGCTAGGTCAGTCTGCAGCAGAGAAACCAGGGATTGTATCAGAATGACAGCAAACAGCCCAGTAAGTGACTCATCGCCGGAATCGGGGTCCCAGCCCCTACATTGTGCCGCGCTCAGATTATATAGCACAAATCTGCTGACAGATTCCCTTTAACACTATTGTCCAGGCGTCTGATATTGCCGACTTAGGGGTACTCTGCAAACTACGACATCGCAGGTGCGATGTCGGAGGGGTCATGTCGAAAGTGACGCACTTCCGGCGTCGCTCTCGACATCGTAGTGTGTAAAGCCTAGAAGATACGATTAACGAGCGCAAAAGCGTCGTAATCGTATCATCGGTGTAGCGTCGGCGAAAACCATAATTACCTTGCTGCGACGGTCCGATGTTGTTCCTCGTTCCTGCGGCAGCACACATCGCTGTGTGTGAAGTCGCAGGAGCGAGGAACATCTGCTACCTGCGTCCCGGCCGGCAATGCGGAAGGAAGGAGGTGGGCGGGATGTTTACATCCTGCTCATCTCTGCCCCTCCGCTGCTATTGGCCGCCTGTCGTGTGACGTCGCTATGACGCCGCACGACCCGCCCCCTTAATAAGGAGGCGGATCGCCGGCCAGAGCGACGTCGCAGGACAGGTGAGTGCATGTGAAGCTGCCGTAGCGATAATGTTCGCTACGCTAGCTATCACCATGATATCGCATCTGCGACGGGGGCGGGGACTATCGCACTCGGCATCGCAGCATCGGCTTGCGATGTCGTAGTGTGCAAAGTACCCCTTAATCTCAGGACAGATCATCAATATCATCACATGAGTGGGGGTCCGACACGCCCACCATTGCCATACTGATGTTAGGTCATCAAAATTATATGCCCTGACAGCCCCTTCTATAATAGATCCCAGGTGAGAACCAGGCGTACTGACAAGATGTGCCATAAGTGTCTCCAAGATGCGGGCCCCTCCCTGCGCTGGAGCCGGCAAACGGCCGGAGTTTGGGTCGGAGATGAGGAGGGGGCAACGAATACGTGTCTCTCTCCATTCCTTTTCCTGGACTTCCGAAAACAGTAGAGCGCACATGACAATGGGTATTGACGAGTCATTCCTAACCCCGATTTAAGTCCTTGCCTTCCCCGTCCTATTCATCCTCCCCTCTAGGCCCATAGCTTACATACTAAACTAAAATAAAGAGACCACGCCACAGGACGGAATGAATTGGCCACAGCAGCCTTTTATTTAAACATACAACATATAACCAAAATGATACCACTAATAAGAGGGGAATGGTCCTCGAAGCCCCCAACAATTCTTTTATTGCGGGCACGGCCCAGCATAGACTTACTGTACAAGGTGGCATGACCCCTAGCCGATTATACTCCTGCTCAGAGGCACTGGCTGCAAAACCAGCTGTCTGATTTTTTACCGCACCCCCACGCACGGGCTCCCCCTTCACCACCTGTGTGGCGTTCTGCCGTCTTCCATTCCATTGAATCCACCTGGGGAGCCCAGAGCCTTTTGAGCTCCCCCCCATCTAACCACCGTGAGATCACATTCCCAACTTGGAGGACCCTCCACTCCACCTGCCGCCGCTGTGACAGGAATTAAAGAAACTAATAGGTCAAAAGTACACCCCAACCTAAATCTCAGTTCTGATTGTAACCAAAACATATATACCTCTACGAATAAATGAAAGCCCATACGTAGCCAAGCTCAGACCTCCTCACCATGTAGTGGAACCGCACTAAAAGGGAGGGTGGCTGGGTGTTTAATCGTAGGCTGCCTTAAATGGCTGCCCTACGGTAATGGCTTCCCCTATTTATACCCCTAATTCACTACGCCGCCTCGTTGGGATCTCCCCGCCTTTGTTTTTATCCTTTATTTCCCTAATCCTAGCAAAGCCCCCTAAACCCCACATTATTTGAAAATTCCCCTATACTTGAAAAACCC